>NC_142068.1:66018333-66338750 GCF_059756535.1 Pantherophis guttatus
GAAACTTCTACAGAACAACTAGACACAAGAACAATTTTCTCCCAAATGCCATCACTCCCAAATAATTCCCTCAACACTGTCAAACTATTTACTAAGTCTGCACTACTATTAATCTTCTCATCATTCCCACCACCCATCTCCTTCCACTTATGACTGTATGACTGTAATTTTGTTGCTTGTATCATTTGTTCCCTATGTTCCCTATGACTACCATTAAGTGT
Source organism: Pantherophis guttatus (assembly GCF_059756535.1). Taxonomy (NCBI): domain Eukaryota; kingdom Metazoa; phylum Chordata; class Lepidosauria; order Squamata; family Colubridae; genus Pantherophis; species Pantherophis guttatus. The sequence continues at coordinate 66,018,555 of NC_142068.1, forward strand.
TGTACCTTATTGGCCAATAAAAAATTCTATTCTATTCTATTCTATTCTATTCTATTCTATTCTATTCTATTCTATTCTATTCTATTCTATTCTATTCTATTCTACAGTGACAACCCTTCAGGTATTTGATGATAGCTATCATCTCTTCTGCAGCTTAAACATCCCTAGGTCTTTTAACTGTTCCTTATTCCCTGTGCCTGGGGTGTGTGTGCACCGTGAGGATGTGTGTCGCTATTGTTGTTTATGGAAAAAGGTTTCTCCCACATGAAATAAAATGTAAAGGCTTTGTGCCTTTATTGAACTCAATGCCAGAGGCATTAGGAGTTTGACTGCCTGACTGGAATGAATCAAGAACAAACTGGAAACGTTTAGGTCTCTGTTTAGGATTGTCTGCAGGGTGTGATCAGAAAATAGGCCAAACTTCAATTGCACATCATGGCTGCCATCTTGATTTTTTTTAAAAAAAAAAAAATATGTAGCCTGCAGATAGCCATGGCCCACACAATACTTTAAGTTATAATTTGCTTTGGGCTTAGCCACATTTCGTTTTATATATACTAAATCATGGTCTATTTAAAATAGTTAAAGCATGAATGAATGTGATGTGTGAACTCAGGTTAATGGCTTTGTTCAATTATGCTAAAGCAAAATTTTAAAAAAAGACATGGTTAGTACAATGTATGAGCTCAGTGGGGCTTACTTTTGTGAATAGCATTGTGCTGTAACTGTTTAATAAATGGTATTTACATTTGTGCTGAGACATTGCTGCTAAATTCAACTATTTGTCAATGAATCCTCTCAGTATAGTTTACCACTATCTATAAAGCCTGGTGTGGATATAGAATTGCAGCCTTGAAATGAACTGTAGTAAACTGTAGTTTACTCCACCCTCTTAAATTATTTTCCTTATCAACGTGGTGATTTATAAGAAAGTGAATCACAGTTAGGAGGAGAAAGGAAAAGCAGCATGTTAATTCACTGAATCAATTTTCATCACAAATATGACATTCTAATTATAATCCTATAATTCACGTTTCAATTTGCAGAAGATATAAAAGATGTTCCACGGAGAAGCCACAGGCATAGCAAACAGCTGACTTTAAATGAACTCTCCTTATCCTTTTTATACTTGAATAAAAGTAAAATAATTCGCAATTGTCTAATTTTTCATTATCTTCCACGTTATCGGGGAAAAAGTAAACACAACACTATTTTAGCTGAAAGATTGTACACTAAAGCCTAGAAGCCTTTTGACCTTATTAGATGTGTATGGGTGTAATTTGATTCTACAGCAATTTGAACAGGCTACTGTGTACTAGAATGCCACTTCAGTGTAGGGATTAAAGCATCAGACTAGAAACCATGAGACTCTGAATTCTAATCCTATCTTAGCTATGAAGCCACCTAATGGAATAGTCACTCTCTCTCAGTCCTGGAATGAAGGCAATAGCAAACCACTTCCAAAATCTTGCCAAGAAAACTGCAGGGACTTGTCCAGGCAGTTGTCAAGAATCAGCCCTGACTTAAAGGTAGACACACACAATAGAAACTTTTATATGAAAATTACTAGGGGTAATTTCCAGTTTAGCTGCACTGAGCACGCTGCCAGTCAATCAACTCTCTATCCAAATCAGAACAAAAACACATGTAATTCAGCTCAGCTAGCAAAAGATACTTTATGTTCATTAACACCAGCGAGCATCAAAACAACCAATTCAGCAAAAACAGGATAAAATACAGGCAGAAACAGGTAGAGACACAAACAATAGGCAGGAATTAACATGATCTACTTATCTCTAGAATTATATCACAAGGCAGAGTACAATCCAACCTCCCTGGAAACAATAGTCTGTGGGTTCATTTATTTATTTTATATAGCTGCCTCATTTTTATGTGATTCTAGGTGCCTCACAATAAACTTTAAAAATTAGTATGGAGGACCCCAGATGTAAGCCTTTTATGAAAGAGTATAGGACAGAGATGGCTAACCTTTTTGCTATTGCGTGCCAAAAGCGGGGGGAGTGCAGGGGTGTCACACACGCATGTGCCCACACTCATAATGCAATGACCCCCGCACACCCCAAACCCCATGCATGCGCGCATGACCCACCCCATGTTCCCCCACCCCCTGCAATCCACACATGACCCCCGCACTCCCCCCTCTGTGCATGGGCATGTGGCTCCCCGCAGCCCTTTTTGGGCCTGGCAAGCCTCCCTGAAGCCTCCTGGGACCAAAAATGGGCTGTGGGGGGGGGGCATGCCGCACCTCCCAGGCCTGTTTTGGTGCGGGGGGGTGCACTGCTCTCCCCATGCTCCCCCCAACCCCTGAACATACACGTGAGTCCACCTGCACACGCATCTTCCGCATGTGCATGCATCTCCCACATGCGCGCGCATCTCCCACATGCACCCCACCCCCATGCCAGAGACCTGAAAATCAGCTGGCCAGTGGGAGGCACACACGCATGCACGGTAGAGCTGAGCTGGGCGGGGTTCGTGTGCCTGCAGAGAGGGCTCCGTGTGCCACCTGTGGCCGCACCATCACGGGTATAGGAGGAGAGAATAGATGCAACTAGAATATCAAGTGATCCTCTCTTATATTCTGCAACATGAAAGAAACAGTTTGTAGGCCAAGATAATATATCCAATAGCTATCCTCAATGGACGAATTCCAAATATATTGGAACTACAACTTCCAGAATTCCTAGCAAATCTCAATACATGTGGAGGGAATGGAGAAGGATTCTGGTGGGGGCCCTTTGCATCCTGCCTTAGAATTGAATTGATTATAGCACCCAACATGGATTGTTTAGTTGTATTTTCTTAACTGGGTTCACAAAATGGGCTGTGTCACAAACTAAACACAGTGGGCATGCTAAGGCTAAAATGAACCAAATGTAATGGCTTAATCTGATATAGAATTCAGCCATTCAATAGGTTTACAGCGTACACTAAATAATAAACCATGGTTTTAAAGCTAGCACAGCTTCACATAATCAAAGCTAAGCCAATCTCATTATAAATGTAGAATAGCTACACTATGTGCTTAAAACAGACTGAAAACCTCAACTGTGGTGAATTTGAGCCTTGGTTTGATGTTTTAGAGATGTATCTGTTGAACATTTCTTGCTTCCAGCACACAGAGGAAAGAAAAAGCCACACACATTAAATAGGCAGGATTCCCATAATAGAGATGTGTTTTGCTGTCATTTTGTCCAAGAAATTCAGGGATTCTCTTCCTCTCAACAGCAGAGTATTTGTTATTATTGCAGCCCCAAGTCTAATATATCCAAGGAGAATATTTGTTTTTGTTAGCCTTAGTCTCTTGATCCTTATATCTTTAGCCTAACATGCTGCCTGGGGACTTCTGGGAGTTGAAATCCATGCATCTTAAAATTACCGAGGTTGAAAAATATTTCAAATCAAGAAAAAATAACGCTGAGAAATCCTGAGAAAAGATAGAACTAAAGGCCAATCAGGGAAAACAAAAACTGCAAAAGTTCTTTATATATGTTGATACAATGGAAATAGTCTTTTCTATTCTGTTAACCTATACAAGACTTATTTGAGTTAATGGCTGAAAAAAAAATAGCCTTAAAAAAATTGGGGTATAGTCTTTTGAGGAAGTCTGGGCAGAGACATTTTGGTTGGACTCTGTGTCCAACATAGACATAAGCTCTTTGAGGGATGACATTTTTATCTCACACCTCAACTTTCCAACTCTGCTGGACTCTGAAAGAAAGCCGTGTATGGAAAACTATGGCAGACCTCCAAAACCAACTCAGATGAAATTTGTTGCTAGATAAGGAAGTAGTGCAATTATCTTTCTGACCAAGCAGCTTTTCATTAATAGGTGAAAAAGATTCACCATGAGCCTTTGTCCAAACAGTGGGAGTTCACATGTAATGGAAAGATTGTGCCGTTGACTGAATAAATAAATGAGAAATGGTTATGCTTGAAAAAGGGCGAGGTTTTTTTTTTTTTTTTGGCTATCTGCAAACAGAAGCAGTCAGTCTGCTTTCTTCTGCAGCATCTCAATTATCACTCACAAAATCTTAGGGAGTTTATTTTAAATAAAGGTATCAAGCTTGAAACTCATCTGATTGTTTCATTGCCCAAGATCATTATATAGCACTTTTCTGCCACAAAACATTAAGATAAATGGTATTTTTTATAGAACTAAAGCAAAACTTCATTTATTTTATTATACACTACATTACACTATATATACACACACATAGAGAGAGAGAGACAGACTCACAAGTGTCCAGATTTAATTCAGTTTATTATTTCAGCCCGGCCGCTGGAATGTGAGCTCTGAAAGTAGATGTTTCTGGTTACAATCTGACAGTCCAGCAATAATTGCAGGTAGTCCTTGTCTTATGACTGTAATGGAGCCTGCCCATTAGAGTAATAAATTGTGATGGTCATAATGTGGGTCACCCATATGACCAAACTGATTTTATGACTTTTTTTTTTTTAAACAGTAGTGTTAAGCGAATGCTGCAGTTGTTCACTATGGGCCTGTTTTGCTGAAAATCAAAAGTAAATGCCACTTATTAGCAAAATAATTATAAAACGTGATCACAATAACTGCAGGATGCTCTAAATGGCCGCAAAATGAGCCCAAAGTTGCTGAGTGCCCAAACTGTGGTCACATGACCATAAGGGGAGGACAGCATCAGAACTTTGGAACCAGACTGTAAGCGGCCCTGGGGCGATCTGTCATAACTTTGAACAAGTCGTCGTAAATCGAGAACTGTAGGCTTTAACTCTCGGCTCAATATACACCCACCATGTTAGGAGGGATAACGGTTGTGATCCTGGAAACCTAAATGTTCTCTTTCACACCAACACACTTTTGGTTCTCTTAATGAAGTGAGCTTTCGAAAGAGTATTATTGCGCCATTGAATACTCTTTAAGCAATAAGTTTGATGGATAAAGAAAGAACATCTGAGAATTATACACAGCCAGAATGAACCTCTTGCCCAACTTAATTCTAAACTGGGGGAAAGAACTAAAAACGGATCCTACATACTTTATCAAATCGTGACAAGCCTGAACATCCTGACTGGGAGCCAAATGTTAGCTTCCTCTGACAGAAGGCGCTTCCATTGTGGGAGGAAGGCTTCCTCTGTTGGAAGATGACTTTTTCCGTCAGCGGAAAAAGAGACTTTGGATTCTCTTGCCTGCCTTCACTTCCTGCCATGTGCTCTCCTTCGCTGTGGTGTTATATTTTGAAAGGCAAGAGAACAGTGTTCGGCCACCGTTGCCACATCCTTGAGAAGAATCTACAGCACAGCTGCCAGACAGAGTCTGCCAGTGTACGCAGAAGTGAGTTTGTGTAGCAGTTTCAATTTTCAAATGATTGCCCTGCCATTCATGGGTGTGAAATGCACACCAAGGGCAGACATGAAACAGAGAGAGGTGTAGTTTATACATTGTGCTAAGCCATGACTTGCTATGTTATGGAACTGGTTCAATACATTGATTCCTTTTTTTTTCTTAGCTCAATTCAAATAACTACCCACTCAGCACATGACTCAAGGTGGTGCACGTTAACCCACAATTATACATTTAATACAATAAGCTATAAACCATGGTTTACAAGCTATAAAGGCTGGCATTGTACAACATGCTAAACCAGTGGCTGACCATTACATCAGGTCCATGACTGAGTTTACCTGTTAAATCATGATTTATTTAATCCTAAAATCTAAATGCACACAATGTAATGTATAGTCATAAACAACCATAGTTTGCACATTACTAATTTTCTCAGGAAGCTATACCCAAATCAAACTAACCTCATTGTGGCTTGAGAAGATGCACCAGACTAGTCATAGCATATCGTGAGCCCTTCTTAGAATTCAGTAATTGTATGAATCAATGGAAGCTTCAGATCATAATCCATCCACACCCCAGACCTCCATTCATTGATGGGGTAAATCTGAAGAGCAGCTGTAACCACATTTCACTTTGGAGGAATCACTGCATTATTGATTAAATAATTTATTTTTTAAAAAACCACTGCGAATAGGGAACAACCAGTGCCTTTAAAAGGAGTCATAAAATCTCAGATTATGGGGTGCTTTAGATACTTTTAGAAGCTTCCAATTATGCTGGTCCACCACCCCAATAATCAAACAGCTTTGATTTTCTTTAAATATCTATTTCTAAAGTAACAGGAGCTGACTCCAGAACGTGCATTATTAAAGAGGCATGACATTTCTGGTACAAATTAACTGCAGTTGAAAAATTTTTGATTCAACACAGAGATAAGAATCTGTTGTTGCTTCTAGTACAAGAATTAATGCCAGAAGTTATCCAGTTATTCAGCACTTGTTTATTTTATACAGTATATGACTTTTCCTGATAAAAAATAAGATGTTTTTCCTGATTAAAAAATATTTTGTGAAATAGAGAAATATTAAGAAGGGGGAGACACTGACTTCATGACAAAAAATGAAGTATTTCTGTATTTAAAAAATCTGTGTTTGTCTAAAAATATTCAATACGCACAAAAATTAACTATAGTTAAGGATCAGCATTCATTCCTTCATTTTGGGAATTTGATGAGAGTACCACATCCTTTGCATGAAAGGATGCCTTCAATCCTCAGCATCTCCAAGTTGAACTGTGAAAGACGTCTGTTTCAGATCCTTGAGAACCAATGCCAATCAACCTAAATGATATCGAGTTAATTTGATCAATCGATTAAATCTCTCCCCTTTGCTTCCCAGATGGTCTTACCGCTGCCAGAGATCAGCAAAACAGCTAGTTATCGATTTACAACCATAATTGAGTCCAAAATTTCTGTTGCTAAGCGAGACAGTTGTTAAGTGAGTTTTGTCCCATTTTACGACCTTTCTTGCCACTGTAAAGTGAATCATTGTGTTTAAGTTAGTAAAACAGTTAAGTGAATCTGGCTTCCCCATTACAGATTGTTTGTCAGATGGTTGCAAAAGGTGATCACATGACCCCGGACATTACAACCATCATAAATATCAGCCAGTTTCCAAGGAACTGAATTTTGATCACATGACCATAAGGATGCTGCAACAGTTGTAAGGGTGAAAAATGGTCAAAAGTTACTTTTTCAGTGTTGTTGCAACTTTGAACTGTTACTAAAAGAATGGTTATAAATCAAGGACTATCAGTATCTCTATTTGCAGGTAACAGAGGTACTGCTGCCTGAAGTCTTCATACAAAGATGAACTTAGGATGTTTTGCTTTTTTACGTACATATATAAATATATGTCATACAAATCCTTTTCCTGTCCTCAAATGCCTTGGAGAATAAATAGACTCCGTCTTCTCTGTGACAGCCACTCAGGTACTGGAAGACTGCTATAATATCACCCCTAGTCCTTCTCTTCATTAGACTAGACATGCTTAATTCTCTCAATCGTTCATCATATTTTTTTGTCATAGTTTCTTTAAGTATAATTCCATATTTCTGTGCTTGCTTTCTTGCTTCATCATAAGATTCCATTTCTGCTGCTTAGCCTTTTCCACTAAATGCTTAAAGTTGTGCATGTGTGTGCAGACCCACACACACAACAGGTCACCACCCATGGAGAGACAGATGGCTATTCTGGCTGAGCCAAATGTGGTTCCCAGTCTAAGCAGGGGTTCTGGCCCAGAGTTGTGGCATTTCTGTTTTGGGTCAAGGAAGTGTGTCCTATCCACATTTGCATTTAATATGGCACAGTCACTGATCTCCTACTGTTAGTCCTCTGAATTAACTTTTGGTTTCTTCTTGGATTTAGAAAGGTATATCATATTCCTGAAGTTTCTTGCTGCTAATTTTGTACTATTTTTCTGGAGATTAATCTCACATGATCCACTTCTGGGATCCACACAGAGGGCTACATTGCTTAAGAATACATCAAGCCAATTAATCATGTCCTAATTGTTTAAAATACCAACTAATGGTATTTTACAGGCAGAACAGATGATAACAAAAATATTTTGCAGTCTTCTCCATTTACTTATGACAGTACATGTTGCAATAAAAAAGATGGCATCTGAGCAAAACAACAACAACCCTGCTCTTTGGTCTTCCATAAGAAATTGCAGAATTGGAGAAATTAACTTCAATCAGGGGCTATAAATGCATGGATTAAAACAGATTTAGTGCGGGTACCAGATCTTCGCAGGAAGCCAGGAACAAATTTTGAAGGCAATTCATGCACAGTTGTAAAAGAATATTTTATAGCACTAGCAGCTTTTTAAGTCAATACTTCTAAATTGTTGCCAAGAGATTATTAACTTTTGAAAATTGTGACCAAAGCTGATTGGAATGAACTTGTTCTGTTGGTTTCAATGGATTATCGTATTCTGAAACTCCCTCAATCTATGCATTTATAAACAAATGATTATGGAAAGAAAAGAGCCTCTTTTTTTAAAGAAAGGAAGAAAAAAGAGAATTTGCTGTAGATTTTAAGCTGTGTGAATCTTCATTTGAGATCTCAATTTCTGCCTACTTCTTACAAATCCCAAACACGAGATGATTGATTTCTTATTCTAATTTTTAATTAAGCTGTCAGAAAATATAAGAAAGAACTTGAGCTGACACATATCTTGTGTTCTGATGCATATGTAAAGTGGCACTGCTTTAAAATTACTTTGATATCATATAGTCAAACAGTAACACATTTGCTTTTAGATTTTATCTACTCTTCTCTCCATTGTTACTTTTGATGGATGGATTATTGGCACATTAGGTTGTTTCTTTGTGTTACTTTCTCTTTCCTTTCCTTTTTTAACTTTTTATAGATAAAACAGAATTTATAAAGAGTCCATAAAACAGCAGCAAGGTAGATAGACTCAATTGCAGTAGCGATGTATTATTTGGAAGTGTTGAAGGACCAAGAAGGGGCCAGATCATTCTGTAGGTAGAATATCCATCTATGTGATCACTAAAAGTTGCAGTGTGATGGCATAATATGATTTATCTATCTACGAAGCAGAATTTTACAGACACTTCCTCACTATGGAAAAGACTGAGTTTCACTCATTCCTAGTGGTGGGTTTCAAATTTTTTTACTACCGATTCTGTGGGTGTGGCTTAGTGGGCATGGCATGGCTTGGTGGGCGTGGCTTGGTGGGCATGGCAGGGGAAGGATACTGTAAAATCTCCATTCCCACCCCACTCCAGGGGAAGAATACTGTAAAATCTCCATTCCCTCTCCGATCCAGGAGAAGGTTACTGCAAAATCCCAATTTCCTCCCGATCAGCTGGGATTTGGGAGGCAGAGAATAGATGTGGGCAGGGCCAGTCAAAATTTTTACTACCGGTTCTCCGAACTACTCAAAATTTCCACTACCGGTTCTCCAGAACTGGTCAGAACCTGCTGAAACCCACGTCTGCTCATTCCTTGACTTGAGATCTAGGAACATAAAGCAGGATGTACAATATTCCTTCTATTTTTTTTTTTTTTTTTTTAGGAAAATTATATGAATTATATGAACCAAAGCAATGGAGAAAGAAGCAGATTTTCTTTATTGAAGTATCCTAAAACTGAGATCACCGGGTTTCCAGCCAATCAGACTAAGTGCTCTAAATCTAGGTTGGCTTATCCATCACAGCTGGTAATGGATTTTGTGGTATTCTGTGTATTACTGGTTGTTCCGGATTATGTCCATTTGTATAACTCCCTTCGTGATCATTAATAATGTTTACTGTTTTGTCAGAGCTCTTTCTTTTGGTAGTAAAGGTGTTATTGGGGGGGCAGGTCTACTTCTGCATTGATTAGGCTTTTCTCCAGCACCGTTCTTTCACTATCTCTAGTTGGGTTGCTATGTTCAGCATCCTGCAGTTCTGAATACAAGTTTGGAAAAGATAATATAGAAAAAAGGTACATAATCAATGATATATAATTAATGACAAGAAGTGTGCATCCATGGGGGTGGCTGGTAGCTTCAGGTGCCTTTTTTACCTTTTTACCTTTGTTTAGTCCTGTTTTTAATTTTGCTTTTAACTGTATCTCGTTTTATATGGCTGTATTGGCTTTTATTTGTAAACCGCTCGGGTGAGATTGACAGTATATCCATTTGATAAATAAATAGCTAATGAAAGATAATAGCTATATACTTAATGAATAATTAATTACATTGGCCTAGGCAGGAAACCCAGCTAACTATATATCAGCAATGATCATCCAAATCCAAAAATTGAGGCTGCTGTTGCAGTGCAGCTTTCACCCTTGATCTACATTCTTTCACTATTGTAAGTACCAGTATTATAAAATGATCCTTTTATACTGTTCTTTTCCTGACGTTTTTACACTTTATTAGCTGATTTCTTCTTTCCTCAGGGTTACACCAAGCTAAATTACAATGCCAAAGGATCTCTGGGCTCCTCAAAGCTTTCTTGATTTTTACATAGTTCCACTTCTAACAGCTAGCACAGGAGTGCGATTTTAAACAGAAAAAAACATTCTCAACTAGGAAAGCTAAAAATCTGCCTTTATAAATATCTTTTCAACTTTGAAACACTCAACTACCAGAACTCTGCAAGGTAAGTTGCTCTAGGAGGGAAGTGACAAACCCAAAGTCATTATGTGACTTTTCATAGCTGTTACTTTGAACCTGGGGAGAAAAAGAAAGAGAAGCTTTGCATTATATCTGAATAAATCCTTAACAGCTTCAGCTGCAATTCAACATGAGTTAGGAACAAACAACAACAACAAATTGGGAAAGCCAATCTTTTGTGTCTTTTTTTCATCATTTGTATCCCCCCAGTTCAATGTTTTTTATAAATATTTGCAATCTTTCTTCCAATCCCTTGATATAAATAACTTTATTAACTACCACCAAGGCATTTAATCTTCAGCAAAGGGAGGTTTTGCTATTTTGGTCTAGTTCTGAGCAATACTTTCTCCTTTTTCTTTCTTTCTTTCCAAAGGGTCATAGGGCACATATTTGTTCACTAGATCTCTTGCATCATTTTTTCCATTGCTTGGTTCAAAAGGAGGAGTTGTATCTTTGCTGTTTTGCTCTGGGTAAATTTAAGTGAGAAGAAATCAGCTCTGCGGCCTCTTGCTTGTTAACACAAATGCTTAAACAGAGCCTTGATGTACTTTGAAGGAAGAAAGAAAATATGTATTTCAGAGAATGTTACCGTGATTTCTTTCCAAACAAAGAAGATTAATGACTTTTATATAAACTCCATTTACTTAGCATTTGCATCATTTCCTAGAGATGATATAAATCTGCAAACATCCTTTTTTCAGTTCCTCATGCTTTAAGGATTTATATAACACTTTTAGATAATGGTATTTGAGCATTTATATAACATTTTAGAAAGTGTTATAACATTTTTGGAAAGTGATAGGGGAAAAAAAGACAGATATGGGATAGATCCACTAATTTGTTTCCTAATTTGTTCAAAGGTAACTTAATAATCCAATTCTTCTGATTTTCTGCATCTGGCAAAAAGTTGACATAAATCTACTTTGGGATATTAAGCTCAGGGGAAGACCTTCATCCACATTTTAAAAGGGGCTGTAGTTGGGATAATGCAAAATTCCCCTTTGAAGAGTGCCTCTTTTACTTCTTGGTTTCACTTCAGATTTAACTGCCAGAAGTTCTTCAAGGCAAGTCAAAGAAGTCAAGATGGCAGCTGGAAGTTTTAGGTGGTGGAGTGCAGTATTCATTATCTCTAATCAGTAAAGGTTGTAATGGCAAAGCGGAAATTCAACGTATCTGGAAACTACCAAGTAATGGAAGACCATATGGGAGAATAATACATAAACTAGTATTTTTAAGACGTGGGAACTCCAGCTCCTAGAATTCTCCAGCCAGTATGCCTGGCTGTTGCCATACACAGGGGTATCATACTGGCAGTCCATAGGCCAGATGCATCACATGCAGGCCATGCCTATCCCAGCTCCGCAAAGGCAAAAAAATGTTGCGATACGTCACGTGACATCACGTGACACATTCAAGTTTGACACCCGTGCCGTACCATGTCCTTTCTGCCAGGTTTTTTTCTTCTTTTTTTACATCTGATTGAGGATCTGGGCTTTTTTTTTTTTTACATTTTTTTTTTTACTACCACGGTCAATTGTATGAATGTACATTTAGCTTGGCCCTTAGGAAATCCCGGTATATTAGATTAGACTGGTATGTCAAATAAACAAGCAAGCAGAGAATTCAGAAAAAGACAAAGACAAATCACTTTCCTATTGTGGCCCAGAAAATAACCACTCCAGGAAATTACCAGAAATCAAGCTTAACTCTTTTTGTATACTTATTATTAGATTTTTATCCCACCTTTGTTTTCTTTTCCTTTTTTCTCCTTTCTTGCACTTTTAACTTTTTCTTTGATTTTATTCTTTTGTTCTTTTTCTCATTTATTAGTTTGATTCACACCCTGGCCAGTGTCTCTTTTCGCTTCTACCATCGGGCAGAAGACATCGAAGCATAGCCAGCCGGACAAATGGGTTTAAAAGCAGCTTCTACCCATGGGCTGTCAGACTCTTAAACACAATCACAATCACTCCAGGCACATATGGAAACCTATGACTAGTCTTTTTTCCCCAATTACTTGTATAGGGATTATTCTCTATACTATTTATGTTGTTTTGTATTTTCTGTTATGGATTGCACCAGAGAGGCTAAACCAATTTCGTTGTAGATATAATGTACAATGACAATAAAGGCTATACTACTATAATTTGTATTCATTTTTATCTTTAAAAAAAAAAAACCTTTAATAACATTGTGTATGTGAGAGACAGAGAACAATTAGAAAAAAGGGAAACATGGAGTGACCGATTTCTTTAAATCTGAATTCAAAAAGCTACTTCAGACTCTTCTACCCCAATTCCTCAGGCTCCTCCCTTCCTCTCCATTATCATCTTTTCATTATTTTTCCAGCTCTCCTGCTGCTTGTTCCTCTCTGCCTCAATTCTCTCTGAGGGATCGCCTTTTCTTCAAACTTCATTCTCCTCCTCTCCCCTGACTCTCTCTTGCCCCACCCTGTGCTTCTAAAAGAGGCATTGACTGTGAAATAATCCTGCTTCCTTTTTCAAATTTATAGGAATACAACTGCAAAAACCATCATTCATTTGATAACGGTTCTGAATTTTATCATACGCCCTTCCAGATTTTTCTTAATATAAGGAATTGAAAACTAAAAAAAGTAATTTTTTAAACAGGAAAAATAAAAACTCTGTAACACTCTCCAATTGATAGTCCAGGAGCAGCCTGTAGAAAGCTCGCTTCCCATTATTCAGGATACTACCTATAAGCACTATGTGCTTAGAGGTCAAAGCATTGCTAGAGACCTCACACATCCACTTTACGGTCTGTTTCTCTTGCTCCCCTCTGGGAGGAGGTTTCAAAGAATATCTAGCAGGACTACCCAATTCTGTAACAGCTTTGTCCCCTATGCCATCTGTCTGGTAAACTCGCAAAGTTTGTTTTTTGTGCCATGTACATCCGAACTAGACTGTGTTGTTTCTCTGTGTCATATATGTGAATATATGCATAATTTTATTTATTTATTTATTCTATCATGGTTATGTAGTGTATATTGGAGGTGGTGACCCTTTGAGAACTGTATGCAACTAAATTTCATTTTAATGTATGCCAATTAGTGTACATTCAAAGTGACAATAAAGTTATTCTATTCAGTAAATTTCTACAATCCATTCCTGCTCTTTGCTCTTCTTTAGCTTGTAGGCTTGCCTCCTACAATGTCTTCACCCTCTCTTTGTTTGCTTGTAATTATTCTTTTGATTGACTACCTACTGGTATCTTTTTCCATCCAATTTCCCATTACATTCTAATTCCAGCCAAGCTATTTCCTCAGTTCTTTCAAGTTAGATCAGGAATAGCTTTGCTTCCTAATGAAATAAATGAACAACCAAACTATCTTACTGGATCAGGCTATCACTATCAGAAATGCTGCTGACAAAATATTAGAGAACATTAAAAGAAAATAAATCAATAGAAAGAAAGACTTTATGTAGGAAGGCAGATTAGACATATGGGGTGCCAATAATTTATCTCTTATTTTGCATTTTCAAAGTCTGCAAAACAATGATGGGACGATATGAAGAGTCACAATTATTCTGAAATGTTTAATTAGATGAAAGCAGACAAGTGAACAAGCAGATACAGATGCTTATAACTGCAAAATATGGTGGCCCAAATTAAAGCTGAAATGCATTTAGGCATTTCCCCTTGGGAAATTTTAGATTTACCTGGGCAATTAGACCTGGCAAATTAATGGTAATGACTATGTGCAGGTATGCACTTAAGTTTAGAGCACATTTCTGGGCCTCACTATCATAGATAGATAAATATATGGATATGTGCACACACACACACACACACACACACACACACATGTATGTATATGTATATGTATATGTATATGTATATGTATATGTATATGTATATGTATATGTATATGTATATGTATATGTATATGTATATGTATATGTATATCTATATGTATATGTATATGTATATGTAAATATTGCTTGGCATAGCTATTAGCTGAGATCTTTTTTTCCATAGAAAAAAAGTTTCCATAGTTTGCAACATTTTTGTAATCAAGCTCATCTCCCAGCTTTTCCACAGAAGAGTTTTTGAAACTTGGCAACTTTAAAATGGGTAGATTTCAACATCCACAGTTCCCTAGTCAGAATGCTGTCTGGGGAATTCTGGGAGTTGAAGTCCATCCAGATTAAAGTTGCCAAATTTCAAAAACACTGGTCTATAGTCTCCAGGTCTGGGTTTGTTTGTTTTAGAAAGTTTGATATCCTTGAAGCTAGTCAAGCAAAAATTATCCTTGCCATTCCAAGATTCTATTATTTATTTATTTATTTATTAGATTTTTATTACTTATATAAAACACTTAAAAACAGGCTTGGTCTCCCTGGTTGTAGAACTATTATCCTTTGTAAATTTTGGCCAAAGGAAATTAGCCCCACCAGTTCTTACAGACTATCTTAGGTCAATTTGATTTTAAAAAGTTATTGGTAATCTTGACTTTCTAGGGTTCTTATCGGAAAACCTCTGTCCATTAGAGCTTGAAAACATCCAAATATCCACAAAAAGCATTGGGGTCTCTGAAATGGGTACATGCCAGCCTCTTATCCCTCCTCTATTGCAATCCTGAAAGGCTGCTGGATCTTCACTTTGGCCAGTGGATGCATCGACTTTTGTGGTTCTGTTGGCGCATTGCAAAAGACTCCCCTGCATCAAGAGATCTCAAGTCATCATGTCTTTTATTGCTGTTCCTTCAGGTTTAGTGTTTCCTTTTGTTTTATCTGTATCTGCTGCTGTGGATCTTATAACCATAATAACAGTTTGAATTTTAGGGGCCCGGGACGGTATGTTTTCCAGGGCTCCTCTATCACATTGATGTCCCAGTAAGCTTACAAGTTATGGTAGCAGGAGAGAACTGGGTTAACTTTAGTATTTTTTTAAAAAATAAAACTCTTGAGGACAGTAACCTGCAATTAGAAGTACCATGCAATTTTTCAGCTATCTGCCAACATTATTTCTACAGAAAATATATGGGCCATGCCCTATAACTGTGACGGCAAACCTATGGCACGCATGCTAGAGGTGGCACGCAGAGACCTCCCTGTGGGCACGTGCACCGTCGCCCCAGCTCATGCGCGCTGGCCAGCTGGTCAGGTTTCCGGCACTCTGGCTTGCACGCACGCACACGCACCTTCCGGTTTGAGCACTCTGTGCCAAAAAGGTTCGCCATCACTGCTCTATAATGTATTCAACAGCTCTAATCTCAGGCCAATCCTTGTGTAAGAAGTTGTACACACTGGCTTAGTATATGCTAGCCCTACTGCACTAGGGCTGCAAAAATCTAAACAGCTGTTAGAGGGCAGCATGGAGGAAACATGTTGTCATCTAGTGATTATCCAGATATTTGCAGTCTCCAATTTTCCAACCTCGGTTTGTCAAGTAAAATCTTATTGGCAAGATGAACAATTCATTAATCCATATTTTACAAACTATCAAGGATTTTGAACTTAACAAATCTCTTTATTTTTCTGTATCTGGGATACCTTCTCATCACTAGTCATTACACCCCACAAAAAATATCAAAGCAGTAAACAGAGTTATGCATATCCTGTAAATGAAAAGCTTCCAGTATTTCAAATATTTTAGCTAAGAACAAAGATAGCTAAGGGGGAATATGATAGAGATACTGAAAACCATGCATGATATGAACAATAATTTTCTATCTCTGAATTAAAACATGAGATCATTCATGAAAGCTAAATGTAAGCAGATTCGTGCCTAATAAAAGGATGATTAAATTATAGAATTGTGAAGAAACGGGGTCATGACCTCCTAACTCAGACACTTTTAAAAGGAGATGAAATAAATTCATGTGTCATAGTGGCTCCCAGTGGCTGCTAGTTTTGAAAGTCATGTAGTAACTCATAAATCATAAGCAGTATCCTTTAAATGCCAGCTCCTAGAGAGTGACCTCAGCTTTATTCAGGTGTGTACTTGCCTACTTCTGCTTAAACCACTGTAGGATACAAAATGTTGTCATATAAAGATTCTGTCTAATCCAGCAGCATTCTTCTTGAAACACTCAGCTGAGAGGACTTGAAAAATTAAAGTGAAGAGTCTGAATTGAATTCATTCACCCAATTAGTCATACTTAGAATTGGCTTATTGACATTAGATGGACTAAAGTTTGCTATAACTTCTATAAATAATTGAGTGCCATAAATTTAGGTTAAATCTGCATCCAGATATCTAGAAGCATATCTAGAATGTCCACAACAGGGTCTGAAAGTAGTACTTTTAAATGCCAAAAAGGCTGATGCAAACAATCTGAATGGTTTCAGCACAGCTTGTTTTATGTTTCACTCACATCTTCCATAGGATCTGAGAGGAAATTACTGCGTAAGGAACTTTCAGTCTTGGCAACTTTAAGTTGGAGTTTAATTCCCAGAAGTCCCCAGCCAGCAAACCATGGCTTGGCTTTGCCTATTTTTCTTACCCTCAAACTTCTGTTTATTGAAGAACCAGAGTTTCTGTAGTTGTACAGCCCTATTAGCCTAGATGTTCTCCAGATGTTCGGACTTCAACTTCTAGAATGGTCAGGAATGACCATATTGGTTGGGGAATTCTGGGAATTGAAGTCCACACATCTTAAAGTTGCCAAGGATGGAAAACACTACTCTATGTGGTTTCATACAAAGTTGAAACAAATGGCTCTGAGGTAAATGCTACTTCTACTGAAAATTTCCTTTTTTACCTGTTTTTTGGCATAAGACTCTACATTTCTGTTTAGTTTTAAACATTTTATGATATCTGAAGCCTTTCTTGGATGTTATTTTATAAATGCCATTTCCACTGGATTGGTGAATGGTAGAACCAGTTTTATTTACAGAAGTTAGTGGTATAATTTGATCAACCATTAATTCTTAATGGTGCACCCATTTGCTTTGTAAGATCTCCTTAGCTCTCTAAAATCATGTGATAATTTTATAATCTTTATTAAGGGAGATAAAAAGGTATTATTTCTAGGTTAAGCAGGGAGAGGGGTTCAAAAACTACAAGATGGCAGGCATAGTGTCATAATTCCATGTGTATGTTGAGGGTCTTTGATTGCAACACTTTGCTTGCAGATTTTGTGCCCCCAACTTTAGATAATACTATATTAGTTCCATAGCAACAGCCTAAGGAAACATCAGTGCAGCAATATGGTATATGGAATATGGTACCATGGGGCACAAAATCTACAAGATGGCAGGCATAGTATACCTGTAGTCCTCAACTTATAACCATTTGTTTAGTGACTATTCAAAGTTACAACCGCACTGGAAAAAGTGATTTATGACCAGTTTTCACACAGCCATTGTAGCATTCAAAGAGTTACATTATCAAAATTCAGATGCTTGGCAACTGGCATGTATTTATGATGGTTATAGTGTCCTATTACCATTTTTCACACTTAGGACCATTGCAGCATCCCCATAGTCACATGATCAAAATTCAGACACTTGGGAACTGAGACACATTTATGATGGTTGCAGTGTCCCAGGGTCACATTTTGCAACCTTCTGACAAGCAAAGTCAACAGGGAAGCCAGGTTCACTTAACAACCATGTTACTAACGTAATAACTCAGTGATTTATTTAACAACTGTGGCAAGAAAGGTCACCAAATGGAACAAAACACAGCAGAAATTTTAAACTCAATTGTGGTCATAAATTCAGGACTAACTGTAATAACTTTTAGTAACTAAGCTACACACCCACAGCAACAATAACAAAAACCTCCCTTTCCTAAGAAATATCAAAATTGATTTAGTCTTCTGAAAATAGCAGCAAGTAGTGAAAATCAATAACAGGAAGTCTTAATGTATTCCCCTAGAAAGGACTAACCACTATTCAAATAGTATTGGATGAGAAATAATGCTTAGGTAGAAACCTTCCAGTCTAGATAGTTTTTGTACCAATATCCAGCCTCATTCATTTTGTTGTTATTGTAAAGGGAATTCTGTCTTTTTCATGTCCATGGAAAATCTATTAAAGAGGAAAGGACAAAGTACTGTCAAGACAATTTTTGATTGGTATCTCTGTGGACCATCCTCTAAACTTCACACTCCTGCTGTGTGAAGTTTACTGCTATATGAAACACTTAAGAAGAAGATCTTCTTTAAATTCCACCCTCAAGTATACATATATTTAGATTACATTAATATTTGTGTATATCAATTCTATCAGGCTTAATATATATCTTATAAATAGGCAAATCGAGTGACTGAAAACAGTTCTCACTATCAGCTGGAGGGTGGTGTTAAGCATGGGTTTTCTACTCAAGCACAAAATCTTAAAGCAGAATAAATTATGAAAACAGTAATCTGGAAAAGCAAATAATCTTTCTTAACTTGCATAGTTTATTATGAATATGGATTTGCGTAGTAGATTTTTCAATCTGGAAAGTGAACAACACATTCAATCATTTGTTTTAAATCAGTGCCACCCATACAAAAATGAAAATAAGAAATGCAAAGGATTGAAAATGATATTGTGTTTTTATTGATTTGTGTAAGGCTTGACTCACCCTGCTAATTACAGAGTGGACAAAGTATTTTCTGTTCCTATCAGCAGTTGATAATTAGCTTTTTCCTCCTTAAGGAAACTGGAGCCTTAATAGGCTCCACTGGCATTAATGATGGGGCTTGAAAGATGCCCTTTAAGCAAGGCAGTAACAAGACATTACAAATTAATTACAGGCAGAATTACTAAGAAAAAGTATATTCAAGGGGAGGAGGAGAAAATAAAATAAAATCCTACAGCTGGGTTGAAGAATCTGTGCTTCTCTAGATGTTGGATAAAATCTCACCCTGACCACTAAATATATTGTTTTACATTTTCAGGAGTTACAGTCCAATCATATCTACCAAAGTAGACTCTTCTCCTGTGCCTTAGAAATAGACTACAGTTTTCATCCCAGAATGAAATAACATATAATATATGCAGTATATATACATATATTACTATATGAATTTAATACAGATTATTTTGAAAACAACTGATATAGAAAAGAAAACAGAATGGTATCAGCAAAAACAGGAGGTAACTATAACAAATGGCTTATCAGGTTGAAGAATTCTGCAGGGCAAAAGGTAAAAAACTAAGATTGCATTTTCAAATCCATTCTAGATTGGCTCTATTTCTTTCAAACTGAAAACAGCATGTATGGTTTGAGCTGCTTTCTTCCAGCCTGGTTTGAAAAGTTTCTATTGCCTTTTCCTCTATACTGTACTAGCATATCCAATCCATGGCCCACAGACCTCATGTGGTCTTGAACAGCTAGAAATGCGGCCCCACAAGGTAATTAATATATATTAATTTTAAAATAAAAGAAGTTTGTTATTTATATACAATAATTATAGTATGTATTTTATATGCAACCCAAAACAATTCCTCTTTATTCAATGCTGCCCAGGCAAGCCAAAAGCTTGGTTGACCATCTTTTACACCCATATCTCAATGGTATTTTAAGGTAAGGATATTGGAAATATATTGCACATTACATTGTTATACTGAAAATTCTTCCAAAGACCATGGAAGTGAACTATCCCCCATGCTGATGTTTTCTGTGAAAATACTCAATGGCTAGAACCATGGGCAATTTTGTCCCTTTGCATATTCATTGACTTCAAATGCAATAATTGATAATGTACCAAGAAGTCTGTATAAACTTTTAGCAACCAGGACTTTCGATGCATTGGATGATCTGTATACAACCTGGCCATTTGGGTCTTCCAATTTGGGTCCCCATTGTTGTAATCACTGATTTTTTAGAAATGATACCATTGCATTTATGTTGTTGGAGATGCAATGAAAGTCATGTTCTATTTAAATATATTCTTCCATTTTGGCAAGAAAGAATTACATGTATTAAGTCAACTGTGAGATTTAATATTTTCATCCCACAGTGGAGGAATAGATTGTGAAAATGTCAGAACTGGTAGAAAAGGGAAAACTGACCTGTTTAGTCAGGGGGAAAAACTTTTCTGGAAGATTAAAACTTTATATGGACTTTTTGCTGAAAGAAGAAAGACATGAAATGATTATTTCATTTGATGATTAAGAGAAGCATGGATTAAATAAGGAACTGAACTTGTATAACAACTAAGAAAGAGGAAGGACAATAAAATTGTAATTATTTGTTGAAAATAAGGTCAGAAGTCATTTCTATATTTCTTAATTTTTGGTTCTTTTTCTATTTTTTTTGTTTCTTACACTTCTTTTCATCTTTTATTTCATTTGATTGGTCTTTTATTCTATAGAAAAGTCTTAAATATAATAAAAAGAGACTTAATATTTTAGATTATATATTCTTTTGAAGTTTATCTCTATCACATGTGCGTTGACTTCTGGACAAAGAAAATGGGCTTACTGTCAAAAAGCTTACTGTTCAGCAGAAAACATGTGACTTTTCAGTGGTTTGCAGAATTTATTAATATAGAACAGTTACGGGTGACTGTACTGAATCATAACTTCAATTTATTGATGTTATATCTATTTGTGAATATACCTTTTGCATGTTTTTTAAAGATTTTTAAAAATAATTTTATGTATTGCTTCTCTTGTCTGTAAATTTAGTTAATTAAAAACAACTCTAAAGGGCCACCCAAAACTGGGTTGTATACAAAATTATTAAGCATACAGAAGAAAAACGGTACATGCTACTAAAACAAAATCAATTAAATAGGATTCAAAATTAAATTTTCTTTTTCTTTTTTTTCTTACCTTTCCTCATGTCTCCTTTCCATTTTCCACCCCATTGCCTTCCAATTTACTTCGTACTTTGTATTTTACATTACTTTATAACTCAATAAAAATGTTAATGCAAAAAAAGCCCCTAAAATTTGTTGTGTCCTACCAAACTGCAGTTCAGCTCCACCTCACTAGATGCTGGAAAAAGATGTGGATTAGATCGACTTTATAATGGGTGAAAGATTGTTCCAAGGGGCATTAAGCAGGTCTCCTGGCCCTTTGGAGTTGTAATACAAAACACCTCAACTATTTCTCTGAGAAAGGAAGGTTGGAGACAGGATGAAAATTGTCCAGATATGTGGGACCCATGAAGGTTTCTTAAGAAGAGAAAGATAGGAAAGAAAATGCCTATCTCAAGGAAAGATTCAGAATTGCATGAGTCCACCTACACATGGAGGTCTTGATCATCAAGGAGGGCCATGGATTTAACACAGATGGACACATTCACAGCACCAAGGATTCTATTCATTCCTTAGAAGTCACAGGTTCCTTTTCATATAATATCACATGATCATGCCTCAGTAGGATTTGTCCAGATGCACTCCAGCTCAGGGTGAATCTCAGTGATAGCAATAGACTTATATTTCACTCCGTAGTGTTTTACAGCAATGGTCTCCAATCTCCATGGCTTGGTGGACTGGTGGAGGCTGCAGCAGTGAGGGGAGAGAGGGGATGGTTTCATGTGCTCCACTTTCACAAATACAGCAGCGTGCATGCATGCGCATATTCACCCACCACTTCTGTGGCCCGGTTCCGAATGGGCTGTGGCCTGGCACTGGGCCACAGACCAGGGATTGGGGACCCCTGCTTCACAGCTCTCTCTGATCAGTTTACAATGTCAGCATATTGTCCCCAACAATCTGGGTCCTTAACAAATGGTCTTACTTGTATAATGAAATGTCTGAATAATGGGGAACAAGGGGAAGACATGCTGCCTAAGAAACAATCAGACAAGAGAGACAGAAGCCCCCAGTGGCTTAAGAATCAGAGAAAGAAACTCTGACAGACCCCCTTTGTTGCTTGTATCCTTGCGATTTATATTGATATTGATTGTTTCCTAGTATGATTTGATTGCTTATTGTACCATATGACTGTCACTGGGTGTTGTGCTTTGTGATTCTTGACAAGTATAATTTGTCTTTTTATGTACACTGAGAGCATATGCACCAAAGACAAATTCCTTGTGTGTCCAATCACACTTGGCCAATAAAGAATTCTATTCTATTCTTTAATGGATCAAATAGTTAAAAGTGGTTTGAGAAGTGCTTTCAGATTTGCAAGATAAGGTAGCCTCACATTACAGGTGGTCCTTATGACCGTTCACTGATATAATAACCATTTGAAATTATGACAGTGCTAAATGAAGGGATTTAAGTACCAAACATTGTAGCACCCCCATGGTCATGTGATCAAAATTCAGGTGCCGGCAGTATACCTGTCCTTATGACTGTGGGAGTGCTGCATCTCCCACCCCCACCTCAGCCTGCTGGGCCCACCAGTGCGTAAGCTTCCTCCTTCGTTCCCACTCCTAGTCACTCTTGAGAGCCCTGGGCCACCTCCTTCCCACCCCACCACGTCTGAGTTCACTTTCCTTTCCCCTGAAGCTGCTGACAGATGTGCACAGTTGATGCCTGCACAGTTAGAAAGCTAGTAAAGGCAGTCCTCCTAAGATCTGGGCAGGAATAGGAACTTTGCTGCTGACTTCCTGTTCCTGGCCAGCCTTAAGAAAGAATATATATATATATTCTAGTGAATTGTGATTTCACTGAACTAGGGCTGCATAATATCTTGGTTTACCTAGGTAGAACCTGGCTAAAGAGACAAACATATATATATATTCTTATTATGAAAGCAACATAATTGGGTCCTTATGTCCTGAGTGTTAAATAGTATGATCTAACTTCAAGTTCCCACTTCCAGTACATTTCAATTAGATGATGCTAATATGTAGTCAATTCACTTCATGTTTTACTGGGCTCATGTTGAAAGCCTTGGATACTGTAAATTCAAACCCCTAAATAAATTCAGTTCTTGTTTCTCCAAAGAACATTTCTCACCAATGCTATTGTTTATACAATAATATCATTGGTAAAAACTAGATTGCATCTTTATAATTCCATCAAGGGCTGACAGGGAAGTGGATTCGGCAACTAGATAATTTCTTATCACTGACTAGACTCAGGATATATGAAATAAAGCATTTTCCTTGATTGGGCAAATCAAGTCAGCCTCCCCAAAGGCATCTTGCTTTCAATTATCCTAGAAATTATATAAAATAATATTATAGTATAGATTTCAAAAAGAAGGGAGGGAGGAGTTGAAGAATGAATAGAAAATAGTGGGGGAAATAAATGCTGCCTATCAACATGCAAACCAGAAAACTGATGTACCCTCCCTCCAACTGTATACAGACTTTGGATTTAACAAATAAGTTGTGATGAATATGCTACAGTGAAGCTTGGTGTGGGTGGCTGAGAACATGGAGGAAAGGTAGAAGAGATAGGCCTATACTATAGGGTACATTGCACTGGGATTTTAGCATTCATTAAGGGAAGGGACAGAGAGTGACAGGCAGACTGTGGGGATATGTTGTGCTGGGAGCTGCTAGGGAGAGATATGGAAAGGGGTGATGCCCACCAACCTCACTCTATTTGTTTTAATTGTTAGGAGTAAGGTAAACCCTTATTTTAATTCAAGCCTAATGGACCCTCCCTTGCTCTTTTCAGTCTACCACATTGTGTTTCTGAAGTGTGAACATGTGCTGAAAACCAAGAGCTTATTTAAAGAAAATAATTCAGTTCAGCTTGGATGACTGTCTTTATTTTACATGGAATTCTCCCTGCGTGAGTATTGCCTTTTCCTTATATTTCCCTTTTCTCAAATATATATATATATTCCCCCCAAATCTGGCCATATGTTTAATAAGCAAATTTCTCATTACATCCGCTTCTTCTACACAACAGGTTTGGCACAAGGTCTATTGAATTTTGTCTTTTGTTTTTCTGCTGCTTTGGGCAGACAGATCCATTTCCCCACCCCACCTCTTTCATTTCTATTGGGCTTTCTGAAAGGGGAAGACCACAGTAAAAGTAATATAAACTAACAAGCTGGACAGACTTGAAAACATCATAATGTTCTGCTGGACTGCTTGTCAATAGTGAGTATCTTTTATGAGGAACCTTGGATTGAAGCCTGGTCAGTGAGGTTTAAATCATCCACTCTCAGTTCATAAATACAATATGTAAATGTATTATGGCCATGATCACTATATGTGGCTTAACTCTAACTATAATTAGGGCCATGCCCTTAAAACCCACTTTTTCCAGCAAGCCGGGCTGGCTTAAGAAGAAATTTTTAAATGTTTTAATTGGTTTGTGATTTTTAATTTTTGGGCCAAATTTATATATATTTTAACTGTTTTTTAATATTTGTATTTCATGTTCTTAATTCTGGCTGTACACCGCCCTGAGTCCTCAGGGAGAAGGGCGGTATATAAATTGGAAATAAAATAAATAAATAAAAAAAAAATTAGTAATATTAGCGTAACTATAATGCTAAACAGAATTAATTTCTAAACTAAAAATTAGAGGTAGAGTTAGCCTATCCAAATGGATGATAACAACAAGGACTAAAACTATGAATGCTTGCAGTTGACTTGTTGGGATCTGATAAATCAGGGAATATTATATTTGCACGTATTCAATACTGAAAACTAGAAAGGCAAATGTAATATTTTTAGAGAGGTATTTTTTCCCCAAAGTACTGAATCAGAGACTTGGACAATCAGTCATTTGCATTGGAAAAGTATACCGAAACTATAACATTATATCTAACTTAAATTGCAAGAAAAATATGCTGTATCATCAAATAGAACAGATGACTGCCATCAAAGTAATATATGCTGAATATTGTAAGCTTCTTCCTGTAATACTGAAACAGTAATATTTGTTGATGAAATTTCCAGCAAATCTACAACAAACAAGGAGTTTCAGAATGACATTGAGTTTCTCTGAATAAGGAAAGAAAGAACAAAGATGAAACTGAAGAAAATGAGGCAAGATATTATCTTTTCACTGACACATCACAGCACTGTTTCACTGGATGAGCAACTCAAAGATACTTTGTCAGATGTAAATGCCTTATTCTCCAATGTGTAAATAATGTATATATGGAACATCAGAGGTTAACTTATTCTTTGGACTTTAATGTATTCATAACTTACCACTCCCATTCCTAGCTCCACCCCTTGTATATATAAGGAGCCACCCTCACCATTCTCGCCGCTTCTACCTTGAATATTCAGTGAATATAGAATGCCTATCATAATTAAAAAGAAATATATTTAAAGATTTAACTTCTATTATCTTTATTGAGTCTGATCCTGAAAATATTGCAACAAGCTGGTAGCAGAGGATGGTTAATTGACTCAATAAGTAATTAAAAATGTCCAAGAAAGATAGGCCCAACACCAGGGCCTACAGCAAAGAAATAGAAACTGATCAAGAGATGATCAACGAATCCACCAATGCGATTTCGAGAGAATCCGAAGAATACACCACTGAAGAAGAAGAACTAATGAGTGAAAATAATGACCAGAAAGAAATCGAAATAGAAAATAACGAACTCAGGTCAGAGATATTAAAGATACTAAAAAACCAAAAGAATGATGAAAGTCTCATCGCGGACCTCCAGGAGATGCTGAAGAACAGCGGAGCAGCGAGAGAGAAAAACGTCATTAAAGAAAAACCCAAAGATCAAAAAATCGTAAGTGAGATGACTACTGAGAAAATAGTTGTTAAAAAGAAAAGATGTGATCCCGCGCGAAATTTTGAATGGCAGCCATCTTGGTTTCAACGAACTTCAAAAGAGAATGGAGCAGAGCCAATCAAAACGCTCAGTTCAAAATTTCTGGCGCGAAAAACACTATCAGACGAAGAAAGTGAGAAAGAAGTCTCAAACTCTTCAGATGATCCAAAATCAGAAAGTGAAGACGATTTAACAAAATCTCAAGTAAAATCAGCAATGAAAACGCTTTTTGCTGCTTTTGGGCCAAGACTGAAAATTACCAAGACATCTACGAAGAAGCAAGAAATCAAACCGGCGACTCAAGACCTGCACGCTCCCATCCTGACTTCGAAAGCGACGACGCCCGAGCCCAGAGAGCCATGCCGATTTCGCCCTACACCACAGACAAAATCGAATACCAACGCACACAAAAAGAAGAAAAGAACCGTCACCACCACCAGAACCCCAAAAACCGAGCCAGAGACCGACTCATCTGAGGAGGAGCGGATCGAGAGAGCTGAAAGGGAGAGAACCTTCCACGACGCCACCAAAGAAGAAATGAACAACGCGCATGTGCGAAACTACGTAGACGACCCAGAAGGACTTGAACTGGCCAGAGAACCGCGCAGACTCATTGCAAGCATCCCAATGCCGTTCTGTAATTTCCTGCACTTGAGAGATCACGGACTGCCCCAGGTTGTAAGTAATGGACAGAATAATGTAGGTAACTTACCCAGTGACTTCCCAAAACTTAGAATTGATGGCATTAATTTACAAGAGTGGTACCAACAGCTTCAGGTTATTTTCATGAAAGAAAATTTACTATTCTTTATAACTAGCCCTCCAAGAAGACCTTGGACTTTAAAAATAGATTGTTTACATCATAGAGCATTTTTCATAATAATATCTAGCGTGTCTCCTGCAATGTATCATAGCATCAAACCAAACCTAACTGTATCAGAAATAATTCAATGCATGTTTAATCTATTTCACAGCGATAGCGTAGCTACAACCACAAGAATGTCTAAGGATTTCTTTTCCTCTAGAGTAAAACCAGGGGTTTCTATAAGTGAGCATTTGATAAATCTAAACAAAATAAGAGCTGAGCTACAATTGAGGGGGGAAGTGATTTCAGATCAAACAATGAAAAGTGTTATTATCAATTCACTTGATCCATCATGGGATAGCTTTATGTCACACTTAGATACCATTAATTTGGGATATTTATCCATAGAAAGTCTATCTAACAAATTGATAGCAGAAGACAATTCAAGAAAAAATCGATCCAGTAACCAAACAGACCACAAACCTTTTAGGAAAGTAGTCTTTCAAGATAAACATAATGAGGCCTTTAGATGCTACAATTGTGGATCCAGGGAACATAGTAGAAGAGACTGCCCCAAAGTCTCAAGAGAGAGACATAGACCAGAATATAGGAGCAAATATAATTACAGACAATCTTCCACAGATAGACACAAATATAGAAGCCCACCAAATTACAAAGAAGGTAGAGGGGGTAGAGAAAATTCAAAAGAGAGGAAATCTGGGTCACTGAATGGGCTAAATAAACAAGACAGCACCAGAACACAGCAGGATGAGAATAACAATTGGCTTATTGATTCTGGTGCAACAAATCACACCACCAACAACAAAAGTATATTATCTTCATTTATAGAAGATAAGTTTGTGATAAAGGTAGCTAATCAAGAAAAGGTTCAAGTACTAGGCAAAGGAAATGTGACCTTGCCTGGTCTAGGGAAAATAGAGGGGGTATTATTAATCCCAGAAATACCTCACAACATACTAAGTGCCATAAAATTAAGCAGAGAATCTGATATCAATATAGTTTTCTCAAAGGGGAAAGCAACTATAGAAAAGAACAAAACAAATGTAGGTACTGTAATGATAAAAGGAGGTCTACCCTATCTGATAACTAAAGAAAGATGTTTACATAACATTGATTCAAATATGGAAGATTGTATTGAAGCAGATGATGAAAATGTCAGTAACAGTGACAATGATGAGTGTAGAATAACTCATGATCACAAAAACACATACAAGGAAAAGAAACCAAAAATAGGTAAACCAATTCATGATGAGTGTGCTCACATCTTACACAGGAAGTTAGGACATGCAAGCTTTCCTGTAGTACAAAAAATGACTGAACACGCAGAAGGTGTCAAAATAAAAAATTGTGAAAATTATTTGGAATGCTCAGTATGTAAGTCCACCAAACTAAAAACCAGTCCCAGACCAAAAAAATCTAACAGATCAACTAACAATATTTTTGATTTGGTACATATGGACTTAGTTGGTCCATTAAGTCCCTCAATTACCTATAGAAAACGTTACTTCCTAACAATAGTGGATGACTACAGCCGATATGGTTTTGTTTACACATTAAAGCACAAGGATGAAACATTTCAGAAATTTAAGGAATTCTACAAACGTATAGAAACACAACATAATATCAGAATAAAGCAAATTATGACAGATAGGGGATGTGAGTTCATGTCTAAAGAATTCTCCCAATGGTTAAAGGATAGAGGAATGTTACATTTCACGTCCAATCCTTTTTCTGCATTTCAAAATGGAGTTGCAGAGAGGAAAAATTCCACACTACAAACCATGATTAGGTGCACATTAGAGGATGCTGGTTTAGGCAAACAATTTTGGTCAGAGGCATTACATTATTCGAATTACACTCAAAATAGAACCTGGTCCAGTATTGTGAATAAGACACCATATGAGGTGATGTACAATAGAAAACCCAAATTATCACACATGCACATATTTGGAGTCACTGCAGACGTACACATACCTAAACAATTGAGGAGAAAGGGAGAAAACGTATCCAGGAGATTAAGATTCATGGGATACGAAACTGGAACCAAAGGGTACAGATTTATTGATAGTAATAACAAATTTATAGTATCCAGAACAGCTGTGTTCCATGAACAGACCAATTGGTCAAAATTGCACCTTAATGAAATATTTCCTAATAAATGTAAAGATACGATATCTTGTGAGGAAGGAACAACAGAAAATCAAAATATTAACAAAAGTAAGAACAAAACCAAAACTTGGACTAATAGTCAGCATAAAATAAAGACAGACACATTAACAAAAAAGGAAGCTAGATATTTGCATGATAACCATAGCAAGCCTGAAAGAACTATTAGAAACAATAGAAACCAAATACCAAATAAATACAAAGATTACATAATGCATATGAATGGAGAACAAATAACACCTAATACATATGAAGAAGTATTGAAACTTCCACATGAAGAAAGAGAAAAATGGGAACTAGCTATGGAAAAAGAGATGGAAAGTTTACAAGGATTAAATGTATTCACACCTGCGATCGCACCTAAGGATAAAACAATTATAGGTACCAGGTGGATTTATAAAATTAAGAACTTAGAAGGAGGCAATACCTTATACAAGGCTAGACTAGTTGCACAAGGCTATGCACAAAAATATCCAGAAGACTATACTGATACATATTCACCCACAGTGAGAACAGAGAGTGTCAAAACAGCCCTTGTAGTAGCATCTGCACTCAATCTGGACGTATTCCAATATGACATACAGACCGCATACTTACATGCAAAATTAGATAAGGAAATATATGTAAGAGCACCACACAGTCAATACACTAATAAGAACGAAATTTGGTTATTAAATAAGAGTCTGTACGGATTAAAGCAATCCGGCAAAAGATGGTACGATTGCTTGGTAAAAGTACTTAAGACCATGGATTTCAACGCCACCACTGCTGATAACTGTTTCTTTGTAAAAAAGAGTAATGATCATATTGAATTTGTATTAATTTACGTGGACGATATTTTATACATTGGAAAGCATAGAGAGAGCAGGGAAATCTTTGTAAATAAGTTAAATGAACACTTCTCACTGAAATCTCTGGGTAAAGTGAATAAATACCTTGGTGTGCAAATTAACAAAACTAAAAGGGGATTCAAACTTACACAGAAAGATAAAATCATCGAACTCCTAAACAAATGTAACTTAAATAATGCTAAAACCTGTGACACCCCTATGCAAACTGATTTTCTTAGAAACACTGATGAATCTTCCCCTGAGTTTAAAGACAACACATTTTACAGATCAGTTATAGGTTCACTCCTTTATATATCTAATTGGACTAGGCCAGATATTGCATTACCTCTCAATCTATTGTCAAGATATGTTAGTAAACCAACCTTGTATCATTGGGAAGCTGTCAAAAGAATTCTAAGATATCTGAAGGGTACATTAGATTTTTGTTTAATGTTGGAACCCAATAATGACAGAGAACCAAAAATTACTTGTTATGCTGATGCAGATTGGGCTGGTGATACATCATGCAGAAAGAGTATTTCTGGTTATGTTTTTCTATTGAATGATTGTCCAGTTTACTGGTATACTGGTAAACAAGAACTAGTAGCCACTTCTACTACAGAAGCGGAATATGTTTGTTTGTCCAAAGCTGCAAATAACCTTGTATGGTTCAATGATCTGATCACTGATGTTTGGAAGAAACCCACATTACCATTTATTATGCATGAAGACAATAAAGCGGCCATTGAAATATCCAGATCCGATGCAATTGGACAAAGGTCCAGGCATATTGATATAAAGTTTAAGCATGTGAGACAACTGTCTCAAGACGGATTCATTAAAGCAATACATTGCGATACTTCTGAACAATTAGCTGACATATTAACAAAACCCTTACCTTCTAAACAACACAAATATTTAACTTCTAAATTATATGTATTATATTGTCCTGAATCAGAATGTAATTGGTGTTGTGTAACGAACCGGCATTTAGAGGGGGATTTGTCAGATGTAAATGCCTTATTCTCCAATGTGTAAATAATGTATATATGGAACATCAGAGGTTAACTTATTCTTTGGACTTTAATGTATTCATAACTTACCACTCCCATTCCTAGCTCCACCCCTTGTATATATAAGGAGCCACCCTCACCATTCTCGCCGCTTCTACCTTGAATATTCAGTGAATATAGAATGCCTATCATAATTAAAAAGAAATATATTTAAAGATTTAACTTCTATTATCTTTATTGAGTCTGATCCTGAAAATATTGCAACATACTTATTAGGAAAAGTTACAGCAAGGAAAATATTTCTTCTGGATAATTTTTCCCTATTATAACTGCACATTTGTTTTTTTGGGCTGACCCTTTATTCAAATAAATGTTTATATCATATTGCTAAATGGATGATATGTAAGAAGAGAAAGAAGAAATTGTCCTAGAAATTCTTTCCTTCCTGACAAGCAGCCATTATGGCCAGCCCTATCATTAGGCAGAATGAATCAAGCCTTTAAGTGGCAGATGCTAGCAAGAGAGACATGGAATGACATTAAAATACTGAAAGTCAGGGGGATGTGTGTCAATGTCCTGCCTTTCCAGTCATTTCTCCATCAGCCTGAAGCATCCCTGACTTTCCACATTTCAATTAAATTCCAAGGAAGAGATTGTGAGTGAACATTTTCCAGGACTTTTTCAGAAGAAGTACTACTGTCGTCATTTGAGGGAGTCCTGTCCCTGAGAAATATGGGTTCTGTGGGCGTGGCTTGGTGGGTGTGGTGTTGCTGCAAAATCTTCATTCCCACCCCACTCCAGGAGAAGGATATTGCAAAATCCCTATTCCCTCTCCACTCCTGGGGGAAGGATATTGCAAAATCTCCATTCCCACCCCACTCTGGGGCCAGCCAGAGGTGGTATTTGCTGGTTCTCCAAATTACTCAAAATTTCCGCTACTGGTTCTCCGAACTATTCAAAATTTCTGCTACCGGTTCTCCAGAACCTGTCAGAACCTGCTGGATTCACCCCTGCCATTTGTGCTTAGATATAATCAGAACTGGATGTATACCATGGGTTCTTGCTGAGATGAACTATGGCCTTGAACTGTGGTAGAAGTAAGTTTCAACTGGAACCCAATCACTTTCTGAATGCAGAATTGAAAAAGCTGTAAGGAATTTTATTCTTCATCATAAAATATTTGTGAAATTTCATGACCCAGAGTAGATTTTTCTTTTCTTTTCTTTTTTTTTTTGAATTTGATTTTTATTATAACATATAGTAATACAATCGGTACATTTTCGGTTCATTGGTGCAATTATATACATATATACATCTACATGCATTATTGCTTGTCTTTTGTTGGTATTGTTTCTTGAAGCTAAATTTAATTTCAATACACTTAAAGATAATGGTGCTCAACTCTCTAAGACTAAACATAATACTATTCATATAGATTTTGTTCATTAGTTGATATTTAATCTCTATTACCTTCTTTATTTCTTTCCCCCA
The DNA here is from genome assembly GCF_059756535.1 of Pantherophis guttatus. Taxonomy (NCBI): domain Eukaryota; kingdom Metazoa; phylum Chordata; class Lepidosauria; order Squamata; family Colubridae; genus Pantherophis; species Pantherophis guttatus. The sequence continues at coordinate 66,050,993 of NC_142068.1, forward strand.
TCCATTCGTACCACATATCCCACACGCTATAAAATTCTGAATCTTCTCTGTCATTAATTTCTGAAGTCAATTTGTTCATTTCGGCGCACTCCAATATTTTTCCAATAACATGTTCTTGAGGTGGTATTTGTTTTTCTTTCCAATACTGGGCAAAGGAAATTCTAGCAGCTGTCAGAATATGTATAATTAAATACTTTTTCTTTTTTGCATATTCAGTTTTCAAAATTCCCAGGAGAAAAGCTTTTGGGTCGAAATCAAAATTTTCTTTTATTATTTCTCTAATCCACACCCATATCATCCTCCAGAATTTTTGTGCCTGATTACATGTCCACCAGCAATGATAAAAAGTACCCTGCTGATGGTCACATTTCCAACATTTAGGGCTCGAATTGGGGTAAATCTTCGCTATCCTAGCTGAGGCCATGTGCCATCTATAAAACAGCTTGTATTGGTTTTCCTTATAAGCCGTCGCCTTTGTCATTTTAAGATTATTATTCCATATTGAGTCCCATTCGTTCAGATTTATATTCTGTCCTATATTTTTGGCCCATGCTAACATCGGTTCTTTAACTACTTCCTCTGCCATATCGTACTCCAATAAGTAATTATATAATTTAGCTAGAATTTTGTCGTCCGTACCCATCCATATCTTGTCGAATCCATTTATGCTCATCTCAATGCCAAATTCCTCCTTATCTTTTTTATATCTGGATTTAATTTGGTTATATGGCCACCAGTCTATAGAAATACCTTGTTCCATCAATTCTTCCCTTGTTTTAAGGTTCCCTCCCCCATCTAATAATTCATTGTATCTGACCGTTTTACCCATTTCTAATACATTTGGATATATTATAGCCTCCATGGTGGAAAGCCATCTCGGAATTTTCCTATAGTGCTTCTGTCTTATCTCTCCCCATATTTGTATCAAGATCTCCCTTATTTTATGTCTATGGAAGTAAGTTTTTATCTTCTTCCCAGTATCCCAGAGATATGCATGCCAACCCTTCTGGAGATCATACCCTTCTAAGGTTAACAGTCTTTTATTTCTCAGGGTTGCCCATTCTTTCAGCCATACTAGGTTTGCAGCTTTTTGATATAACTCCCATTTAGGTAATCCGAAACCCCCTCTTTCCTTCTTGTCCTGTAAATTCCTAATTGCTATCCTTGGTTTCTTTCCCTCCCAAATAAATTTCCTAATGATGCTATTGAGCTCCAGAAAGAATTTTTTATCTAATTTAACAGGGACTGTTCGGAATAGATACAATAACTTGGGTAATAGGCTCATTTTTATTGCCGCAATTCTACCTAATAATGATATCTGTAATCTTCCCCACTTTTCCAGATCCTGTTTAATATTTCTAATCAATGGTAAATAATTATCCTCTTTGAGGGCCGAGCACCTTGATGAAATCCAGACCCCCAGGTATTTTACCTTCTTGGCGGTTTGGATCTCCATTGATTCTTCCAGTACTTTTTTCCTCACCTCCGTCATATTTTTTGTTAATAATTTAGTTTTGGATTTATTTAATTTAAGGCCTGCTACCTCCCCATAATTGCCCAATTCTTCCAAAATTTTAGTGCCTGATTCTAATGGTTCTTCCATGATTAATACCACATCATCTGCAAATGCCTGTGTCTTATATATCTCTTTTCTGATTGTCAGACCCTTTATTTCATTATTGTTCCTAATCTTTCTCAAGAATACTTCTAGTGCTAAGATAAATAGAAGTGGGGATAGAGGGCACCCTTGTCGGACCCCTTTTCTAATTTGAAAAGCCTTAGTTAATTCTCCATTCAGTAATATGTTAGCCTTTTGTTTTTGATAGATTGTGGATATCGTATTGACAAAATTTGATCCGAATTCCATTTGGATAATTTGTTGTTTCATAAATTGCCAATTAAGATTGTCGAATGCCTTTTGGGCGTCGACAAAGACCAATGCCATTTCTTTGTTCGGGTGTTCCTCATAGTATTCCAATATGTCTATTATCATCCTTGTATTGTTCCTGATTTGCCTCCCAGGAAGGAATCCATTTTGGTCACTGTGTATTAATTTATTCAAAATTATTTTTAGCCTTCCTGCTAAAATACCCATATAGATTTTGTAGTCCGTATTCAGGAGGGATATCGGTCTGTAGTTTTTAATTAATTTTGGGTCTTCTCCTTCTTTTTGGAGGAGAGTAATATACGCCTCTCTCCATGATTCTGGAATTTTGGATTCTGTTAGGGCCTCCCAGTAGATTTTTCATTCACCTCAACAGAAAACAAAACTTCAAAACTTCTGTTGAAATGTGAAGAAGCTACCAATCATTTGCTTTAACTTATTTTAGGGGGCGGAAGCAAATCTATTTCTCAAGAAATATATTTCATTTGTAGGCAAGAATTACCAAAAAGCACATCATATCTTTTCATGCATTTATAGTGAGTTACCAGTACATACCCAATCTGATAGTTTCTATAATGGCTTACAATGTCAATCATCACCATTTATTTTAGCTTTATTCCTTGTCAATTTTGCCAAAAATGACTTATGGCCATGTAACTATTATAAAGGGGAAATATTATGCCATTTTTAAAATTAGGAGATGCATTTCCCATCTTTGTTTTTGAGTACTAGTAAAACAGGATGCTTTATGTAATAAGCAGTTTGTTTGGTGTGGGACTTTTTTTTTTTTTTTTGCTGTGAATTTTGGGCAATTTCACCTTTGTTCAGCCTCACATTTGTGGAACAGAGAAAGCACTCAGAAGAGTTATTCCCTAGTGTATAATTGACTCTCTGCCATCCGCATGGAGAAAATAGGTTGGGGCAGGAGAACAAATATCTTCAAAGGCTGTGCCAGGGTAGAAGAAAGCTGGCCTGTCAGATCCAGAAATGGATGAGGTAATCCTGAGGCTGCTTTAAATTATAGAGACAGCCAACATATCTCAAAAGATGAAAGCTCCGCAAGAACTCTGTAGAAAGTCAAAATTGGTTACTTCCTTTGTAGCTCTTTGCAGTGTAGCCAGATACAGAACGATGTTTAACCTATAACCTCATTTAGTGACACAATTAGGACCGGCAACTCAGTCATTAAGCAAATCGATGGCTAAGTGAAAGTGCAACTGTGCTTCTGATCTTACTACAGCTTTTCTGTGCTTTACAGACCTGCAAAGGTTGTAAATGCAAGGATTGGCTGTAAAGTTACGTTTTCCTCCCTGTTGCAAATGCAAACCATTGCTAAACAGGGACCAAGACTATCTGTTATAATGGCGGAGTTGTTTGCAAGGGAGAAGGGGAGAGAGGTTGTGTGTTTTTAAATTAAGACAAAGACCATGTGAAATTAGGCTAATAGGCACATGTTCCCTTGTGCTGCTCATTTCAGGCAGGCTGTGGATGGGTTATGTGCCTCCTGATGAACACTGTCTCTCCCTCCTGTCTCTTTCTCTCTTTGGATTGCATCATTTAGCTCAGGGGTCAGCAACCTGCGGCTCCAGAGCCACATGCGGCTCTTTGGGCCCTCTGCTGTGGCTCCCTGTCAGGTTACCACACCACTGGCTGGCCCTGGCCCTGGCCCTCCCCTCCCAGTCACTCCTCACCTGGCCTGAGAAGATAAGGGTGATGGCGGGGGATGGAGAAGCGGCCAGGGCAGAGAGAGCGAGATACAGAGAGAGAGGGAGAGAGAGAAAGAGACATAGAGAGAGACAGAGAGAGAGGGAGAGAGAGAGAGACAGAGAGAGATACAGAGAGAGAGGGAGAGTGGGGGTAGAGGGCGGGAGGGGAGAGAGAGAGATGTCAAAAGAATTTTGTGGTTCCCGGTGTTTTTTAATAACTGGTTCTCTGCCCTAATGACCGGGTGGGTAGGCATGGCTGGGGGGGGTGTTCATGTGACTGGTGGAAATGAGTGACATCGAGTTGATCACGCCCACCCAGGTTTTGTGGCTTTGTGTTTTCTTTTCTGTGGGAAACGGGTCCAAATAGCTCTTTTGAGTATTTAAGGTTGCAGACCCCCTGATTTAGTTTATGGTACAGCCAGAGGGAAACCTGATTTTGGTAGCCTAACCTGTAATCTGTGGCTTTGCTCAAAATATATCACAGATCACTTGTTATTTAGGAATATAATCTATTCTCAGAGATGTATTTGGAGCAAGGCTAGAGGTTAGCATTGTAGAACAGTGTTTCTTAAAATTGGCAGCTTTAAAATCTGTGGGCTTCAATTCCCTGGCTAGGAAATTCTGGGAACTGAAGTCTACATATCTTAAAAGTTGCCAGGTTTGAGAAATACTGTGGTAGAGGATTTATAAACATAGGCATTTAGAAACTAATATATAAGGAAAGGAACTTGAGTGCTTAATCAAATTGTATGCATTAACTAATTAGCAGATAATTAGCAGATAAAGACACTGGTTTTGAAATCTGTGCTTATAAAAAGTACTTATTTCCCTTTGTTAAGAATGAGAGCAATACATTTCATTGGATCAAAATACCATCTCTTGACTGTCCTATCAGTTGCAAAATTTACTTTTGTTTTATGGAAAGTATATTTTGCTAAAATAATTATTATGAATATGCCAGTCATTCCCTTTACAAGAAAAAATGTTTTTAAAATTAAGCAAAAAACCCCCCAAAAGGTTAAATCCACTATACAATAATGCACGAGAAACAATGCAACATAATATTATCAGTGACATGAGGCAATCTAGCATCAGAGTTACAGCTTCACCAAGGACAATCCATGTGATCAAGTAAACGTGTGTAAGATTCTAGTCTTACTATGATACATATGCAGAATGGTAATATATACATTTTGTACATGCTGCTTTCTGCACAATATGAGAACAAGTAGACCTATATTAGCGTAATGTTACCTTCTTCTTTCTTAAGAAAATAATCTTGGCTGGTAGCATCAACACAAAAGGAAGCAGAACAAAAACAATTAAAAAGTCATCATAGTAGCTGTGAAATCCATATGACACTTCACTTCACACACCATGCACTGAGGCTAAAGTGTTGATTATATTCAACATCAGATCCATGAGTAAGAGGTCTAATTTTAAACTGCCCTGCAAATTTGCCCCTACTAAGAGGTTTAATATGTTTCAGGGACTGTGAATGATGTTACTATACCAACTGAACACGAGGTGCAGAACTGAAAATGTAAAATTACATCATATTTCCCAGAATGGATAAAATCTAACTGTTATATAAATGTTGGTTTATACTATAAAATAGGTTAAATAAATACAGCAAAATAATTTATAAAATATAAGATAAAGCTAAACGAATGCACCTTGCTGAGTCTTTTATCAGTTGTCCAAAGCAGAAAACGATTTCAAAGAGGTGATATAAATGAACTCCTCAGGGATAAGTAGTGGCAAATCCAGCTAATACCACCCTAAGTGTGATGGTATGTGGGAATAGCTTTGGGAGACTTGGCCAAGAGATGAAGTCAAAAGGAACTGGTCAGATAAGAGGCAGGATAGCCACAGATGGGCAGTGGGTGGGACAAGAAACTCAGAAGGAACCTGAACCCATACACTAGTGTATGTGTGTGGGGGAGAGAGATGTTTTTTTAGACTTGCAAGTTTCCATCAATACAGCTTTGCAATAAAATAGAATTAGCCCATTTATTTGTAATTCCTATCTAGTTTACTAGATTTCAGCAGGGCTACACTAAGTAATTAAAGCCCACTTTTTGTATCTTGAACTTTGTTTACTTTGTTAAGATGTAAATGGTTTGGACAGAGTATAAAAAGACAGCATGCCCCAAGATTTGATGAGGCAGCCTGCAAGGATGTTACAGTTGTCTTACAGACCAACACAAGCTTTTTTTTCAATATTATTATTTTTAGATAGATAGCTTGGAAAGGGAAAATATGGAGAGAGAAAATGAGAGAATGTTCATCACATGCACAATTTCTTTTTATCATTCAGCCAGAATGACTAATTCTTCATTGTAATTCTGGATATTAGAGAACCAGAAAATTATGCTGAAGGGCAATAGCAGCTGTGTGTATCATATACCTGTGGTAGGTGAAGCTTCCTGGCATTCCACTCAAAAAAAAGGTGTATTTTTAGAACAAGCAAAATATTTGTTTTAAAGGATTTCCTTTGAACCCTATAAATACTACGTACCAAAAGATTTTGATTGGATTTCCGAGTCCTGATACCGCATGGGTTGACTTGTTTAAATATGCCTTGCCCTCTGTTCTTTCTCTTTGGAATTTTAGAGTAATCTATTATTCATGTTGTTTTATTGGTCAATCATGTTCAGGTCAGTTGACTGCCTCCATAAGAACCGTATTGACTGTGCTGCCTTGTTTGAACAAATGTATGCACGCCTTAACATGTAAATACATACTTCATTTCTTTAAAATGCTGTGCTTGATGGAAAAACCTAATCCTTACTGATTTATTCTATAAAGAAGGGAGTATCTAGGATTTATTCATTTAAGAATTGTATTGGCAGAGGACATGACTTGAAAAGTGCTAGGTCAAAGTTTCAGCACTAAAGATCAATGCAAGATATGCAGCCTGAGTTTAGAGCTCAAAATTATTCTGTTCAATCTGATTACACCAAATGGGAAAAAGCATTTAACATGTACACTGTATAGATACTTTATATAGTCTAGTTTGTGCAGAAAATATGCAGTTGTTCACCACCATTGTTAGTATCTGTATTTACAACCTAAGACCAGTTGTTGAGTACATGTTACAATAAAAAAATTACAGGGGTAGAATGTACAAATGCAAAATTACTCAAACTGTGCACCATATTACGTAATTTGTTCTGTAAAATACATTACAAAAGAATCCATAAAGGAATATAGGGTAGTAGCAGCAGAATTTCTAGTTAGCTAACAAATAATAAAATAAAATAAAATAAAATAAAATAAAATAAAATAAAATAAAATAAAATAAAATAAAATAAAATAAAATAAAATAAATAAAATAAAATAAAATAGGGCTTTTGATCTGGCTAAAAGCAAAGTTGTCTGATGTAAAAGACACATAAATGTTAGTAAAGTAAAAGGTCTTCTAAGCTTCTAATTGTAATAATAGGGAATTGTGGCTCAATCATTTATAGAGGTCAGAGTTGGAGAAGCATTGTTTCTGCTGCAAATGGACTTTCTTAAATCCAAGTGGAGTAGAGTCCACAGTGTCTAAGATTTAATTCTGTAACTTTCTTCCTGGATGATGAAAATTAGTCTTTAAGGAGGAGTTAGTGATGCCTTTAACTGAACACCAGTTTTAGCCAAAATCTTAAATGGCGTATGAGCCTGTAAGGAGGTTAATTTAGATTACCTGCACACAAACAAATTGAGGGCATATGAGGAAATATACTACTCCAGCTGGACACTTCCTTCTTTGCCACAAGTCCTTTATCCATCAAGACGGAGACAAGCAGCTGATAACTAGGGTACTAAAGAGGTCTGTTAGAAATGGGTGTCAAACTCGATCGCATCACGTAACATATTGTGACGTATCGCAATGCGTTTTGCCTTTGCAGAGCCAGGGTGGGCATGGCCTGTGTGCAGGGGTGGGTTCTACTTACCTTTACTACCAGTTCGCAACGGGAGTGTGCAAGCTTCTGCGCATGCGCAGATCACCCATGATGATGTCGTGGCGGTTTACTCCCGGTTCTATAGAACCGGACTGAACTGGGAGCAACCCACCACTGCCTGTGTGTGATGCATCTGGCCCGAGGGCTGCCAATTTGAAAGGCCTGGTTTAGGACATCTTCAGAATAGCATTCTCCAACTGGAACTAATCTGATGTACATGAACTTTCTGAAAGAAGTTCTCCAATAGGAATGGTGGAATCTCCAGTCAAATTGTGGGAAGGAGTGAAGAGTCCGGCAAGTTTAGAGGCCTTTGCATGGCAGGAAATGATGCAGATGTGATCCTGGTTTCCTGAAGCTATTCTCAAGAGAATGCAGTCAGTCTGTGAGATTCTTGTGTAAAAGTTAGCAATGATAAAGAATTAACTCTAATCAGCTCATGGTGTCATTCTGGTTTCTTGCGCCCAACGCTATGGGAGGTAAGAGGGATTAAAACCAGGAGGAGCTGCTTCTTAGCTGCATCACCATTGTTGTGGAAATACAGGTAGTCCTCGAATTACAACAGTCCATTTAATGACTGTTCAAAGTTTCAACAACTGGAAAAAGCTACCTGTGACCATTTTTCACATTACAACCATTGCAGCATCCCCATGGTCTTGTGATCAAAATTCAGAGACTTGGCAGAACGACTCATATTTATGACTGTTGTGGTATCCCAGGGTCATGTGATCCTCTTTTGACAACTTCTGACAACCAAATCAATGGGGAAGCCAGATTCACTTAACAACCGTGTTATTAACAACTGCAGTGATTCACTTAACAACTGTGGCAAGAAAGGTAGTAAAATGGGGCAAAATTCACTTAACAACTGTTTCACGTAGCAACAGCAATTTTGGGCTCAATTTGGAAATTCAATTGAGGTTGTAAGTTGAGGACTACCTGTACTTCTTGGCTGAAATTCGATTGGTTCTCTCCCTTAGATTTTAATAGTAGCATATCATGAAAAAAAAAATGCAGGAAATCCATCCTGTCCATAGCCAGAGGAACCATGCTTGTGCTTCTCACTTAGACTCTTATCTTGATCATCTACAGCATAGGTGTCAAACTTGTGATGTCATATTGTCATCATGTCACATATAGCGACTTTCCCCCCCTTTCCTAAACCAGGGGTGGTATGGCCAGGGTGCAATGCATCCGGCCCGCAGGCTGCCAGTTTGACCCCTCCGATCTATGAAAATGGTTTTAAAACATTAAGCATGATATTTCATCCTATTTTTCCAATGAGAATTATGGGAGAATGACAGGCATTCCTTAATTAAATTTATAAATTCCCATCTCTGCCTGTCTCTTTATTTTAATAACATACTTCTGAAAGGCATCACATTGAGGAAAAGTGATTTTTTTAAAAAATAGATTATTTATAGCAAACAGGAGTACATGTGCGAGGTTCAGTTCTTTTTAATCACAGTCAGACAGAAGGGAATGATTGAAGAACCAATCAACAGGCACTGATGCTAATGTTTTTCCATCTGATGGAGTATGGAATCAGAAAAGTAAATTTAAAAGAAGCACAAAATAAAATTAATGTGGAATATTTTGATTGAAGCAATCACTCTATGAATTCCTTGGAGTACAATTATTGATTCTAAAAGAAATTATGTTTGAAGTTTGTTGGAATCTGATGTTGGCTCCATTTTTTTAACTGAAAAGCTTTTATTACAATAATATCTACTATTCCTGTGTATATCTTCTAAGAGGCATAAGCTCTATTAAATTCAGTGGACCAGAAAGTTGAAATAGGATCTTAGCATAAATCATTTCACCAGATTCAAGATCTCTGTTGATATTACTTAACAATTTAGTCAGTATGAAACAGCTTCTAATTAAATAATTAAAGTAATAAGGATAATAAAGGTGACATCAAATGTGAATACATTCAATAGGTAATAAGAATATGGGAGATTTTGCATTACTTGATACCTTAAAATGATGTGACAATCTTTCCCCCAAATTATCCGCTTCAAAAGTTTCACTAGCTTGTAGCATTCATGTCATCTCAATATGTTTTAGGGGAAATCTATCAAAAGCACAATATTCAAATTTATAGAAATATAACCAGCTAGATTGCTTTTTTCTATAATTTTAATATTTGCATGTTCTATCTGTCTAAGCTCTCTGTCTGTCTATCTATCTAGCTAAGTATCTATCTATCTGAAATATGAAAAAGGATACTTTTAAATCCTACATTTCCATGATGATTGTTACATATACAGTACATTGGTTCTGAACCTTTATATGTTTTATATTATCTTCCTTAATAATTTTCTTTTGTAGAACAAAAAATTAGAAGAGGAGAAGGAGGAACACAAACATATGAACTCCTCCTGAGTTTCTGAAGCAAGAACATGGTATCATAATCACCTCACCACCATCATCTAGTGTACTCTACACTAATAGCACAGTCAGGCATAGAATTTAAAACAGATTTCTAATGCAATTCAGGAAAAATATAATAAACATAAAACTAAACTCTTAAAACATTTTTGCTTTTATTGAATGACAGATAAGGTTAGATACTAATTATTTTTTAAAATGCTTATTAATTTTCTGATTATTGCTCTGCTGTGTGCATGGGGGTGAAGTGGGGAATGAGCAGGAATGGCCAGAATGAACATTAGTTGTAAAAATATCCCTAGGCTATGTTTTAAAAATCCTGCATTGTTGGTTCCCAGTTACAGTAAAACTTTATATGTCTCTTAACTGCTGAACAGATCCACATAAACAAGAAAATTGACAAAAAGTGGAATTCATTGGTCAAAATTATATCTGAAAAACTTGCCTTCAACAAACGATACATCTCAAGATCATTTGGACTGTTCGTTCTCTATACAAAACACTGTACAGGTAGTCCTTGACTTACAACAGTTCATTTAATGAACATTCGAAGTTACAATGGCACTGAAAAAAGTGACTTATGACCATTTTTCACACTTACAACTGTTGCACCATCCCCATGGTTATCAATTTTATCAAAATTCAGAGGCTTGGCAATTGACTCATACTTATGACGGTTGCAGTGTCCCAGGGTCATGTGATCCCCCTTTGCAATCTTCTGACAAGCAAAATCAATGGGGAAGCCAGATTCAGAAACTTAATAATTGCAGTGATTCACTAAACTGTGGTAAGAAAGATTGTAAAAAGATTGCAAAACTCACTTAACAAATGTCTCATTTAGCAACAGAAATGTTGGGTGGTCATAGGTCAAGGACTAGGTCAAGGACCCATATAACAAAAAAGCTGTAATTCTCAAAAGGCACTTTCTGGTTTCTGGAGATTAATACAATTCATTCACCTGATATGTCCATCACAGGTGAATCTTGGGACAGATTTCTGTAAAGCTAGGATGACTAGTTTTATCTGTTTATCTGTATTGATGCCATCTTGTGGATAGTTTAAGACATGGCTGGCAAGTTTCAAATGACCACACTGCTTCAGAGTGTGAATCAAAAGGCCTAAGACTGTTAGTTAGAGAGCTGCCCTGTAAAGCCAAGTTCGCTTCAAAATACAGCACCCACACAATCCAACTGTTGGCAGACATCTATGAGATTTGCATAAATCCACCCAGATTTCTAATTAGAGATTTATCCATTGTAAATACTTGTGAAAGCAAATTGCTGCTATGACTGGCCACATCCAGCTGTTTATCCGTTAAATTTAAAATATGAACTGATTGAGGATTTTGTGCCGCACCACTCATCATTTGTGGAGTGATAGAATCTTTCATCTATAAATCAGATGCAGAATTTTATCAGCAAAAGCAAATAAGAAGCTAGTTGGATTCTGTACACTGTACTCAATTTGCATCCGAGTTTTGCATAGGTGATAGACCTCAGTAGTTTTTTTTAACAGAATTAAATTATAGATGCGAATGAAATCTTCTTATATGTATTTTAAACACAGATTTTTCTTAGGAGACTAGTTTACAGGCAGTCTGAAATTTATGAATTTATGAATATGTCACCAGATTATTTGCTGGTTATTGTTTTTCTTTCTCAAAGATTATAGATATTTTCTTAGGATAGTTGAAACTTACCTTAAGTTTGAGTACTAATTATCAATTGATACGGTCCTTTGGTTAATAAACAATACACTGAAACCATTAATTATCAGTAGCTGTGAGCTTTATTGAAAAGTATTGCAAAGTTCAAAGTCCTTGGCCAAAGTTCACAGAACGGATCACAGGTTTAGATGTAATTTTTTGTTTGGCATGTTTTTGTTTGGCATGTAGAGCTTCCATAGAAAAATGGAAGGTAGGATTTCCATCATTTCCATGTTCACTTGGACCCAACTGTGCACAAGTCAGTATGCAACAGAAAGCGTGCATCCACCTTTCCTTGGGGGTCAGGATTTGGAAGCTTAGTATTATTATTTTGTACAGGCACATATTAAATGAGCCATGATGGCACAGTGGTTAGAAAGCAGTACCGCAAGCTACTTCTGCTGACTGCCGGCTGCCAGCAATTCGGCAGTTCGATTCTGACCGGCTCAAGGTTGACTCAGCCTTCCATTCATCCAAGGTCGGTAAAATGAAGACCCAGATTGTCAGGGGCAAGACACTGACTCTGTAAACCGTTTAGAGTGCTATGGCTACAATCCACCCCTCTGTTCCCAAGATCTTTGCAAGGATGTCTTATTTACCCACCAGCAACAGAAAAGGGCATTTTTCTGTTAACCCTGAAGAGTTAGCAGAGGCTACAGTTACAAGGAACCAGCCTAAACCTTGAGGCAATTTCTTGACCTTAATAGCAGAGCAGCATCTCGCAGCCTGAAGGAGATGCTCATTCAATAAACTGACCCCCAGAGATTAACACCTATTGTCCAGGGAGACCGGAAGTTAATTTATAGCACGTTCTATCTATGAAAACACACGGTGGGTGCATAGTAATTGTCAAGCGTGTTGCGCGATTCAAATGCCAGTTTCACATCCTCGCCCGTTGCGCAATTCGACGATTCCCGGGGCGCGCGCGACCCAAGCCAGCCTTTGCAAAATAAAAATAAAATAAAATAAAAATCTGTATTTTTCCGCCGGGCAAACTGACCTCCCTCCCTTATCACATCCCACCCCCCCCCCACTCCACCCCTTCCAGGCACGTTGCGGCCATCTCCCTCGGCTCTTTACTTCAAGAAACCAGGCTGGAAGGCTGGCCGGGTTGAGTCCCGTTTCCGCCCCCCCCCCCCGCCTCCTCCCCACTCCACCCCGCGGGACTCTCGGAGCGGGGCGGCGTTGCCCTTTTAAGACGAAGCGTGTCAGGCTCGTGACGTCAGGGGAGTGCAGCGATCTAGTGGCGGTGCCGCTCGCCCCTCTTTCTGTTATTTCAGGCAGATGCGGGGAAGTCGGAGAGGAGGCGGGTGGCTCTCCTGCCGAAGGGATTGGCTTGGGGTTGTTCGGCCCGCTCCGCTCCGCAACCAAGGACGCTGGAAGCCGCCTCTGGAGCGCCCTCCCTTTCCCGCGGCCGAGAGTTTTCGCTGAATTCGTTCACCACCACCCCCCAACCCCCCTTTCGCTTTTCCTCCTTGCCATGCACCAGGATCTAGCCACCGCTAGCGGCGGCGGCAGCAGGAGGAACTTCCCAAACAGGAACCTAATGGCTGCGAAGGTGAAAATCTAAGCGCGAAGTCTCATCCTGCCCCGGGGAAGAAAGCCGCGCAGAGGGGGGGAAGAAGAGGCGGCAAGCAACCATGAGCCCGGGGGCTCAGCACTGATGCTTGCATCGTTGCCCCCGGTGGGAGACTTCGGAGGTCCCTTCCCTCCTTTGGGGGCACCGCGGATCGCGAAACCCGTAAGCGGGAGACGCCCGGAGAAGAAGGGGGAAAAAAAGAGGGGAAAGGAAAACTCCATTTGGCCGCCTAAGACTCCCGAGCCCGCCGCTGAACTTCCCTTGAACTCCCGATCGCGTTTCTCCTTTGGCCCCCGGACTCTTCTTCGCCGGGAGATTTTGCAGTTTTTCGAGGCGCCGCAATCGCCTCTTTCAATTATATTATACACACAAACACACATACACACCCCCAGAACTATTTTTGGCCAATTATCATGGCGATGAAAGGGGCTGTCGCAAACACCGGGATCTTGTTAGTTACAGCCAACGTCGGATCCTTGTTCGATGATGTAAGTAATTGGGGTTGGAGAGGGGGCTACGTTTACCCCCCCCTTTTCTTTCTTTTTTTTTTGCTTTTCTCTCTGCAATAATCAAGGTAAAAGGGGGGGGGGTTTGGAGGGGATTGCAGCTTGGCCAGCAGCAGCACGCTCGGAAGGGGGAGCGGGCGGGCCTGCCCTGTTTCCCGGGGAAGAGAGAATCGGGTGATCTGGGGTTACGGAAGGTCCGGCCGAGGCTTGCCAAGGGAGCGATCCCCCGTCCGCATCCCTGCCGGACTGGTCGGCGATCATGACCGCAGCAGCCGACTTCCTTGGTGGCTCGGAAGAGGCGGCGGTGGTGGAGGAGGAGGAGGAGGTCGGTCAGTCGGTGCACGCCTGAGTGGGTTTCCCCCGGTCCTAGCGCCCCCCGCGCTTCCTCTCGCTTGGGGAGGACGACGTGCGAGGAGCCCTGCCCTCCCCAGTCTTCCTCCCCTCCCCCCCACCCCCCCGCCGCATTCCGGCTGGGCTAGTAAACTTGGCGCGTAATCTCAGTTCTGGGGATTGTCGCCAGCGGCGACGCCTCGCGCGTCAGAACGGGGATTCCCTCTGGGCCGCCCAGCTCAGGGAGGCGGAAGGCGCGCGGAGCGCTCTCCACCTGCTCGCCCCTTTGCCTCTCTTGGCGGGAAGCCGCCGTCGTGGAAACGGGCTGACGAGAGGGAAGCTCCAGCCAGCCCGTCCGTCCAGCCCGGCTTCCTTGGGAATCATGCTCTCTGGGATGGTCCCGGGGCTTCTCCTCTCAACACCCATCTTTCCTGACTGAATCTTTTTGTCACCCAATCAGCCAGGTGTTTAGACTGGATTTGGCGTATTTATGATTACTATTTTTATAAGAATGTCCGGAAGAGAGGCAGCCCTCTCATACTTGTAGGGGTAGTCCTCGACTTATGGCAGTTCATGTAGTGACTGAAGTTACGAGGGCACCGAAAAAAGTGACCTCTGACCATTGTTCACACTTAAAACCATGGCAGCATCCCCGGCATGTGATCAAATTTCAGACGCTTGGCAACTTGACTCATAGAGTGTCCTGGGGTTGTGTAAAATCACCTTTTGCGACCCTTTGACAAGCCAAGTCCATTAATGGGGAAGCTCAATTCATTTAACAGCTGCGTTCCTAACTTAACTGCAGTGATTCACTTAACAACAGTGGTGAGAAAGGTCATAAAATGGAGGAAAAACTCGCATAACAATTCTCTCGCTCAGCAACAGAAGTTTTGGCCTTGACTGTGGTCATAAGATGAGGACTACCTGTATAAAGTATGGAAAGAAGCTTTTTGTGCTTTGCATCTCACCTTATGGGTGGATCTGGTTTCCACAATCGCATCTTGTATTACGAGGGAAAGCCCCCTTCCCTGCGGTCCTAATGATAAGTTCTTAGAGAAAACCTAGGTGAATTTCCTCACTAGAAAAAAAAGTTACATTTTAAGAATTAGACCTGAGATGACCCACCTGCAATCATAATGTGTACACTATGAATCAGTTCTATGTAAATAAATAGGCATTGGGGTAACCATGGAACAGCCTCCTGTTGTTTTGTTAAGAAAGCTTGCTCAGATTTTTGCATGTCTGATTATGCAAGGAGTGAGAAGGGTTGTGAACATAACCTGTACCTTTAAAAATACTGATTTTGCCCTTTAAAGGGATGGCTCTTTCTAGGCTTGTTATGTCATATTGTCTTTAAAATGTTTTCTGATAATAAAATTTCACATATCTTAAATAGGTCAGCTTTTGTTTGAAAGAAGACTACACTGATTTTTTTTAAAAAAATGCAAATGTGAAAAAAGTTTTCTAGTTTCAGGATAGAAATAAGATTTCATTCTGAGCACTTCTATTTGAAAGAGTAAGTCAGAAAATCACTTTGACTAGTTACTTAGAGTGTTGATAACTACACATAAAGGGTATTGGTGAAAGTTTATTATGTGCATGTGTATACATGAGCAGAAGGCAGAACTGGATTATGCTAAGGAATGTATGATATATTTGCTGTCTCTTTATGTTCCACCCCCATTTCAATGTGTTTGGGAACAGACACAAAGATCTCCAAAAATACAAAGAATACATCTATTTTACTATAGATCAAGACTTTCCAATTCTGTGGTGCCTTGGATCCTTAAAATAGTAAATGAATTTATTTGTACCACCTATGAATGATTATACAGGTAGTTCTCGACTTAACAACAGTTCACTTAGTGACTGTTCAAAGTTACAACAGCCCTGAAAAAAGTGACATGACCATTTTTCCCACTTATGACTGTTGCAGCATCCCCATGGTCACATGATCAAAATTCGGACACTTGGAAACTGACTCATATTTATGACATTTGCAGTGTCCTGGACTCATGTGATCACCTTTTGCAACCTTCTGACAAGCAAAGTCAATGGGGAAGCCATATTCACTTAACAACTCTGTTACTAATTTAATAACTGTAGTGGTTCACGTAACAACTGTGGCAAGAAAAAAACGGGGCAAAACTCACTTAACAAATGTCTCGCTTAGCAACAGAAATCTTGGGCTCAATTGTGGTCGTAAGTCGAGGACTACCTGTACTATATTGAGGTGAAACCAAAAACTTTTATTATCTGCTCAATGAATTTAAAAACTGTTTCTGACAGTGTGGGCTTTTTGTATTGGACAATTCTGCATGAAAACCATCAAATCTGCACAGGCAAGGCTGAAATTCTGTCAGAACTTGCTCCAGGCATTGCCTGAATCACTGCTTGATTGTTATATGTGGTCAAAGAAGCAGCTTCTGTCCACAGTGGGACCCAAATTTCTAAGTTCTCTCAAACCCATTGCTGCCCATTTCGCTTGCTACTTGCCGTGGCAAGTTTCTCTTCCTCTACATTGACAGAGCAGCAAATAACAGCCTCAGTGGTCCATGGCATTTCTGTTCTTGCAGGCATCAACAGAGTTTGGGGGGGGGGGGAAATCAGAATTATTTAATTGCTTCCCATCTCTGTTGCCGCTAGAGTATGAAGCAGAGATATGACTGGACTTTGGTTGTGGTTATCCAAGGCCAAAGAAATTTGCCTGTGATTGCAAATTAGATTGCAATGAAGATCTGTGCTACAGCCAGCGAGATTAGAATTCCATGACATTTTGCAATAGTGTCCCCTCTTTTAAAATGCTCCCTTTTATCTCAGTAGTACACAATTTAACAAGTTTTAAGCCTTTATTGTAGCATTGAAATCTGAGAAGTGTTAAGAAAAAGAATACATGTGTGACTTTTATTAGTTCAGGAAAAGCTATAAATCGTTTTTTAAAATATTCCAGTAAACAATTGTGGAAATAACATGAACATGGGACAACCATTGCTCGTTGGATTAAGAACCCATATCCTATTTCCAACAGGGTGTAGTAAACAACCCAGAATGGGACAACGTCATGCATAGTAAGTAATACAAATGTCAGGTAGTTAGACACCTTTCAGGGAACAGCGTTTTTGTGGAATAGAATTCATTTTAAAAATTCTATCCTGAGACTTTCTGCCACTTGTAAAACAGACTGCACAATTATAGGGAAACCAGAGAAGTGTGAGACTCATCATTGAGCATGGTATGGGATAAAATGCTTTATATATATTTGCAGTGAATAAATACAATTGGAGTGTGGCTGAATTTAGAAATGAAACATTTTTCCCCCTTCCCAGTTTAGGGAATATTGGATTGAGAACGACTGTAGCCACAGCTCTAGTGATGGGGCCTAAGTTTGATGTAAGGCTTATCAGTGGCCAGTTTCTGCAGTACTAAGCCTGTTTTAACCTCACAAACTGCCAAGCAAGGGATTCTAAACAAACAGTGCATGTTTGAGAATGAAGTAGTCTTGACAACAAAAGTGAAATATGACTGGCTGCATGCAGGGTGCTGCATTTTTAAAGTGGGGCCTGCAAATAGACTAAAGTTTTGCGGCCTAAGAACGTACTGTTCCCAAAACTATGATTTCTGGATTGTTGTAACCCAATATAAATGCTGCTAAATATACATTCCCTTCTGGTTATACTTAAGAGCTATTCCTCAGTGGTTCTCTAGTAGTTGCAGAGATTTTTTGCACCAAAAGCTACTTTCAGTGAATGTGTGATTTATTAATTGCTCGGGAATGGGAATAATCATGAGTAAGTTCCTGAGTAGATGTGCACAGAATATGTCATTATGCATATTTATTCAGTGAGCTTTATTTCTTCTTCAGTGAGATTTATTTCTTCTTGAAACATATGTCATCTAAAATATTGTATTTAATGGAGGGCAGGGGAGAAGACCTATTTTTTCAGTTTGTTGCTGGCAGAATAGGGCTGGAGACTGAGAAGTAAAAAAATTAGAATTGGGACAATAATTAAAAGTGTTGTCCTGTGAAAAGAAATATGAATAGTTTCTACATGGTGAACAATGAGGCTTGACATTTATAAACTAAACTAGTTTAGCAGATAAATTTCCTTGCTTATTATTTCTTATTATTTGAGAAGGGAAATCATTATACATTAGTCATTGAAACAAAGTTAAGCCCTTGGGTTTAAAAACGAAATGCTTCGATGGGTGTGAGTAAACTAATGTTTACATTTGCAAACTGTACATTTGCAAACTTCCCCTCCCTTCCCACTATAAATTCTGGTTTAGTTTACATTAACTTGAATCTGATTTTTGGAATCAAATCAGTTGTTGAATTGCAAATAATCATTTTTAGCTTCTTTTGATTTATCCTCATGGTGGATGCAAGGAGGCAAAATAATGATGACAATAGAATGGTTACCCAATTGATGGTGGTAGGATATTTGATGTATTTTGTGCAATATTCTTTACAGTTTGTTTTGGCTCTCGTCTTATCTCTTTAATTCTGTCCTTTCTTTTTGTTTTCTTTCACTTTCCTTCACTCCCATTGCCATTTTATTTTATTCTCCTTTTGTTGTTTCTCCTGGAAAGAGAGAAGAGCCTGTATTTATGTCTTTCTGTAGGCCAGAGCTCTTTGTGTAAAGGTAATATATGCAGATAGTTGTAAATTCAATTTTACACATGGGACACCATATGGGGGCAATTAAATTTAATTAGCATGTATTAGTTCAACTCCATTTATTCATTGCTTGCTAATTTTCTATTAGAATTATGGCTTCTGGCAGGTATGTTTTTAAAATTATCAATTAATTAAATCTATACACCCCCCTATTTAGCCAGTGTAGCCAGTGAAACTTTGGAAGACAAACAGAGTAAAAAACATTACTCCGACACAAATAAAAGTTGTCCCACAAGAAAATCACGGATCATGCAAAATTATTTCATATACACTTATGAGTGAGCTGTCTTAGACAGCAATCTGGCCTCAGTCCTGGAAGAAAAACCATCTTCAAAAATGCCGGCAATTGCTGTCCATATCATGCGGGGGGTGGGGGGGAGGAGATGGTTATTCCATTTGCCAGGCAGCATTACCGAGGTGCAAAATTCACTGATTTGGTTTGAGATATATTGAACTGATTTGGCATTCAGAAACATACTATTGATTGCCCTTTCCTCCTGAATAGCAAGCTTGAATGATATTTGGCATAGTCCAATGGAGAACCAAGTGTTTTATATATTTCTTTTTGGGAGAAACTGCCTTAAATTGAGTATAGGCTTTCAGTGAATATGTTAAATATTTGGTTAGGGGTTTGCTTTTCCATTGTTCTTGAAATCCTAGTATTAAATTGTTTAGAAGACACAGAGTTCACACTCTGCTAAACAAATAATTCCCTCAACACTGTCAAACTATTCACTAAGTCTGCATTACTATTACTATTAGTCTTCTCATTGTTCCTATCACCCATCTCCTCCCACTTATGACTGCATGACTGTAACTTTTTTGCTTGTATCCTTAGGATTTATATTGATTGTTTCCTAGTATGATTTGATTGCTTATTTGTACCTTATGACTATCATTAAATGTTGTACCTTATGATTCTTGACAAATGTATCTTGTCTTTTTATATACACTGAGAACATATGCACCAAAGACAAATTCCTTGTGTGTCCAATCACACTTGGCCAATAAAGAATTCTCTTCTCTTCTCTTCTCTTCTCTTCTCTTCTCTTCTCTTCTCTTCTCTTCTCTTCTATTCTATTCTATTCTATTCTATTCTATTCTATTCTATTCTGACTGTTTATTAGTCCCCTCACGTGCATTAGAGATTTTACTGAACGATGATTGTATAACTATTACAAACCTAAATGAGTTTTAGTCTTTATAAATGGTTTTTCTTCTTACTTGCATTTAATTTGCAATATTCTGTGACCGTTCTTTCCTTGAAAATAATTTTGGAAGAGGAATGATGGAGTGGGTGATAATATACTTTTAAGGCTAAGAAATTTATAAGAGCAAAACTCCTGGGTTTTCTGATACAATGGCCTCTAATCCACCTATACTTGTAGTAAAATAAAGTTCTCAGCTTTAAAGATGCCATGAGTCATTGCAAAGAATTGAAATATCCATCTCTTTAGAAATGCCTGAACTTTAGAAGGAAATTTGGGGTTTGTTTGGGGATTTTGTTGGTGAATCAGTCCTGATTCTGAGAAGAGATTAATTTGTCCCTCTTTAAAAAAATATTTAAGTCCTGCTGGATCTGAAGGTTGGGTTTATAGGTTTTCAAACAACTTTCCCACGTAGGCATTACTGGAGTCTTCCTTGTTAACATGTTAAGAGGCTTGGTCCTTGGCAGTCCCGGAACGGCAATTTTATTCAGTCAAGTTTAAAACAGCAGTACAGAAGTACATCAGTACAGAAAGGCTTTAGAATAAGTGGAGGCAAAACTTTTGGAGGCTTTTTTAAATTATAGGCAGAATGGGAGGATTTTAAGAGGCAAAAGGAGTCCCTTAATCTTTTTAGATGCTTAAGACATCTGTTTTATTCAAAATAGGCCCTGTCCTGCCTTGTTTTGTAGTACGGCTCTCACATGCTATACAAAACCTGATGTGACACTCAAACCAACAGTGCACACCTCTGGTTTAACATTTCTTCTTTTTGCCCAGGCTTCTGTTTTTGTGGTTTTCTCATGTTAAGTGGAAAAAGAAACTAGACAAATATTTAGAAATACCAGTTATTAAAATATTTTGTTTATATATAGTCCCTCTTACTGAAACATGTATTCTAAGAAAAAGCTGCAAGGTTTTAGCAGTTGAAAAATAGATTTGTATAATGAAAACAGTATTTGGAATATTTCAGTATCACAGAAAAATAAGATTGTTGAAATTAGACTAAAAAATTAGATTATAAAAAAGGCTGAACCACATTTATCATGGACACAACATAATACATACCAAAAGCCAAATAATTACCTCTGGTAAAAGAAATCTAGATCCCAGGAATCAGCAACCCAATATAGAAATTGGACAAGTTGATCAAGAGAATTTTCAACGACTTAACTAGGAAATGTCAAATCACAAAAGAACAGTGTTTGATGAAAAGTAGTGGAGTGAGAAACTGAACATCCTGGACCAAGCTAAATCCAAAAATTTTAGGGAATTACTGGAAGCTTGGCATTCAGACAAATCAGCCACTGATATACAGACAGAGATAAACAACATTTACACACTATTTAAAAGAGACAATACAACTAAAAAGGAAACAAAAGACCCCAAAAAACATCCTCTCCAGCAGTCAGTGCCCAAATAAGCAGGGATTAACACCAGATAAATTATCAAGCAGAAAACAATACCTCAATCAAGGAACTACCTAGGATAACACACACACACACTTACTGGCAGGGCAAGATACTACATAAAAACAGAGAGCAAATCCCACATTCACTAGCACTGAAGATACCTAGTTGAGTAACGAAACGTGCAAGCAAACAACCAAGCTCAAAGAGCACCAAGGACTCTTTATAAGTATTTTGAATTGCCACTACACTGTTCTTTCCTCTCCACCATCCATCTTTTTCAGTTCCTTCTAAATGGATTTGGAAATATAAGACTTCTTTATTTTATCACACCAGCGAATCTAGGGGAAAATCAAATGGCAAGGATCAAAGGTTTAGAGATTTATAGCTAAATTTTATGTTATGTTGTAGCTATTTTTAGTCTTTGCTCCATCTATAATTAGAGCAATGTTTAGTTCTTTGGAACAGATTAAGGGAGGGAGAATTACTGTTTGTTTAGTGTTGAAACTTCAACTGTGGGACTCCTTTCTCTGCTATTTATTGCTTATACATTTAACCTGTTCTGCCTTGAAAGATCTTGTAATGTATGGAATGAAGGGCATTTTTCCTTTATTGTCATGTCATAGACCTGAGAGATAGAGTAAAACGATCCATCGTGGATGACTCCAGATTATCAATGAAACTTTTAAAAATTTAAACCTCAGTTTTCCCATTTCAGTTTGATATCACAATATTCCAACTCATCATTTGATACAGGATTTCAATTTCCACACAAAACGTACAGTAATATTACATAGAGTGAAAACTTTGGGGAGGCATGAATCCTTTCAAAGTTGTTTTCCCATGATTGATTTGGAGTTTACCAATAGATTGTTGTAACAGGTTCATTGTTTTTCTTTTGAATGCTAAGTATGTTCCCTTCTTTCTATTGGGTGTCCAAGTTACCAAAATGTTAAATTTTAGTCATAGTGGAAACAAAAGACCTACACTAGTAATTTCAAATGGACTTCAGATAAAATGAAAAGATGATTAAGGGGAATTTCTCTAACTTAATTCTGTTTGATCTGTGAATGATTTTTGTTGTTACTTGCTTTTTACTAATAGTAAAAAAACAAATCATCAAGACAATAAACCAAGAACTAAAGGGAATGAAAATAGAGAAATTGCTTGGGAGAGAGTGTGTGTGTATATGTGTCTGTATGTATGTTTGTGTGTTTTATATTATGTTCAAAATGACAAAGGAAAATACATCAGGAATAAATACTAATGTTAATACGAAAAGAAGAAACATTCTGATGTGTTTGCATCAGGTGCGGGTTCTACTTACCTTTACTATCGGTTTGGATTGCGCCCGTGCACGAACTCTTCTGCACATGCGCAGATCAACTTTGATGACGTCTGGGTCAGTGGGCGGAGCCTCTCGCCAGTTTTACTATCGGTTCTTGCGAACTGGTCCGAACTGGGGCAACCCACCACTGGTTTGCATGTACATAATTATGGTACATTTTTAATCATAATGAAAAATACATCTTCAATATATTCCGTATTTTTGCCCAGAGTAATATTTATGCATTGTCATGGTTGGTGTGCTACATATAGTAGTGTAAGTTTTAGGAGTAGCTGTTACCCCATATGCCTTTTAAAAGGAAAAAAATTAAGGTGGAATTAAATCATTTTTCCAGGCAGCACATCCTCATGTCACAATAGGGAGATCAACCTAAACTAAATACTTTCCAGTATTCTGTTCCCACTTGTTATTTCTCATGCTGTGTCCTTCATTTAATGGACAGATCTAGCTAGCTGCAGCAAAGGTTATGAAAGGAATCTCAATTTATAGACTTGCATTTCAGGAGGTTCTAGCTATTTTCTTTCAAGTTTGGTTTGGTCATATATTGTAATTTTCCTTAAGGAAAATGCAGCTGAGTTCAGTCATCTCTTATTTTGTGTCTGCCTGATGGAAAATCCTGTTATCTCTAGTCAGTCTGGTGTTCATGATGTATTGGATGACATTAATTGGTGTGAGGAAGATTTGGGAGCATTTTAAGGTTTATTTTAAAAGTGGGCAGGCAGAAAGCACTGTTGCTTTTGCATTTACAAATTTAATTTAATAAAACAAACATTTAGCTGAGAGAGCGCTGTCATGGCGTTTTAAAAGTAATTATGTAACCTATAAATGCAGGATTTTTCTGGATTACTCTCCGTAGAAGTATATGCAGTATTATATGTAGGCTTCATATTTAAACAGTAATATTTATCTAACATTTTTACTTCTAAGAAAATTGAAGAGATACACACTAAGGAAACAATACATGACTGAACTGTTTGACTGAATTTTTTGGGTCTGTAGCTGGTTGGCAGGGTCATCATTTTTTCACAGTTCTGTGACTGTGGCAGAAATGTGTTATACAGGCATTATCAGGTATAAATGGGATGGTTTCTAGCGTGAAAGCTGGCCTTTTCTTTTTGGCCTCTTCCTTCTGGAAACAGTCTCACTGAATGAATTTGTGTTCGCAGATTGAAAATGTGTAATCCAATCATAAACAAATACAGATAAATTGACCATGTGATTTTGTCCAACATATTTAAGATCAGTGGTGAATTTGAATGGATGGGCAGCCATATTAAATTGACCAGTTCTTTTGAAGATGAGAGCATGCTGCAAGTTTCATCTTTTGGGTATTATTGCAACTATCAGATTCCTTGAAACCACATTCACTCTATTATTTAGAAAACATATATGACTACCTATCTTATACATGATATTCTAAGTGACTTACAATTCATTTAGTGGTTAAGGCATCAGGCTAGAAACTGGGAGACTGCGAGTTCTAGTCCTGGAAACTGGTTGGATGAGCTTGGGCCAATTACTTTCTCTCAGCCCAACTTACCTCACAGGATTGTTGTGGGGAAAATAGAAAGGTGGAGGAAAGTGTTAATGTAAGTTCACCATCTTGAGTTATTTATAAAAATGATAAAGGTGGGAAAAAATAAATTCAAAATATCATATATCCCATCAAAGTACCATAACATCCCACCAATCTAACATTTCCATTTGTATTTGGTGGACTCACTTCTATCCTAGCTCAATTTGTGCTTGAAGAGCCAGATCTTCACAGCTCCCCCCAAATATTGTGGGGATTTGAATCTTAGGGGGAGGCTGTTTCAAAAGGTTTGGGCAGCCACAGAAAAGGCACATCTCTGAGGTCCCACTGGATGGCAACATTTAAGGGAAGGGACCTGGAGAGTGCCCCCATCTATCCGACATTTTCCCAGATGCAATGAGTAGGTTCAGAAGCCATGAGAAAATCAATGGCTTGTTTTGATTGGAATGCTTTGCAGCAAACTTTCAACTTACACTTTTTGCTTCCCTCTCATTGACTCAGAGCAGCAAATTGCTGAGTGAAGCTTTGAATTTTATTTTAAACTATTTATCCTGTTTCAAATATAGCTAACTATGTTTAATCCTAATTTTGATTTGCTTGAAGTGAACTAAATTAAAATTAAACCAAATACTCTGAGCAGGTGGCTTTGTTTCAACAAATTAACTGTGGTTAGCCAATAACAATATACTAGGGATATGCTGTATAATAATGTATAGTTAACTAGGGGGCACGATGAATCAGCGGTTAAAGAGACTGAGCTTGTCAGTTGGAAAGCTGACAACCTGGGTTCGAAACCCGAACACCACACAATAGAGAGAATGCCCATTACTTACCCCAGCTCCTGCCATATAGCAGTTCGAAAGCATGCAAATGCGAGTAGATAAATGGGTACCACTTTGGTGGGGAAATAACAGCATTCCATGTGTCTCACAATATAGCCATAATGGCCGAATTACCACAGAAATGTTTTTGGACAACGCTGGCTCCCTTGGCTAAGAAACAGAAATGAGCATCCCCTCTAAAGTCAGAAATAATTGGACAGGGGAAACCTTTACCTTTACCTCAGTGTATTGCTAAACAAATGTTATATGTAATAATAAATAACCTAACACTACAACTAATATCCACAAGCAACATACATACATGCATACACACTAATGTTATCTATTGTGGTAATAAGTTAATCATAAGGGATGTAAAATTCAACTGGGGCTAATCATAACATCTAAGCTCTTTCCTGTATGCGTGGGAAGCAGGCTGACTGCAGTTCATTCTTATCATTGAAATATTGGAATTAGTTTTCCATTCCTTCCTGCTTTCACATTTTCGTATACCTTCCATAGATCTCGCCCTTCCCAGCAGCTTCCATTCCACATCCCTAGGATGTGATATTCATTGCCCTTCTTGTGACCTGAAAACTCAGCCTGCCACATTACCAAAGTAGGACATCCCCTTTGACCATTGCAGAGGCCTCTGGAGTGATGCAGTCCACTCCAGCCAGTTTCACTGAGTACCTCCCTTTTCACTGGTTTAGGGAAGTCTCCACAGCACCTTGTTAATCAATAGGATGGAATAGGAGTCCTTTCCTTTGCCCAGGGGTGGGTGGAGTTATTATGTTACTTGTGACTCCATTGGGCTTCCTACAGCAAATATCACTTTCCCACATGAACTCAACAAGGATGTAGAGTTATATAGAAACATCTTGCCTTTTTAATTAAGTAAAAAATACATTTAAAAAAAAAACATTTAAACTAACCACAGCAACTGTAAGCCAGTTCATATAGTTCACTCCCAGAGGGGCTCTTTCACCCCTCTGCTGCAGCTCCCTGTCATTCAAAATATGTATCACAACTGCCAATGTGCGACACTCACTGACACACGATTTATTGAGCTTTTCAACCCCCGGCAGGCCAACGATGGATAAATCCAAGAAAAGAAAAGTTTCAGAAGAAAACAGAACATTTAATTCAACTACATATGCTACTTTTGTGGCCGCTCAAGAAATAGTCGGGCATGGGAAGGGCTTTGTGGCTCCCGGTGTTTTCTTTTCTGTGGGAAATGGGTCCAAATGGCTCTTTGAGTGTTTAAGGTTGCAGACCCCTGGCCTACACCGTTCTGAAAGGGAGCTATGAAATATCTCAGAAGACAAATGGAAGCATCTATGTTTGAATAGTACCGCCAGGTTGAACTATGTCATCATGGAGAAATCTCTAGAACAGTTTTCTCCATGTTGAGACATTCCATATGTTTTGGATAATAACTTCTGATTTTTGTACCCTTGCTGTGAGGGATAGAAATTATCCAATTCATGGAGAAACTGCCAGTTTCCAGAGCTTCTCTAGTTAGTGGAAAGAAAAGCATTGGGTGCATCTTCTCATATTCTCCCAATATTCATATTTCAGCTCCATGTGTCCCTGGTGAAGATTTGAAATAACTCACATTTGTTGCATCTGGTCAAGAACCCTTGGGAGTCTTATATACTCTTTTTAAAGTGTGGTCTTAGCCGTACAATTTCAGCAGGGTTGTGACTCAAGATAGCAAAAAATATTTCCCCTCCCATGACTTTGCAAACCTGCTTTCTTTATGTTATTGCAGCAAGTAACCTAAATTTGGAAACCTAAAATTCCCACGGGAACTGCACAATTTATTTTCCCATAGGAACCTTTGGCAAAGTAAACTTCATTTGGTGTTAGAAATGTTATATGTCCCAATTTTTCATTTCTTCTTTCTAGTCGCATATCTAGTATTATAATTTGATTTGAAAATTTGAGGGTTTATCTCCTTAAAAATTGTACAAATTTTATAGGCTGGGATAATCTGTTTATCCTTTGGGATTTTATTCCTTTTGGTAATTTATTCTTGGTGGAACTGACTGAAAACGCCCTCTACTCTTGATCCTGTATTGGAAAATGTTACAGCTGATAGATACAAGCAGTACACTTGTGATGTAAATGTTAATGATGATCTTACATTTTTAATACATGTATGGATACAAGTAAATATGATAGGATGATTAAATTGCTTAAATTGTTGAAAAGGATGATACCTCTAGTTCTTGTACTACAGGTGGTCCTTGACTTATGACCACAAATGAGCCCCAAATTTCTGTTGCTAAGAAAAATTTTATTAAGTGAATCTTCCCCCATTTTATGACCTTTCTTGCCATAGTTGTTAAGTGAATCTGGCTTTCCCATTGATTTTGCTTCTCAGAAGGATGCAAAAGGCGAGATCACATGACCCTGGGATGCTGCAACCATCATAAATATGACTCACTTGCCACACATCCAAATGACTATGGGGATGCTGCAATGGTCATAAAGTTTGAAAAATGGTCATAAGTCATTTTTTTCCAGTGCTGTTGTAACTTTGAATGGTCACTAAATGAACTGTTGTAAGCCAAGGACTACCTATACTTTGTAATATGGCTGTTGCTGCATATAGCATTATATACCGGTACTTTAAAACAATAGATAATAGAATGGTTGTAAGTGAAAAATTGGGACTATGAGCAGAGGAACCCAAAGAACTTGTAGTCTGGTCTCCATGGCTCTGTTAGGTTGATGTATTTGTCTTGACATACATACTTCAGTTTTATTCAGGGTCCAAAAAACTGTGAAACTACAGTAGTTTATCTATGCATGTTTCTCATACATATGCTGTTAATTACAGCATGCAAATCTTTTTACACTGCAGCATTCCGTAATTTGGATGTATTTAATAAAAGTTGAACTTTCAGATCCATTGCTTTAAAACTACAGTGATGAGCTGGCATCCATTCAACAATTTATGGCAGATTTCTGTTTTACTGTTACTAAAATTCTAGCTTTCCCAACAAAAAGAAATCTTAACCTTTTCTCAAGAATAATTTAGGTTTCATTTCTAAAAAGTGGTGGGGAGATGAAACAAAGACTCCTCTTCATTTTGAAGTCTTATATGTTTCAGAAAACACAATGTGTTTGCCTGGTTTGAAACACGAGTTGAGAAATCATTTAAAGCTTCTTGATTGTTTATTAGGGAATTCTTCAAAGTTGCATTGATGGTGCTTTAATGCTTTTAATCTCACCAGGGTACCTGGTTGATTCTTTGAGAAATAATTGCTTTGAATATCATCTGTCCCAAATTTCTGAGAAGGAGAAGGAGAAGAGTCTAGACTGCGTATACTGGTAACAGACAATCCTTACCAAGGATTCTTCTGTGGCAGGAATTTAGTTATCTGCCATTGCGGAAAAACTTTAGCCTGCTTTCTTCCCTATCATTTTTTCACAGTTGGGCGCCATAATCGGCATTTGAAAGACACCTTAAGAGCTGCCATTCAAAATGTGGCTGGGGTTGGAAGAATCATGGATGTATTCCCTTGTGGCTTATTAAAAACAACAAAAATAGCAGCAATATTTGGAGGAACTCTAAAGGCTGCAGCCATATGGAAGTTCTGTCCTTTTGATAAATTCATTACCGTAAGCTTTCAGTGGAGACAGTGCACCTCTGTGGTTTGTGTATTCACTTATTGGTGGAGAATTCTGGTATCATAAATTCAATTGGGGAAGTGCTGACAAAGCGAATCAAAAGGGAACCACTGGGGGGGGGGTTGGAAAGCCACGTTCAGGACCACCCTTAACCAGTGATGGTGAACCTTTTCAGCACCGAGTGCTGAAAAGGGAGCGCACATGCTCGTCAGGGCCGCAACCTGGAAGAGGAGCTGCCCAGGGCACATGTGCGTGCCCGAAAATGAACTTCCAGTTTCTGGCACGTGCATGCATGCTGGCCAGCTAGTCTTCCGGTTACTGGCATGCATGCATGCGCGACGATCAGCTGGCCAGCGCACATGCTCATGCAGGAAAACGGAAGCTCTTCCAGTTTCCAGCACTGCCGCATGCACGAAAGCCAGCTGATTGTGCCAGAAACCTGGAAGAGGAATGGACGACATCGTGCGTGCCAGGCGACATGGCTTTGCATGTCACTTCAGGCACACGTGCCATAGGTTCGCCATCACGGCCCTAAACCTTACAGAAGTATGTTCTGCAAAACAGAAATGACACCAAAGGAAAAGAAATGGGTATGAAGAAAATGCAGCCTGATAAGAACTAAGCAGGCTTGGTAGCCATGGAATGCGGATGGAAGTATAAACTGGGAAAGGAGGGGAAAGAATATGATTAGTTGACTGTGAATATAAACAGTTCTATTAGAAGAAGCTGGCCCTGCTTTTTAGGAATCTATGAATATTTATTTAACCACCAAGAATGGTGTTCCTCAACCTTGGAAACTTTAAGATGTGTGGACTTCAATTCCCAGAAGACCCTCGCCAGTCATTTCATCCCAGCATGCTGTCTGGGAAATTCTGGAACTTGAAGTTTACACATCTTAGTTCCTGAGAATGAGAAACATTGGCCTAAGCTAAGGGAAGACTACAACTCAGGTTTTCTTCCTCCTAGCTCAACCCCTTAATCACTAGACCAACTAACTGTCCTAACAAATTACTGTCCAAACTGTCCTTGGCTTACATCCAGAATTGAGCCCAAAATTTCTGTTGCTAAGCGAGACAGTTGTTAATGAGTTTTGCCCCATTATACGATCTTTTTTGCCATAGTTGTTAAGCGAATCACTGTAGCTGTTAAGTTAGTAACACAATTGTTAAGTGAATCTGGCTTCCCCAATGACTTTGCTGGTCAGAAGGTTGTAAAAGGTGATTACATGACCCTGGGACACTTAGACACATCAGCATCCAAATTTTGATCATGTGACCACGGAGATGCTGCAACAGTCCTAAGTCTGAAAAATGGTCATAAGTCACTTTTTTCAGTGCCGCTGTAACTTCAATGGTCACTAAACGAAGTTGAGGACTTCCTGTGTACTGTGGCCTTAAAATGTTTACTTTTCTTTTGATATCTAAACAAGAATTTTATTACCACAGTCCTGTTAAGGGCTATTTAGAAATCTGGATTGCAGATGCTTATATATTGATTTCTCACTACTTTCCTATTCTTAAGTAAACTGATTCAAATAATAATTGTATGATGTAACATGATATGAAAGTTTGTAAGGCTTTTTTCCTAGGTATGTAAGGAGATTTATGACTCAGTGGAATGTCTAAGACAGTGTTTCCCAACCTTAGCCATTTTAAGATGTGTGGACTTCAACTCCCAGAATACCCCAGCCAACAGAAGTCCACACATTTTAAAATGGCTAAGTTTGGGAAATACTGGTCTAACAGGACTTGTGAAAAGAGAGCAAAACAATCACAGGAGAGATTTGAACCATTACAGAAAACATTCCTTGGTTCAGGGAAATGTGAGAAAGAGGTTCAAGAATGACTCCATTCAAACTATTGCAGGAATACATAAAGTAAAAAAAAAACAATACTCTAATTCCCCCACTCCAGTGTAGCATGCGAATGTCCCCATCACAGCATTTGCATTTCCATTTCAACAGGAAATGTTACTAAAGCTTATTTGACCAGTTGCCGTGCAGATAAAGCGATTTCATATTTCTTGTACTGTATTCCCTTAATGACAAATAGCTTTCTAATATGTTTCTGAGATGAGTAAGAGGAAGTGTCCAGATTAATTTAAAACTCTAGGGTGAACAGCTGATACTCAGCTGGCATATTTCTATTGTTTGTGTGCAGCTTTTAGTTTTTGAAAGCATCAGGAGAAAAAACAGTGATTCAATTATTAGCAATTTTTGACAACCTAATCTTAGGAAGCATTGTAGTACAATAATAATCCTACTTGATCTATTTTGTGGAACAATGTTAGGTTCTCCAGACATTTGAATTTATTTGCCTTGGGTAGTTACTCTCTTCTCCAAACAAGACTGTTACCTTGCAGAAATTATTCTCCCACTTCAACACACAACTTCTTCCAATGTTGGACAGATTAGGGAAGTTATTAAACTAAATATACAATTAGAGAAAGTAAGCACACAACCAAAAGCCCCAGTTGTATTTTCTAGATTATAATAAATGCATTTTCTTTGTGGGCAAGCAACGTGCAAGGGAAGTGTCTCCTCAGCAGGTTTATAACTTCAGGTTACAAAATCTGTGGAACAGAAATATAGAGATAGGGAAAATGTAGTCTTTCTTGGTCAGTGTTTCTCAACCATAATAACTTTTAAGATGTGGGGACTTCAACTCTCAGAATTCCCTAGCCATCATGCTGGCATGACATGGCTGACTGGGATAATCTGGGAATTGGAGTCAACATATCCTAAAATTCCTGAGGTTGAGAAACATTGCTTTAGGCACTTCTAAAACTTATATACAGCCCATCATTTTCTTTCTAAAGCAATCAGTAGTTATTTCTCTTAATTGTGAATAATAGCCTAGTATTGCTATACTACTTTTGTGGAAGTGTAAAGCAAAACTAGAGAAGCACAAGGATTGAAAAAAAAAAGTTATCGGAAAATAGTTTTTATCCATTATTATGGTTCGTCACAGGGACACGGTGGCTCAGGGGCTAAGATGCTGAACTTGTCGATCGAAAGGTTGACAGTTCAGTGGTTCGAATCCTAGTGCCTTGTAATAGGGTGAGCTCCCCTTACTTGTCCCAGCTTCTGTCAACCTAGCAGTTCAAAAGCACGTAAAAAATGCAAGTAGAAAAATAGGGACCACCTTTGGTGGGAAGGTAACAGCATTCCGTGCACCTTTGGCATTTAGTCATGCCAGCCACATGACCACAGAGACATTTTCGGACAGCGCTGGCTCTTCGGCTTTGAAATGAAGATGAGCACCACCCCCTAGAGTCGGGAACAACTAGCACGTATGTGCAAGGGAAACATAAAGGTAACCTATGATTCGTCACACGGTCAGCCAAATGTTCAAACTGGATTTGGCATTTTTGTCTGTCTGTTAAGTCATTATTGTATTGTATTATATTGTATTGTATTGTATTGCATTGCATTTTAATTGTGTGCTGTCACTGAGGGATGGGCGGGGGATTGTCATTTTTTATTTCTATATCGTGTTTTTATTGGTTGTAAACCACCTAGAGTCGCAATGAGAACACAGCTAAATAAATAAATAGCCACCTCTCTCTCCATAGGGCTACTCTAGGCAGCTTATTCCTATCTGGGCTCCAAGATATTAAAATAACACAAACCAAACCATTAAAACAGGTCCTCCGTGTAATTTTTTTCATTAGCTAATTGAAAAAGGTCCAGGAAAAATGTATCATGTATAGGAAATCCAAATTCTGCTGATGCCGCAGCCTCACTTAAAATCCAGGCGGGCACATTTACAAGAGTAGAGGTTGCCTTCCTCCAGCCCTACTCCAGGACATGAAACAAATTTCTAAATTTGCTAAACCTTAGCTCTCTGTCCATGATGGGCAAGGCAGATGATGGCATCAACAACAGTGAGCCTCGGGCACCCGGATCAAGCATAGCTGAAAGGCCAAAGTGGCAATACCCTACCTTCTAGGCCAGTGATGGCTAACCTTTTCTGGACCGAGTGCCCAAAGCGCCTGCGAACCCCCAAAATGCAATGTGCGTGTGGCCCCGTGCATGCCTCCCACCCACCCCCACCCCCACACATGCGCACGTGCCCCCTGTTTGTGCCCAACCCCCTGCACACACACACACACACACACCCCACATGCCCCTGCCCCCCACAAATGCACGGCAGAGATCTGAAGACCAGTTGGCCGGCGGGAGGCGGGAGCGCATGCTCAGTGAAGCTGAACTGGGGTGACGTCTCACATGCCATCAGAGAGGGTGCTGCATGCCACCTCTGGCACCCGTGCCATAGGTTCGCCATCACAGTTCTAAGCCAAAACAGCAACTCAAAACAGAGTTGCTAGCCTTGGGTGTGGAAGAGAGCCAGCATTTGGATGACTTCATGCAAGTGGCCCCTTATCATTAAAAAAAAAAGTTGGATACTGGGCCATTCCCAGCAATGCTGAATAAGTAAACAGCAATGCTGAACCTGGAGGTGGAGGGGAGAGTAGCTATTTTGATAGCCACAAGAGTAATATTAAGAGACATATGTAGGACAGCTACCTGGCCTGTCCTTTTAAAAACATATTCAATGTCATGCTGAACTGTGAACGGTGGGAGGCATGCACGTGGCAGTCTATATCCTAATAAGGCTAAATTTGCTGAGGACATATAGGTAGTCTGGATTTACGATTATTCTTTTGGCAACCATTCACAGTTACAAAGGCACCGAGGGGGGGGGGAACTTACAAATGGTGCTGACCCAATCGTTACAGCTTCCCCCACGGTCATGTGATCAAAATTCAGGTTGCTTAGCAAACCCCATGTATTTATGGCAATTACAGTGTCCCAGGATAATGTGATTGCCATTTGCGACTTTCCCAGCCAGTTTCCAAGAAGCAAAGTCAATGGGGGGCGAAGGTGGGGCGGAAAGAGCCAGATTCACTTAACAACTGCAGAAATCACTTCAGAGTTGTAGTGATTCACTTCAAAGTCATGGCAAAAAAGGATCATGAAATTGTGTACCGCTCACTTAAAAGCTGCCTTACTTAGCAACAGAAATTCTGCTCCCAATTGTGGTCGTATAGTATATGTAGTTTGACAATGTCAAAATACTTGCTAGGTGAGTTTTTTTTTTTTTTTTTTTAAATATAAATTAATCCTTGTTTGGAACATTGGAAAGAACAGATTAACCATGGGACCTTGAAGGGTTAATTATTTTCATAAAGAACTGCTAATGTTTGGAAAGATGGAGTCATAAATGCAGACTTTGTTCCAATGGTTAGCTTCCAAATATTTATAAAGTTTAATGTTAGGTGACAGTGTTTATGGGGATAATACATGGAGATGACTTACAGACAGGACAAAGAAATCACTAACAGAAAACATGTGTCAAGTTTAAATGAACTTCAGTGGAGTGATAATTTCTCTTGGTAGAACTGGCATACTTCAGCTGGGAAACTGAAGTGCATGTGGTGTTTTACAGAGCACATTTAGGTATTGTGATACATTGGAAAACTGTACTTTCAGCATTGACCATTTGTTAAAGTGTATTTCTTTGTAACGTGTATTAAAGATAACGTTAATTGGAGAGTGACAGAAGCAAAATGGACTGGCCTTTGGTTCTTTCTCTGGTGTCCCAGCCAAGTTTTTCTTCTGATTTTTTCTGAAGTTGAGAATTCCTCATCTCGGAAGGTCCTGAATGGGGCTGTTGGGAGTATATGACAGTCATCTTTCTATCTTGTCCCAACAAATATTAAACAGTCTTTTCTAAATTGCAGTTTTCCAGATATAATCTATTTCTGGAACTCTGGGAATATATGGAATAGCTCTTTCTACGTCAAAGGATGTGTGTAAGAGAAAGTGTGAGAAATGGATATGTACTCACATCTCTTGTTAGATGGGGGCCAGAAAATGAGTCCCAACTCACTATTTGGGTTTAGAGCAGCTGCCTCTTTTTTTGAGGGTTACAAGGAGTGCATACTTGAATATTTGGAGGCCATCAGTAGGCAACCTGGTGCCTTCCAAATATTAGATCTTCACATCCCATCAGCACCATCCAGCAATGGATTATGTTGTACATAATCCAAAACACATGGAGGGTATCAGATTAGGGATCTCTTGTTATTTTTATTTAGTGATGGGTACAGACCCTAAGAAACTGAGGACAGCAATATGATGCTAATGTAATATTATGGAAAAATCCTATATATAATGGGATGCTGTTGATTGGATCCCTGAATATTGCTTTTATTGGACCATTAATGAAATTAACATGGACATGGACTTTAGCAGTTGGAGATCCTTCCTCTCCCCCTCCCCGCCCCTCCAAGTCTGATTACTGAATTGCCTGGTGAGAAAATTTCTAGAGTTCCATGAATAAGGCTGAAGTCAAACATGATGGCCACAATCTCATACCTTTCATTCATTGAGTTTGACATAATGTCTTAGAAACTGATTTCACCGTTCAAGAATGTGTACATTCCCTTTTTTTCTCACATGGGGAAAAAAAAACTGATATTGGTTTTTTAACTGTCCTTTAAAAAATGCATCATTCCAATGTATAAGTACTTTTTTAAAAAAAAAATACTCTTCTTCCTGCAGAATTAATAATTTTATATCTTTCATGAAGGTAACATGGTGAAATCAGGAGGAATGCATATTTTAATTTATCACGTCAACTCACTTTCTACTGTGGATAAAAATGTAGCTTCAATTTAGTAATCTCTATAGCCAAAAGATGAGAAAATAAACAAAAGTATGTGTCTTCCATCCAGATATTCTTACCACCTCCCCCCATTTATGAAGTTTCCCATCATTAGTGAGTTTCTATTTTAAAAAATCCTTTCTTTCCTAATCTTTATGTTTTCTGATATTTATATACAATTGCGTTAAGAGAAGGATGATTTCTGGAGTCCTTGTCTCTAGCAGGAAATTCTCTGTCTGTTTCAAAATTCCTGTGAGCAGCTCAAAGAAGCCAAGTGTTTCCGAAGTACAATTTTCGAAGTATTTCTAAGGAGCAAAGGAGAGATGATGGGGACAGAAAAACATTGGCTGGATGTTAAGATGGAGACAGAGGGTGACACTAAAGACAGGAGTTGTGACCATGAACAAGAGTTTGATGGGACTAGAAAAGAATTCTATGTAAACCTCTGGAACATTGTTGTCTATCGACTGACCTCTTGGATAACTATTCTTAGTATTAGATGATAGCTTCTAATACTACAAGCATCTAAATCAGTGTTTTTCAACCTTGGCAACTTTAAGATGTGGGGAATTCAACTTCCAAAATTCCCCAGCCAGCAACTGACTCATATTTATGACGGTTGCAGTGTCCTGGGATCATGTGATCACTTTTTGCGACCTGACAAGCAAAGTCAGTGCAAAATTCACTTGACAAATACCTTACTAAACAACAGAAATGTTGAACTCAATTCTGGTCATAAGTCAAGGACTATCTGTACCCCCTTCTAAAGAATAAAGACCTGTATCTCGAGTTTTAAGATCATGAGTTGCCACAATTATGTAATTGTGGTTTACATAAAAATTAGCAAAGTAATGGTTGACTGAACTTAATGACCCACATAGTGACTGAAATAAAACCGTTAAAGAAGCTCTCTTGCTGTGAAAATTAATAATTTGATATGTATTGGAACTGTATGTGTTTCCAAAAAGGTGTTTTGTCATGAGCAAAAGGCACAGATGTAGCACCAACTCGCAAGTTTCTACATCTGTTTACTTCTTCTAATTAAATCTGAAACAGTGGCAAACCCTTGTAGGTATCCACTTTTTTGGACCAAATATATATTGTGCAATACTGAGTGTTATGCTGAGGTAAAAGTCTTTATGTGTGCAGGCAAACATTACTGATAATGGCATTCATAATGACTCAGGAATGTTTGCACTGATAGGATGGTATGCACATGTCCGCAGAAAGAATCCATGCCCTCTGCTTAATCTATGGTAATCTATGGCAGATGATGTTTAAAACTAATTTTATATTAAATTCCAACTATCCAATTATGTTTGGTGAATAATCAGAGTTAAAGCTTTCTGACTATATCTCCTACATATGATTTTTTTCCTGATTACTCCTTTTATTCTTGTCCCCCAACTTTGTTTAAATATACATATGTATAAATAAATTTGTGCATTCTTGTACAAACCTGCAAACATTAATTTATACATACAAGGCACAAATCTCACACCTTTATTGAAGTGGTCTGTCACCCACAAAAACTTAAACTGCATATATTTGTTATGCATTAAGATGGTATTTGGTATTCTTGAGGCAAAAGCCTAAACTAAAACTGTCTGGGGATTAGCAGTGAGCAAACATTGTGGTAATGTTTTATAAGCTGTTGAAACATTGTGCAGCTTGATTCATTTGTGTCTGTGTTTTCATGTGGAAGTGAATTCTTCCTAATGGAAGGCATGACGTATTTTAATGATTCCAAATGAACTTTGCTTGAAGGTGCTGAAAGGCTTCACACCATTTGCCTTCAAGGCAATAGTTTTTAGCAGCTGCAATGTGCCACATAATGCTCTACCCACAACAACCCATTAAATTGGACTGGAAAACCAATGAAGATCAGGACTGTAATCCATGCCCTGGGCAGTTTTATATTCTGCATCAGTTACAGTTCCTGTGAAAGTCCTGTGCCATACATTTCCTTCTTATCTATTTTATGCCCAAAAATAATTGATGCTGCAGATTCTAAATATTTAGGTTTATTTATTACTAACATTTCTATGCTGCTTTACTGCCAGTAGTTCATATATTTGAAAAAGGAGACATGAAGCAATTATGATACATTTTAAAGCCATGCTTTCATAACACAATTCTCTTTTGAACATTATGTTTAGTGAATTAATACTATATTTTGAAAGTTGAGATTTTTTTCCTACACTGATTCCTGAACTTTGAAACCATGCTTAACTATTATTAAAGATTCTTGATTATCAAAGGAATGAATTCATAATGATCTTAGCTGTTTTCAGGTTATAGTCTGGTCTAGATTTGCCAACTTTAGAAAGACAAAAGAATTGTGCTGCCTCTGAAAATCCTATTGCTGAGAGGAATGAAATTGGTATTCAGATTCATAATAAATATTTTGTTTCTCTAAAATGAAGACAGGAACTTGTGGGTCTTCAGCTGTTGGTGAACTACAATTCCTAACAGTCTTCATCATTGGTCATACCAACTAGATAGAACATCTAGAAATTGTAACTCAACAGCATCTGGAGAACCACGGTTCCCATCCTTCAGCTAAAGCATAAAGGCTACATGTATTTCCCAGTGCCTTGCAACCAAGAAAATATCAGTGGATAATTCTAGCTACTACAGTATGGATTAGTCCAATTTTATCCACGTTTTAATGATATTTACAAGTGCATATAAACCAGAAATCAAATTACATAATTCAAGCAATAACTTAATTATACTATACTTACTAAGTAAAATGTTGTATAATTATTCAAATCTTTATAATATAGAATCAGATCTTTAGAAAATCTTTTTAAAAATCCTTTTTCATTTATAAAATAGGTGCATATTTTTTTCAGGTTGGATCTTAGACTGACATGGAATGGCTTGCACTCTTAGAAGTGAGAGAGGACTAAAGCAAACCTAAATTTGTTTTAATTTCTTTTTCATTTAACTGATTCTCCTTGTATGTAGTAAATCTAAAGCCTTAGATGTGGCCATGAGCCCTCAAGTCATGTACTTCAGACTTGCTGGATAAACTGGAGTAGAGAAACTAAGTTCTGATATAATTTAGACAACATGTGGAGTGAGTCACTTGATAAATGTGATTTGTCCTTGACTAGGTAAAAACATGTTTCTGTTGAATGCATCACACTGT
The DNA here is from genome assembly GCF_059756535.1 of Pantherophis guttatus. Lineage (NCBI taxonomy): Eukaryota > Metazoa > Chordata > Lepidosauria > Squamata > Colubridae > Pantherophis > Pantherophis guttatus. The sequence goes on from NC_142068.1 coordinate 66,089,510, forward strand.
CACAGAATAATAAATTATGGAAAATGCACATCAAATATATTCCCAGGAAGCACTAAATGGAGGAAGGCTGACCTTTTTCTATTATGCCCAGGACATTTTTATGTGGCTGTAGTAGGAATGTAAGAATTATGAGGAACGCCTTAACTATAGTAGCTAGTAGAACAGGCTATCACTTGAAGTGGTCAGTTCCCCTTGAGTAGAGGATGTCTACATTGTCAGATAAAAGCTTGATGGTCATCCGTCAGAGATAAAATAATAGATCCTGCACTGAGCAAGGATTGGACTCAGAGATATTTAAGGTTCCTCCCAACTCTGTTAATCAGAATTTAGATTCCTGTTTACCATAAGTTTATTGTAAGAGCCATGGTGGCACAGTGGTTAAAATGCAGTACTGCATGCTAACTCACTGCTCACTCCAGGAGTTCGATTCTGAACTGCTCAAGGTTGACTCAGCCTTCCATCCTTTTGAGGTTGGTAAAATGAGGAGACAGATTGTTGGGGGCAACATGCTGATTCTGTAAACTGCTTAGAGAGGGCTGTAAAGCTCTATGAAGCTGTATATAAATCTAAATGCTATTCCTAGTGCTAAGTTCAGTGAATTATCTTGAGCTGCTTCTCAGAGTCTATTAAAAGAAAATAAAATGAATTGATGGGAAGAAACTGTGAATTCCACCTGAAGAGTTTGGAGAAAAGCTGGGATACTAATGGATTCAAGGCTCTGGGCCAGTTGGATGGATGGATCTGTGGCTCTGGTTTTTCTCTAAGCTCTGCCAATGTTTGTTCTTTGTTCTTAACCCTTTTCCTGTGGAAATGTCACCAAGCAAACAGGAAAGTGGGCAGGGAGCAATAGATTTTGGCTTAGTATTTGGAGAAGCAAAGTAGCCAAGTCCTCATCAGTTTTCAACTGCTGCAGATTACAGCTATGCTGTCAACACAACTTCACGTGTTGAGCTGATATATCAAAGCTAACAATTGCCATTGTTTTCTTGGACACAAATTTAGGCTTGGATGGAGGGATTTGTTGGTGGAGAGAGAGGGAAAGGGGAGATACAAAGGTTTACCTTTTTAATTGTATTTTCGATAGGGGCTTTATACAGTATACTGGAATGAATGTGTAGGTGAGATTTTCCACCTCTGACTATTTTCTAGGAAAGTAAAATAATTGATGGGTGATAATGGTGGAAATCATTTACCTTGAAAATGGATGATGAGTGTTTCTTTAATTTATAGAACAAAGAGCTTCTCATTTTGTAGTTTCATGCAGTACAGTGTTCTGTGATCTTCTCCATTACATGATCAGCTTAACCTCTTGCAAAAGAGAATGCATGACACTTCTGGGAGTGTGGCTGCTTTAAAAAAGCTTTAAAAATCAAATCCAAAGCAAGACTGTCTCAGGCAGCTCCCTCCTTATGGGGAATTTTAAAAAGAATTCTCATTTTCCATTTCCATTTACTCCCCATTTAATTTATCCCTCACTTCTGAATCTCAACAATTAAATAAAGAATAGTAGCCTCGTTTGGCACAATGCTACTTGAAATGAAAGAATTCCACAATGTAGTCAGTCATTTAAGGGTTAGGGTTAAGCAGTTAAGCAGAGTAGGTCTCTAACAAATGGAATACATGAATGAATGAGTGTATTAATTGATTGATTGATGAAATCTTATGTATCTTGAGTTAAAATATCCTACCCCTGTGAGTGACTTTTCAGTAATAGTCCCTTAATCTAGCATGGTCTGTTTAGTTACATTCAATACCTTTTATTCTAAAAAAAACATTGCTTTATATTCATTTAGCTCTGCTGCTCTTATGACTATTTCGCTGACCTGAGTAATAGCATGGATTGGTTGTTGCCCATTTTCTTTCTCTCTTTGTTTTGAAGTGGCTTGAGATTTATAACTTTGCACTGCTTGCTATTTTGTCATGAGTTTAATTTCATTTTAAGCGACCCAGAAAAACCTGCATTATTGATTTATTATTTACTTATTTTATTTCTACCGTCACCGTCTCAAAATCATGGCTTATAAAGCAGCTTCTTAATTATATATATAAATTTGTGCTGCAGTAGGCTTCATCTGTTTTTATTTTAAAATATTTATTTCTATTCAATGAATGGATTCTATTCAGTTCCTAAAACAGCTTCAGATAGGCAAAAGCTTGAAATGAGATTTAGTGGCAGACATTGTGAGTTTTGGGAAGGAAACAGAGGTGGATGTTGTTGTTTTTTCCAATTTTTTAAAGTGTTTGCCTTTATTATCATAAAGCCACATGGAAGGAATATGACCAATTATTCATTCCAAGTGCACATCTATTGGGGCTTCTGCAAATTTCTGGCAACTCTTTCACCCTCTGTCTTCACCTCACTGTGCTTTAACAATTGTGCCTCTGTGGATACCAAATCACAGTTCTGGCATTTGCTATTTCAGCAATATTATTTGTCACTGGTATTAGCAATAATAATCTAGAGAGAGAGGGCTGGGTTCCACTAGTTCTAATCCCATTGTTTAGTAGCTCCAAAAAAAGAAGAAAATTATAAGAGAGGGCTTGATTGATTAATTGAGCAACTGGGATCATCTGACTCTCAACAACTACATAAATAGATTTTCTCCATGATGATCTATCCTTAACCTGGTCTTTCAGCTCTCCCAATAGTAAGCGAAGGCTATATAAGTACTCCTCATCTTATAATTACAATAGAGACCAGAAAATTCATTGTTAAGCTATGAAGCAGCTTTTTTCATTAAACAAGTCACTGTTTAAAAATGCGTTTCTCAGACTTTTCATTTGGCCAGATTTTCACTTGGACATTATTTCTTAGTATGTTAATTTTTGCACCTGCATTTTTCAGATCCTTTGTTTGAATTGGCTCCTGCACTGCTGCATTGGATGCAGTCTGTTCACTTTGGTCCCCTAGGTAGCCATAATGTTCTGGAAACCATTTTCAGGATTGGGAGTTTTTTTTATAAATATCTTTCAGGTCTCTATTGGCACTAGGATTTGGCCTAGGTACACTGTTATTTTGGTCTCAAAATCCATTCCAGTACCATATAAACAACACAATGAAGGACAGCTTTTAAATGGGCAATTGTGGCCTGTGTATTGTCTCTTATGGGTTTAGTGCACAGATTCTTCCACTCTAGGGTGAATTTGGAAACTGCACTATATAGAGAGAATAGAAGTATGATGCGATCCAATATGTTGATTCTGTACTGAGAAGAATTTTGGATCAGTAGAAATTTCAGAGACAGGATTGGACTTGATAGAACAAGGTGATTGTCTTAGGCCCGTGATGGCGAACCTGTGGCACACGTGCTACCTGTGGCACGTGTAGCCATATCGGTGGGCATGCAAGCTCAGTTCTAGCGCGCATGCGTGCGCCGCCCAACTAGTTTTCGGGCCTTCTGGGCCCACCAGAAGTAGGGAAACAGGCTGTTAACTGCCTCCAGACGGCCTCCGGGGATTGAGAAAGGCTGTTTTTCACCCTCCCCAAGCTCCTAGAAAGACTCTGGAGCCTGGGGAGAGAGAAAAACGGCATACCATGCCCATTGTGCCATCACGTGTCAGGAGTAAGAGGGTAGCGCACGCATGCACGGGGGCTGGGCGCATGGAATTATGGGTGTGGGCACACATGTGCGCGCCCCCCCTCCACCCCCCCTCCTGGCATGCAATGGCAAAAAGGTTAGCCATCACTGTTTTAGGCAATATATTTGATATAGCAATAGCATTTAAACTTACGGTATATACTGCTTCACAGTGCTTTACAGCCCTTGTAAAGATTTACAAATCTCTTTGTAAAGCAATTTACAAAGTCAGCATATTCCTCTGAACAATCTGGGTCCTCATTTTACCGACCTCAGAAGGATGAAAGACTGAGTCAACCTTGAGCCAATGGGAATTGAACTCTTGTCAGTCAGCATAATTAGCCTGCAATACTACGCCATCATGGCAAATTGTGAGCTATGAAGTTCGAACTATGTTTGAATCTACAAACATAGTAACTTAAGCCAAATTTAATATAGACCAGATTAGCTTCACTAAAGTAGTTTAAAATGATAAAAGAATTGGTGACTTTAGTGAGAAATGAAAGGCTCGGTTTCAGCTCTTCAAGCTAGGTAAGGGCAAGAAACAGAAGTAGCAGGGATTCCAGGAAAGTTTTTTTTATTGTAGGATAGAATAATTTATTGTAGGGTAGAATAACAGAACCTTGAAACCTTTCATAATTTCCTTCTGCCCCATCTTTCTTCTACTAAGCTAAATCAAGTTGAGGTTAATTTTTTTTTCATGCTTCCCATCTTCCGAGCACTGAGTAGTCTTTTCTTTTTCAATAGTTTATTGCTTCTTTCCAAAGCCAGATCTATATTCTTTTGTATTTCAAGAAAGCTTTTTCATGGTCCTCTTGCAGGAGGATTGATGAGTTAAATGAAAATAGATAAGGAAATGTCGACTTTATCACCAAGGATAAAGACCTCAGAATGGAAACAACATAATAATACAGGATTTGTTTATTTTTGTTTGATGGTGAACTCTACAAGTATACAAGTTGAAAACTCTTTTAAATATTGGAAATCTGAAAGAAACATTCACCATTTTAAAAAGCACTTTATCCTTGGTGAATTGTTTGCAGTGAAGAGCACCTAAACTTTATTAGGTTCTTTTGGGTCTAGATTTGAAATGTGGGGTGCTATAGGAGCGGGTCTTTTGTTCACAGAATGGCTGCTGAAGTGAGACCAGATACAAAAGACCAATTTCTCAGAAGGGAGCTGATGAAGGTGTTCTCCTGCCCATTCTTTCTACCTCTGTCACTCACTCTTTTTTAATCCACTAGTTGTCTACCCCTAAGATACAACAGGAGGATTGCTATGTGTGTCCAAAATGCTATGGCGACCAGAGTTTATGCTGTCAGATTAGATCCTAGCCTGGATCAGTTCTTTTTCTACTTTTTTAAAAAGTGTACAGCTGTTCTCGTGTTGTGCTGTGGAACAATTGGCAACCTAACAGTTGTTGCACTGAGACTTCATGAGTTATTTTTGCTGTGGGTGTATTTATGAAATGTCAAGTGTTGGGCCTCTCAGAATTATTTGGCTTGGTCTAAAGTCAAGTCAAATAATGAGCTAGCTGTAAAAAGTGTGCAATATAAAAACATGTGCTTTTGCCGGGTCATCTTTGTTTAAGGTGAAGGTAGAACAAAGGAAAGTGCTTAATTAATGACTTGGTAGATACTGTTCAGGTCTAGTTAAACATGGAAACATAGATACGACATAGAACTGCACATTGCTGGTTTGGTTAGTTTTGTCCTGTTGTAGTATTAAACTTTTATCCTTGAACTTTAGAAATTGCAAATTGGGGCACTGGTTTGCAGCACAATCTTACGTGTTTAAGGGCTGATTTTTCATATGCGTGATATCTTTTACAGGTAGTCCTCGACTTACAACAGTTCGTTTAGTAACTATTCAAAGTTATAATAGTATTGAAAAATGTGACTTATGAGCATGTTTCATAGTTATAACCTTTGCAGCATCCTCATGATCATGTAAACAAAATTCAGACACTTGGCAACTGGTTCGTATTTATGACCTTTGCTGTGTCCCAGGGTCATGTGATTTCCTTTTGCAACCTCCTGACAAGCAAAGTCAATGGGGAAGCCAGATTCACTTAACAACCAGGTTGCTAATTTATCAACTGCAGTGATTCATTTAACAACTGTGGCAAGAAAAGTCGTAAAATGGGGCAAAAACTCACTTAACAAATGGGGCAAAAACTCACTTAAGAACAGAAATTTTGGGCTCAGTTGTGGTCATAAGTTGAGGACTCCCTGTATTCACCTGGATGACATCCTCCAGCTTCTTTTCCTGCTACAAGTCAAAAGTAGTTTTCTAATATGCTGGCTCAGGTATGTGCAGTATCTTCTGGTCTATGTGCTTTATTTTGTGGTAAGCAACCCCATCCATTCACCTTGCTAATATATGCTTCATAATAGGAATGGCCCCACATTTCCAGTCTCTGTTGCTGCCCTCGTCGGCTATTTCATTATGGGCTGGACCAGATTGTCATTTTTTACTGTGAGCACACTGGTACACATTAAAAATGAAATTCTGTTGCCTGCTCTCAAAAGTGTACAGATACATAACACACATATACACATGCTGTATACACACACACACACACACACACACACACATAAATACGTACATACATATACATATACATATACATAAACATATACATCACTTGAATACATATCGGAAAGAGGAAGCCTGAGAGTTCACAAGGTTGATACTATATGAAATAAAATTATGGCTGAATCTGGATGTTCTTCAGATACCACGAAGCTTCCTCCCAGAAGGTAACAAGGAAAACAGGTTGTGAAGAGGATGTGTAGTGTCCCAGACAATACTGTGGACCCTGATCAAGCATCGCTTATATGCTATGTCCTGGATAGACAGAAGTGAACTGCCAATAATCTTCTCTGCCATCCTCACCACTCTCTGTACCGCCTTCCTGTCCAAAGCAGTAATGCTTCCAAACCAGACTGTAATGCAATGTGGCAGGATGCTCTCAATCGTCCCTCTGTAGAAAGTGGTAAGGACAGGGGAAGAAAGATGTACTTTTCTCATGTGACACAGAAAACGCAGGCACCGCTGTGCCCGCTTCACCAGTGTTTTGCTTTTGAGTGACCAAGCCAGCCTACTTGTTAGCTGCAAACTCAGAAACCTGATGCTGATAATTTCCCTTCTAAATCAAGTGACAGAGATAATCATACAACTATGGGGTTTTCTTTGTTTATTTCTTGGAACAGCAAGGAAAGCCACTTGTTCAGCAAGACCAGTTCATGGAAAGGCAAGATTTATACAATCTATACAAAGGTGTCAAGTAGCCTAGGATTTCAGTGCATAAATATCATACGTAAGTTAGGGTGACTTCAATGGGGCTCTTGTAAGCTTACATGTGATAAAATACATGGAAGCAGATAGATGCAGAATATTTGAGTGTAGCTTGGAAGTTTGGCTTCCTTTACAAGAAAAAAGTAATTCCAGTGCCATTTTAAATGTTAATATTATGAAATGAATTTTCAACTAGAAGAGATAAATGTAGACTATCCCATCAAAACCTGAATAGTACTTAGGAACTAGTATTTATTCTTCCTTGATTAAATAAGGAAAGATAATGTGTAAATAAATGTAGCACACAGTAATAGACAGAGTGTGATTCAATGAAATTGAGTGATTAAGTTGCATTGATTTCAGAGAATGGAATGAGAAAACTAAATGCATGAATTGGACACTACATTGTCTGAAATATGAATACCATAGTAGTTGAAACAGGAATATTTAGCTTTTGGTATGTGTGGTACACATGTCTATCTGCATCATAGTTAATGACAAATACAGACTCTGTGCTATGTGCACAATCCTGAACCTTGGGATTTTTCTCATATCACTTTTTGTTTCTCTTGTCACCGTTATTAGCATCATTACAGTACATTTTAAATTATTATTTCTTTTACTGGATTTTACCTTCTGTATTTTATGGCTTGAAGTCCACCATGATATCCTCTGGATAGATCTGGGTTATAAATAGTTTAAATCAATTAAAAATGAAATTAAGATTCCATTCTGACAAAGTGCAAGACAGCACAAAGATAAAAAAACAAATTCTGTGTGTAGTAAATCTCAGCCCCCTGGCATTTTCAATTAAAGACTCTCAGTATTGCTGCCTGAGGTTCTGCAGATCTGCTGCCACTCAAACTAGATTACGGAAAAAGTAATCTTCTGCTGTCTAGATATTTTGGAGTACAGTTTCCATAACACCTGTCTGTTAGCATGTAGCTTATGGGAGTTACCTTCCAACAAATTGTGGCTTATCAGAGAGCTTTGTAATTGGGCCCACACTCTAATTTAGCATTAGGTAGCATCTGGTGTTCCGTATTTAACCATTCTGTCCCTTGGCTATTACGTAGTATGCACAAGAGAGCTTCTTCAAGACAGGCTTAATGTGTCAGTATTTTTGTTGTGGAACAAATACTGAAGGAAGATCCAGGGAATGTGAGATCTGGAGAGAGACGGAAGAATTTCCTTTATTTCATTGATTAAAGGAGCTGGAAGTGGAAAGACAGGCAAAGATGCTGGTTGCCCCTTTGGCTTGATCAATGAAACACTTGTTCTGACCTAGGCTTCCTGAGTCAGTAAAACACACGAGTAGTCCCAAAAATCTCTTATTTCAACAACTGTGAATTCTGTTCATTCTAGGGAAGCGATTGTGACAGCGGTCAGGAGAGGGTTAACTACCCTAATCTGGCAGGGATCGAGTCAGGAAGTTAAGCTCCTCCTCCTGCTGCTCCCTCCAGCTTTCTGACTCGATCTGTGCCGGATCGGATGCACTTAGCCACTTCTCCTGATCGAGTTCTTCTGTTGAAGGAAAATTAGAAATCTTATCTGTTAAAGAGAGTTAGAGATCTTGAGGTGCAGCCAGCAGGAGAGGCTTTGATCTTCTCCTGCTGGGATCGTTAGCAGTCGTTTGGATTGAGGCTGTTGTCACGCCTCTCTCTTCTCCGGCGAGTACGGCTCACGCTCAAATCCGCCGAGGGGAACCTCCTGCAGGTCCCTGGCTGCTCGGCGGCTGAGAATCAATCAGAGGCTTGGATTCCGGCGAGCGGGGCTTTTCTCCGCTCCCGAAGGCACCTCGCAGCAGATTAATTCCTCTGCTGCTTTTCCAGCCGCCCCCCCCCCTGTCAATTAGCAGCCTCTCTTTCTCTCTCTCTCTCTCCCTCGCCTGTTCCAGCCGTGCCGCCTGAGAGACCCGTCTGCGCGCTCTGCGCTGGGGTGATTGACAGCTCCAGATCGAACTTTTTTCCTGGGGCTACGATTGCGGTACTGTACCTGGGCTGACTGGCTTGATTGGGATTTAACGTGGGAGGCCTTTTCCCCTATATTATTGGAGACTAACTGGCGAGGCTTCAGCCGCCATTTGAGCGCCCCTTCTGCCGCCATTTTATTTTGCCTCGTGGCTACTTGAGGCCTTCTTTTCCAAAATGGCCTCTCGTAATTCTAAGACTTCCAAACGCCAGGCCTCTGAGGATCCTGAAGCCGGGCCCTCATCGGCTGCTCCTTCAAAGAAGGCCAAAAAGACTCACTCCTCCAGGGAGGATAAAAAAGCTGCTGATAAGGCCAAGGAAGAATTACGCTTACACCAGGCGATTGAGCGTTCCATCCAGAAGGCCATGAGGGAAGCCTCCATCAGGGATGCCCCGGCTCTGCCTGGTTCTGTGCCACCTCAACCACCCCAGGCCCCTCCACCTCCTCAGGCTCCTCCACCCGAAACCTCTGGAGAGCCATCTCAGGCCTTGCAGCCCTATCCCCGGATGGGGACCACTCTCTTCCTCCTTTACAAGAGGACGTTTGCGAGGCCCTTTTTGGGCTGCAATCTGCATCACCTCCAACGCAAGGGCAAGCAGCTGCCTCTTCTACCCCCAAGGAGGCTCCAGGACCCGTGGGAGGTATTATGCCTGCTGGCTTTAACATGACGCCAGAATTTCTTAATTTCTTTCAGGCTGCTATACAAAAAGGGGTACAAGCTGAGCTTCAGCGCAGAACCTCTTCCTGGGTGGCGGATTCTGACTATTCTAGGGCTGACCTAGGGGGCTCTCTCTTAGAGGAGGCCCATGCTTCAGCGGGGGCCCAGGTCTCTGGGGCTCCTTCTGTGCACCCATCTGTAGCTGAGGAGGATGGTAGAGACAGGGATCTGTCTGAGGATGAGGACTTAGCACCTGATCAACCGTCCTTTATTGGACTTTTTAAGCCTCATCTTTTCAGGTCATTATTGCACAAGGCCAAATTGACCACCCGCCTGGGGAACACTCCGGTTCCTTCCTCTTCAGGGGACGACACAGGGGCTCCCTTGCCCCTCTTTGAGGTCCCAGAAATAGAAACTGAAGAAATACCAGGGCCAAGACTATTTAAAGACGTATTAAAAAAGCAATGGACAGCTCCTTCATCGGGACCTAATCCCAATCAGCTGGACCGGCGCTTTTACAATCTGGCCCCGGATTTGTCATCACTGCTGCAGATCCCCACAGTTGATCCTCCGGTGGCGGCTCTTACGGCCCAAGCTAACGTTACCGGCCCTCCCGAGGACAACCTCCGTCCGGAGGATAAAAGGCTAGAGCAGTCCCTGGTGAAATCCCATCAGGCCTCGGCCTGGGCAGCTAAATCTGCCATGGCTTCATCCTTTTTTAATAGGGCATCTATCCTATGGATCCGACAATTGCAGGATAGGCTTCCAGTGTCGGATACCAGGTCCCACCAGGATCTGAATAAGATCTTGGCTGCTCTAGAATTCTCCGCTGACGCGACGCTCAATGCGTCTCGCTTTGCGGCAAAATCAATTGGTGCCTCGGTTACCTCCCGGCGCCTTTTCTGGCTTCGCAATTGGCAAGCGGATGCCAGATCGAAGTGGCGTCTCGCCTCGTCCCCCTTTGAGGGCCCTTCTCTCTTCGGGGCCCCATTGGAACCTCTCCTGATAGAAACAAGGGACAAGAAACGTATCCTTCCTAGTGTCTCTAGAAGGTCCGAGTTCCGGCGTTCCTTTCGCCCCTTTGACAACTCCTTCCCAGGGGGGCAGTCTCCTAGAGCATTCCCCCCTCGATCCCGGCCTCCTGATCGCCAGGGATTCCAGCCCCAGAGGGGATTCTCCAGACGCCATCCCCGTGGGGGCCGCGGTCGGCCCTTCCGCAGGTCCCGTTAGCTGCTCGTCCGGTCCTCCCATTGGGGGCCGCCTGGCTCTCTTTGCCAGCCAATGGGAGGCTTCTTCTTCGGACACTTGGGTCCGGGAGACGGTTAGGTGGGGCCTCTCCCTGGAATTTCTCTCCACTCCCCCCGACAGGTTTCTCCGATGTCCCCTTTCCCGGGATCGGCGGAAACGGCTCCTTCTGGCCTCGGCCGTCAAACACCTCCTTGATATTCGGGCCATCGAGCCGGTGCCACAGGAGCAGCACGGACAAGGTTTTTACTCCCGCCTGTTCGTCGTTCAGAAATCCTCGGGGGGCTGGAGAGCCATTCTGGACCTCAAGTCTTTGAACCGCTGGGTCCTCTACCGGCGGTTCAAGATGCAGTCCCTCTCTTCCATCCTGGACGGCATTAGGGTAGGGGACTTCCTCACGTCCGTCGACCTGACGGAAGCCTATCTACATGTCCCCATTCATCCGGCGTATGTCAAATTTCTCCGGTTTTGTCATGCTGGTCGCCATTACCAGTACCGTGCCCTTCCATTCGGCCTCTCCTCGGCCCCCCGGGTCTTTACTAAATTAATGGCCGCTCTTGCGGCATACCTTCGAGCTCGACCAATTCGGATCCAGTGTTATCTAGACGACCTTCTCATCCTCTCGAGCTCGGAGGTGCGGGCACGTCAGGATCTGGACGCCACCCTCCAGGTCCTGGAGGCTCACGGTTTCTCCATCAATTGGGCCAAGAGCCACCTGGTACCTACGACCCGCATCCAACACCTTGGGACTGTCATTGATACGGTCGAGAGCAGGGTCTATCTTTCCGAGGAACGGCTGTCCAGTCTGCGGTCTCTGGCCAGCTCCGTTGCTCAGGGGACCCCAGTCTCCCTGGCAACCCTTTCTCAACTCCTGGGAAAGATGGTCTCATGCATTGGCATTGTGCCTTGGGCCCGTCTCCACTGCAGGTCCCTGCAGTGGTTTCTTCTCCCGTATCAGAAGTCCCGGAATTCGGCTTCAAACATGATTGTTCACCTTAACTCCTCTGTCATCCAGTCCCTCCATTGGTGGTCTTCCGGGGCCCTATCCAAGGGGAGGGAATTCAGGGAGCCCAACCCAGTCATTCTAACTACAGATGCCAGCCTCTCTGGCTGGGGGGCCCATATCCAGTCCCGCCTAGCCCAAGGGCTGTGGTCTTCAGAGGACAAAAGCCACAATATAAACTGGCTAGAGCTCCGGGCCATCCACCTGGCCCTCCGGGTGTTCAGGGAGATGGTCAGGGACAGACACGTCATTGTCCGAACAGACAACGTGGCCGCCAAGGCCCATGTCAACCGTCTGGGGGGGACACGGTCTCACTCCCTTATGGAGGAGGCGGAGCGTCTGGGAGCCTGGGCGGAGGCCAACCTGAGGTCCCTCAGGGCCTCCCACATTTCGGGCCTGAGCAACACCCAGGCGGATTGGCTGAGCCGATCGACGGTGGACCACGGCGAATGGCAGCTCGACCCGATCCTGTTCCAGCGGATCACACAACGGTTCGGGGTTCCTGTGGTGGATTTGTTTGCAACAAGGACCAACCGTCAGACGGACCGCTTCTTCTCCAGATTCCCGGACCCGATGGCGGACTCCACGGACGCTCTCCTGAGCAGGTGGCCCAAGGGCCTTCTTTATGCCTTTCCCCCCCTTCCCCTCCTATCCAGGGTGGTCCGGAAACTTCTAGAAGAGCAGGCGGATCTGATACTTGTCGCCCCCCATTGGCCCCGTCGGCCCTGGTTTGCCGACCTCCAGGCTCTGTCGGTCCTTCCTCCTTGGCGTCTACCCCCCGCCGACATCATCCTCCGGCAGGGCGCACTCCACCACCCGGACGCCGCCTGGCTTCAGCTAACCGCCTGGCGGTTGAGCGCCAGCTCCTGACGGAATTTCATCTCCCCAACGACGTGGTTGATACCATCCTGGCGGCTCGTCGCCCGGCCACGCTACGTATCTACGGGGCAACATGGCGATCCTTCGCTGGTTGGTGCAACTCAAAAGGGCTGGATCCGAAAATGGCCTCTACGGAACAGGTACTCGTTTTTCTTCAACGAGGGTTGGCTGCGGGACTCTCTCCCAACACCTTACGCAGGCAAGTAGCCGCTTTGTCATCTATTCTCTGTTTGGGTTCCCGACACTCCCTGGCCCATCGTCCCTTAATAAAGCTGTTCCTTAGAGGTGCTTCAAATTCCCGTCCCCCCCCCGTACGTCGTTACCCCACCTGGGATCTCCCAAAGGTGTTAGACGCTCTCACGCGGGCTCCCTTCGAGCCTCTCCGTACCGTGGGCTTGCGGTTCCTATCCTATAAAGTGTCCTTTTTGGTCGCCATTACTTCCGCTAGGCGGATTTCAGAATTGGCTGCCCTCTCCACGAGAGCTGACCTTTGCACCTTCCACCCCGACAGGGTGGTACTTCGTTTAGACCCCACCTTTCTCCCAAAGGTTAATTCTCTATTTCACCGGTCCCAGGAGCTAATTCTCCCTGATTTTTGTCCTCACCCGTCGCACCCACGGGAGCGGGTTTGGCACTCCCTGGACGTTCGTCGAGCCCTACGCATCTACATTCACCGAACGTCCTCTTTTCGTAGGTCGGAGGCTCTCTTTGTCTCCTTTCAACCTTCCTCTCTGGGTCTAAAGGTATCCTCTTACACAGTTGGTCGTTGGCTTCGAGCCACTATTGCCTCTTCCTACGAGGCGTTGTCTCTCCCTGCTCCGCGCCGCATCACTGCTCATTCCACTCGCAGTGCGGCCACATCGGCAGCGTGGGCCACTCAGGCATCTCTGCTTGAGATCTGCAGGGCTGCAACTTGGGCGTCTCCCACGCCTTTCATCCGCCATTATCGGATAGATAGTTTTGCGTCGGCGGAAGCGGCTTTTGGTCGCAGGGTTCTTCAACAGGTCTGCTCGGACCAGGCCTCCACGTCCCGGGCGGATCCCTCCCAGTAGGTCACGGGCTTTGGCACGTCCCTCTCCTGACCGCTGTCACAATCGCTTCCCTAGAAAGGGCGTTGTCTTACCTGAACGCCCGTTCTGGGGACCGATGTGACAGCGGTCAGCCCCACCCTTCCTTCCGCCGGTCCGTCTCGGCTGGGAGCACTCCTGTTGTTTGTTTGTTTTTTCTTTCAGGTGGCTAGTGCATCGTCAGGACATCACTTCACATTCCTCGTCCGAAAGCTGGAGGGAGCAGCAGGAGGAGGAGCTTAACTTCCTGACTCGATCCCTGCCAGATTAGGGTAGTTAACCCTCTCCTGACCGCTGTCACATCGGTCCCCAGAACGGGCGTTCAGGTAAGACAACGCCCTTTCACAGATGAGTCCCAAATAATTGTAAAGAGTCCTTTGGGATAAAGCTGATAATCACCCACCTTTATCTCCGTTGACATGCTGCCAAAGACCTAATTGGCAAAGCCACATGAAGTCCAGAATCAAACAGAGCTTCAGACTTTAAACTGAACAAAATTAACAATGTTGCTTCCTTCAAAGGCCCACGTGCCTTTGCTCCTCTTTTAAGTCTTATGGGAGGGGGCCAATCATCTCCAAGCCCTACTCCCCAGTCGCCCCTTTTGTTTTAACTGTTCTTGCCTTCTGGCAGCTCTGCGCATACGCGCACTGGGAACAGGCTCCCCCTGTTCCTCTATCTTGCTGAGGTCCAACTCTGGAGGTTCCAGAGGCAGTACTTACCTCCCAGATGGTCCTTTCTCTGCCTCCGACGCAGAGCCCTCGTCCGAGCCTTCCTCAGACTTCAGGACTGGCCCATGTTCCTCCCCAGCCTCCTCACTGTCCAACTCTGCTGCCAGCTCCGCAGGCCGTCGGCGGACCACAACACCACTTAGGGAAGGCAGGTGACTTTCCTGGTCCTGAATATCAACAGCAGATTTGTTCCTGATGGACCATGTGTCTGAGCTTACACAAGGAGGGATATCCAAGCCAAGGAGCACAGCTGCCATTAGTGAAATTGTTGTGCTGACCTTAAGCTGTCAGGAAGTAAGTGAATCCAGGAAAATATTTTTGTTGCAGATTCTCTGTATTTGTGAGAGCCAAAGAGGGAGGTGAGGAGGAAGAGGAGGAGGAGGAGGAGGAGAGATACTGAATGCAGATCTCTTCTACCCTCAAAAGCTTGACAGGATTCCCTTTTGAAAACAAGCAGTCCCTTCCTGAGCACACTGGTTTGAGATATATAAGCATATTGCTTTAATACAAAGTCCGTAACAGTTACTGTTACAGACTTTGTATTAAAGCAATATGCTTATATATCTTAAAACTCTTCTAAAGAGTTAGGCCACAGTTGTGCATGACTCCCCCAAGGAGAAAACTTTTAACAGTCAAATAAACCAACAAGATTCTGTTGGGATTAGTTCAATTATTTTTCTGTAAATGTTTAAACTGCCTCACATGCAAAAGCCATAAAATTCAGAATTATAACCAAGCACACAAGCAGGCCAAGAAAGTAACAACAATGAAAGTGGCAATAACAAAGACCCTAATAGTCCTCCATCCAAAAAAAGCCCCCCTCCCTGAAACTACAATGTGGTAATCAAACATCATGTTGATATCAGGCAGTCCTTCTTGTTTGTTTCTCCCTTTATGATGTTGTAACCATCTCAAGGACTGTGAGAGAGAAAGATTTTGGAGCTGTCTAAATAAATAGTGCTGGGATTGGTCCAAGAAGATCTGAATCAGCTATTAAAATTTGCAGAAATCACTAGATTTGCCTTAACTGTAATTCCTTAAAGGGATTCAGTTATAACTGAGGTTTTGTAGCTTTCTGAAGCTGCATGAAGGCTTGATGTTAAGGCAATGAAATAACAACCATGTATCTCACTATGGAGGGATACACTCCTAGGGAGACAGAATGAATGCAAAGATATTTGACAATACAGTCCTATTCTAAGAGAGGTGGTATTTGCTGGTTCTCCAAACTACTCAAAATTTCTGCTACCAGTTCTCCAGAACCTATCAGAACCTGCTGGATTTCACCCCTACTTCATCCCATACACCATTCCTTACCTATAAGCAAATTAATAAAACATCAATTTTTCAAATTTGATGTGAACAAAAAGTCCATAAAGGTGTGCCAGAACTTTGTAAATAAATGCCTTGCTTTAACATTGTTGAAATAAACCAACTTTACATTTCTTTCTTTTACTTCTAACAGTAGTATTATTTACTTCTTAATATTTAGTTCAGTCAAATATTATCACAGGATTTGATTTCTCTTTAATTCTTGATCCTGTTGCAGAGACATCTTCAAGGTTTTAAAAAGCCTCTTTTGTAGATCCAATAATAGAATATTTTCATGGTTTGTCATTTGTAGTTCCTCTTTAATTTTTAAACTATATATATCCAGCAAAGCATCCCTTTCCATATTATTATATGGATGTAGTTCCACTTTCAGTATAGACAAAATCTGCTCCACATCTGTCATTCCCTGACATATTTTTGGAATAATCTGTCCATAGAATCAGACATCATTACTGAAACTGTTGATATTATAGCTATTAATTTCTGCCTGTGTTTTTCAAAGGTCTCCTTTAATAGTTCCAATGTTTTCTGTCATTTTTTAAGTCCCAGTTAACCGACACCAAGAGCTGGTTTATATTTTTTTCCTTTCTACTTAGAATCTTTAGTCTTCTCTAATAACCTGTCATTTATCTTTATTATGAACCAAGGTAATCAAAATAAGTCTATTTCCCACAAGAACCTGTTTTTGTAGCTAATTCCAAAAGCTTATAGTAAAAGTCAATATTCCAAATGTAAATGGACCCTTAATCCATTTGTACATTTCTTAGATCAAAATCTTGTTTAAGTTTTTGTTTATTTCAAATTCTTCAAGTTCTTCAAAACTTAACAGGTGACTTTTGACTCATTATTCCAAAGGTCCCCAATAGCTTTAAGATGGTTAACAGACGATACATGATTAGAAAGTAAGGAAGGCTTGCAAATTTAGTGTTCTTTAAAGGTCTCTGCTATGATTGTGAACAAAATGGCTAATTTCTTTGACCCCAGTGCTCAAACTCATGGCAGATAGTTATCTTCGCCATGCCTCCCTTGGAAATCCCACAATGTAGTCTTATACGTGTTAGCTTAGATCCTGATAGTATTTTGGCAAGAACAATCTTCTGTGTGACTTTGGTAACTTTGGTAACAAATTCTAAACCAAAAATGAAGCTTCTCCATTCCCTGACGTTTATGCAACAAATCTGAGTCTTTCTGCAGGATTTGTGATATGTTGGGCCCAGTTAAGGTTTGTTACGATTGGGAAGTTTAGTAATGCTTATTGGTTTTCTAGAAGCTAAAATCTAATTTATAGTTGACTAATTTAAGGCTGCTGGTACTTCTGACTTTGCATGACTTTCAGATCTCAAGGGAGCAGGTGTTTGGGATTTCACTACCGGTAGTTCTAATGTGAAAAAAGTTATTTTTGTTAATGTGAGGAGGTATAATAATAGAAATGCCTTAACACAGGGCTGAATAAAAGTGACCTGGGTTGATTCAAAAATAGCTAAGGAAACTAAGACCCATATTTGGATAGGCGACTGTTAGGCACTAGGCGACCCTACAGCTAAATTGGAAAAAAAAAAACATCCATAAGAAAGCAAGTATTTATTGTTTAGAAAAGCATATTATTATCAGAACTTGAGCTTGGCTCAAGGAAGCCTATACTAGAGTTCTTCAGTGCTTTGGATTCGAAGGCAAAAAAGTTTTACAAAATGGGAATATTCATGTCGTATTGTCTACAACTCATTAAAGCAGCTACTTTTCCTAATATCCAGAGCTACCCTTTTTATTTGCACAGTCACACCAGGAAAAGTCACTTCATTTAAAGAACTGGAGACAGGTGTTACACATAGACCTTTGTATACTCTGAAGGTCCCTTTTATTGCAGAATTAAGAATTCTGTACAGTCCTAACCTTTACCTTATATGGATGAGAACATTGTCCTCCGCCGCTGCCACCGATCCCTGCTGCCTGGAACCGCCCAAAAACACGACACACAGAGGCCAAAAACAAGGTGTGTGGACACTGAAATTGCGATGCGCAGAGGCTGAAAATGCAGTGCGCAGAGGCAGCGATCGGCGGCAATATGCTCTGGCGATCCCTGCAGCCTTGAATGGGTCTGAAACAGAGTGTTCAGAGGCTGAAAACACGAGGCACAGAGGCCAAAAACGTGAGGCACAGTGGTGGTGATAGTCTGTTGCAATCCCTACAGCCTGGAACAGGTCTAAAATGTGACGCGCAGAGGCCGAAAATGGTCGAAGGGTGGGGGCTGGCAGATGGGTGGAGCTACATTCAGTGTATAAGACGCACCCAAATTTTCACACTCTTTCAGGGGAGGAAAAAGTGTGTCTTATACTCTGAAAAGTACGGTATTTACAGGACAGTCATCTCCTAAGACCACTTTAAAACAGGGAAAGTGAATCGAATCAACATATTTTATGCAACTATTGTAAAATACCAGTAGTTGGTAGGCCAGACAAATTGGAAAGGAGGGTGGACAAAAGAAAAGTAAACATACTCCTTCTGAAATAATGCAGTATCAAAATGCTAAGTCTCCGTTGAAATGAATACATCTTTTTATTTTGGCATTATTCCAGCAAGATCACGTGGGATTTGACATATAGTTTTCAGCAAAGCACATACCATCTCATATGGAACACAATAATTTTTAAACTTTTCTGGACTGCCTCTAATATTTCCTTCCTTGTTGATCTATTATTAGCTCTCAAATCTACTTGCTGTTGCATGGAAGTAAACAGTGTGATCTTTTCCACTGGACGGAAACATCTTTCTGTAAGGATAAGAGTGAATGTGGAATAGGATTTCCTGGGGAAACTGATACTCCCTATAATCAGACATTTGCTTTGAACTCTTAGCAATAATTATTCTTTTCCTTAACAAACACGCAAATAAGAGATGTCCAACTGAACGTTCTTTATCCATTAGTGCAATCCTCTCTACTGCAGTAATATATTTTGACAAGAGTGGAACCAGATGACTCTCTTAAAAAACAATGGAAGGTGGTAGTATTTGATACAATTTTCCTGCATTTAAAATTGTGAACTCAAGTCATGAATTTTGGATCTGAATGCTCAGCTTCCTAGAGCTGGATTACCATGACATGGATGATACATGCAAGGTGATTAAAAGCTCCTTTTTGACTTCTGGAATCTTTAATAGTGTGTCAAATTGATCTCTCTGTGTAAAATACATGTGTAATATAAACAGGTATAATAGCCCATGTAAGAGAAGTAGTATTCTTAGCACAGCACATATGCTCCTTCATAACTTGAAACAGGCTTGGTCTCTTGAGGCTTATAACAAGATTTTTGAGCTGTTTGGAAGGACCCAATATTTCTCCATAAGTGGTGGTTACTGGATGAAAACAACTTGTTTGTCCAGTAGTCTGTCCGTTAATGTATTTGTTAGTGGAACAGTATGTATTATATCATTCTGTTGGTCCTTGCTGTTCTACTGAACCATAGAAATACACTTTACAAACAATGACTGTAGTTATCTTCCTTGATCTCTTTTGCGCTTGTTCCATCATAGAGGTACTTTGATTTCAATTCTCCTTTGATAGGAGAAGAGAATTGTTCAGTGAGGATTTTTATCTTGCTCTACTACTGCACAACAATATTATTTTTTTGGAATAAGGGTAGTTCTCTTTAAGTCTGTACTGGATCCAGGCTTAGTAATGTCTAAGCATGGCTGGCTCAGGAATTCTGGGAGTTGAAGTCCACAAGTCATAAAACGGCCATAGTTTCCCACCCCTGCTCTATAGGATGACTATTTAAAGTGGTTGACTCCATTGGTTGACTCCATTAGCTATAACTCTGGAACCAAGTTATTGTCAAAATCCTTGGATAAATACATTCCTAAACAACCTGAAATCCCCCAGTTTTATATAGATTTCTACACTTAAATTTGAATATTAAAATGAATGAAACATATATGTAGTATATTCAAATCAGATTGTTTAGTGGCTGTTCAAAATTACAACAGCACTGAAAAAAAGTGACTTATTGCCATTTTTTATAATTAGGACCATTGCAGCATCCCCATGTTCACGTGACCAAATTCAGACACTTGGCAACTGAATCGTATTTATGATGGTTGCAGTGTCCCAGGGTCGTATGATCACCTTTTGTGGCCTTCTGGCAAGCAAAGTCAATGGGGGAAGCCAGATTCACTTAACTGTGTTACTAACTTAGCAACTGCAGTGAGTCACATAGCAAATGTGGCAAGAAAGGTCATAAAATGGGGCAAAATTCAATTAACAAGTGTCTCACTTAGCAGCAGAAGTTTTGAGCTCAATTGTGATCGTAAGTTGAGGACTATCTGTAATTTTTCAAGATTATATTCTTGTTTTCCCATACTAGTTGGTCTTCCCATTTTCCCCATCTAAATCAGGGGTCCCCAACCCCTGGTCTGTGGACCAACACCGATCTTTGGCATGCCAGAAACCGGGCTGTGCAAACAAGCAAAGCCCCAATTGCAGGATGCAGGCAGCACACAAAACCCTGCCCTCTCCAGTCCGCGGAAAAACCTCTCCGTGGAACCTGTCCCTGGTGCCCAAAAGGTTGGGGGCCACTGATCTAAATGATAATATGGGAGTATTATATATTGGAAAGAGAAACCCCAAAACACTCAGACACTGAGAAAGGGGTGGGAGTCAGATGGCACTCTGATCAATGGAAGGTTTGCAAATAGGACTCGGAGGGTACCAGCCACCACGGCCATAGACTGATCACCTTTACTGTAGATCAGTGCCAAACTCATGTCGTCACAGTGGCTTCACGTAACGTATCATAACTCCCTCCCCTTCGCTAAACCGGGCATGGGCGTGGCCAGTGCATGACGCATCTGGCCTGTGAGTTTGACAGCCCTGCTGTAGATGATGCCCTATTGAATTGGATAAGCAGGATTCCTTATTTGAGGGTAGTATCTGGGCTGTTAACAAAAGTTAATGCACACTAAGCTGCTTCCTAATCAAGAGTTCCCAGCCTCTTCAAACTCTGTGATAGATACTCTTAACTGGCTTATTATATAGGAGCAAAATATTGTTGGGAAAGAGGATCACCCAAGTACTACCAGTAAAATAAGTTGTCCAATTTGCTTGTTGCTGTACCCAAAGCAAGCATGAACTCTTTTTTCGGCAGTAGCAACCATAGCACAGCAGCAAAAGCAATTCCATGTAAGGTGTTTTTGGGAAACACAGATGGAGGGAGATAAGAGCCAGAGCTGCCTTTAGAGGCATGCTGATGTTTCTTAAAAGCCTCAAGAACAGCCCCCATAAGGCAGTGTAAACTTGCACCAACAGAAGCAATAGAAAGGGAGTTCTGATTTTCTAACAGTCAGGAGACGTGATCTTTCATAAGTACTTGTTTAATTTTGAGGACTTTTTTAAATATTAGCTTTTAGCCTGATGTTCCAGGTATAGTTGGAGATTCTGGGAGGCATAATCCCTGCTGGAGGTTATCAGTGTTGCAGGCAACTAAGTCGAACAATATGTCTATGAAAATTCTCAATCATCCAGGTCATGGTGCTTTTTTTCCAAAAGGCAACTGGACTTTCTTGGGTTTTTTTCTTTGAAAACTCCCCCACCAGTCAGTTAGAACTAAAAAAAACTTCTTGGACGAGAAGCTAAATGTTTTCAAAGGAAGAAAACCCAAGAAAGTCTAGTTGCCTTTTGGAAAAATCACCTTTGGGACAAACTGAACAACAAACAAACTGAATTTCAGACTACAAGTCTGTTATCCCTTTGTTTACTTATTTGGAAATGAATTTTGTCTCTTTCCTTTAAGTAAATGTGTGTTTAGTTTGAGACTTAAAATGGCTTGAATTCAAGCATTCTGGTTTTTTTTTTTTAAATGGTTTGCATATTGAGAAGCACACTTGCTAGCTAACTTGTTAAACTAGAAAATGACCTTTTAAAAATGCATAATAAACTGGACTTGGTTTAGGCTCAACCCCAAATGGCAGATTTACATTCACTCAGCTACTTTTGGAAAAGTATTTATTTACTTCAATTTGTTATGACCACCACTCCAATACACCCTGGGGCGACTTGTAAATAACTGTGAACTCTGTATAGACTCTGGGCAGCTTCATAAATGTTTTTATAAAAGAAAGGAGTTCAGCCTCCCATATCTTGCATCAGTTTTGCTAATAAATTCTTAGTTATATCTTTGAGATGATCAGAGGTGTGGTCTTCTCCTCTACTTAATCTTACACTTAGCTTTTCTGTGCCTTGGGTGTGGCTGCTCTCCCCCCCCCCCCAGTTTTGAACTTGGTTCTTTGCTGTCTTTTTTCATTTTCTTCTGTGCAGCTGATAGTGCAGTCATTTTCTTCTGTGCAACCTTTAAGTTTTGCGTCTTCATTTAATGTTCTGTGAAAAAAAAATAAACAACTATTTTTCTCCTCATAGTCTGATTTCTTTTAATTCTGCCTTCATTCTCATCCTTTTAGAGTTGAACATACACATACAATCCCATGACTAGCCCTATTGATTCCTTCAAGAATCAATTCCCTTTGTCCCATTTTCCTCTTTACTCATGTGCATGTCATTTGTATAAAGCCTTTGGTAGTTCATCTGGCTAGTCTCTCTTCTGAGATACTATATTCCATTATTTTATTTCATGGCTTTTCCAGCCTCTGATGTTCCCATGGAGCAGTCAGTCTTCTTCACCTTCATTATTTTGGTCTCTTCCTCTTCCCAGGGGTTGGCTGGCTGGCTGGCTCTCCCTCTCCCTCTCTTTCTCTCCCTTTCTCTCTCTCTCTCCTTCCTTCCCCCTCCCCCTCCCTCCTTTTCTCCCTTTCTCCCTCTTTCTCTCCCTTTCTCTCTCTCTCTCCCTCCCTCTCCCCTCCTCTCCCTTTCTCTCTCCCTCCCTCCCCCTCTCCCTCCTTTTCTCCCTTTCTCTCTCCCTCTTTCTCTCCCTTTCTCTCTTTTCCTCCCTCTCCCCCTCCCTCTCTCCCTTTCTCTCTCTCTCTCCCCCTTTCCCTCCCTCTCTTTCTCTTTCTTTCCCTCTCCTTCTCTCTCTCTTTCTCTCTCACTCACCCCCTCTTGTATCTTGTATCACCCCCTCAAAAAGTATTTTGATATTTATTTTTATAATGTCTTTTGTATGAATTTTACTCTAGTGTGCTAGTGTTGAAAAGCACTGTGTTTTATACAACTGCATAAAAATTAGGCCTTTAAATACATTTAATTTTGGCTCTCTTATCTGTCTTTTTTCCTAAGGTAACAAGTTGTTTTATGGATCTTGATTTAATCCAACAAGTCAACTAATGAATATCCCTTATTGTGTTGGCAGTTTTTACCACGTATTCTAAAGGTGTTTTTTGTACTAAAATAAAATTTTATACTATCAGCCCAAAATTTTAGTACATCCAGGTGGTATCTCTGTTGTTCAAGGAACAAATATATATTTTGAGATGTCTTTTCCTGGTATGAATTTTATCAGCATCCTTTCTCCCTCACCCTCTGCTTTTTCTTTTTTAAACAAACTACCATTGTATATTTTAAGGTTTTGATGAAAGACAGCAGATACAGATCTAGAGTTTACTATACGTGCACACTCACTCACTCACACTCACACACACACACAGAGACCACATATATTCTTATATAAGTCCAAGTGTCAGGGTTCTGACCAATGTCCTAATTAAATCATGAACCTCGAGCCAAGCTTCAAAAGAAATCCAGTTATTTATTAGGAGCGTCATGTCGGCATGGACCAAGTGAAGCCAACTCTGACCTCACTTAATTCACGCCTTGGCTCTGACCCTGTTTCCCCCTCCCCCCAAGGTGTGTCACATTCCCCAATGAAGCAATTTCACGGGTTGTAAAAGTCACTCCCTGCGGGCACTGTGGATCTCCGTGGAGATAGCCTTGACGTTTGGCGGCTGGAATGCTTTCGTTTTGACTGAAGAGCAGGTTCCTTGATGCAGCTGCGAGGCTCGATTCCCCATCCCCTGCCTATGGCAACTTGAGAGCAGGTCAGGAATGTTTCGCGAGTTGACACCAAGATCAAATAATTGAATAAGCCAACCCTTGAATATTTATCCAAAATACTATAAAAAAGTACCAACTGTAGATTAACTGACTTGCATTTTTCATGGCATTTTTGTTAAAAATTTGAAGGTCTGTTTATCTGTAGATGGGCTTATTCGGTTTGGGTTTTTTAAAAAATTTCCTGTTCTCCAGAATTATGAGAAACAGGTTTGCATTAGCGTGTTAAAATGGACCATCTCCACATCATATTCTTCCTTACAAATGATTCTGTGGGGTCGTTCCTGGTTTCTCTAAGTATTCAACAATTGACATTCTAGTTATTTATTATTATTATTATTATTATTATTATTATTATTATTATTATTATTTTATCATATTTGTATACCGCCCTACTCCCGGAGGACTCAGGGTGGTGAACAGCCAAGATAAAAATACAAATAACATACAAAAGTTAAAAGCTATTAAAGATAGATTAAATAATTTGGGCTCAAAAAACAAATTTAAGACATCCAATTTATGTAAAACATTTAAAACCCAATTTAAAAGGGAGAGTTAGGCCAGACTAGCCTGTTGGAATAAAAACGTTTTTAGGGTGCGGCGGAAGATGCGTAAGTCTTGGATCCTCCGTATCTCCGGGGGGAGCTCATTCCAGATGGCAGGTGCCCCCACAGAGAAGGCTCTCCCCCTGGGGGCCGCCAGTCGACATTGTTTGGCCGACGGCACCCTGAGGAGCCCCTCTATGGGAGCGAACTGGTCGGTGAGAGGCTACTGGTGGCAGAAGGCGGTCTCGTAAGTACCCTGGTCCTGAGCCATGGAGCGCTCTAAAGGTGGTAACCAAAACCTTGAAGCGCACCCGAAAGACCACTATAGTACTATAGTACTATATGTATGAGAATTTCCAGCCAACATGGTCAATGGAACTTGTCACAATACTGTATATCTAGATCAGGGGTCTCCTTGGCAACTTTAAGACTCCCAAAGGGAGTTGAAGTCCACAAGTCTTAAAGTTGCCAAGGTTGGAGACCCCTGATCTAGAGAGTATTAGAATGGAGAACTGCTTTAGGCTCTACTGCCTATCAGTTGTGAAACTGCTACACATTGAGAATCAAAATGACCAAATTGCCCAAGAAAAACAAATATAACATCTGGTGGACATCTGAGAAAAGTAATCTGATAAAATTGTTGAACTGTTGCATCAGAAAAACTGGTTTTTGAAAAATGAATAGATGATCAATATGCTTCCTTACAAAGGAATAGTTCTTTCCCTTTAAATGCTTAGTTTGGTATAAATACATATTTTTCATATGACCCACTGAATGCAGAGGGAATATAAATAATGTGGGTTGTAAATTTCCATAATATGAATCAATTCTAAAATTTAGGGGCCAGAAGGTTTAACCATATGCAGGTACGTTCCTAACCCATACAACAGTGTTTCACAAACTTGGCAACTTTAAGATATGTGAATTTCAACTCCAGTAATTATCTCGCCAGCATGCTGGCTGGTGAATCCTGGAAGTTGAAGTCTACACATCTTAAAGTTGCCAAGATTGGGAAACTACATACAGAACATGGTTAACGAATGTATGAGTTCTGTGATGGGTTTTCAAGTGTATATCTTTAGCATTAGATAAATACTTGTGTATGGCTAAATTTACGTACCTCCAGATTATGGAAGGAAAACTTTAAATGGTTTCTGTGAAATTTTATTCCAATAGTAAGTAGTTAAGCTTTTTAACCTTGTTTTGAACAAGGTGTTTTAATATTATTCTTAGATCCTGACAAATCCATAATGTATACAAGTTGATATTATATTTTTCATGATAAATCATGAAATCATAGACAAAAGGTATGTAGGAACATTCATCCTGAATTTTTAAAATTGTTTCTAAGTAAGCTTCTCTAAATCTCATCCTTCTCTGTCACTAGTTAATGGGGTTGTTTAAGACTATTTCATGATATGCTATTGTTGCATAATTCCTGTGTTCTGTGTGTGTATGTGTATATTTCCATATACTGTATGTGTGTGTATGTATGTATATTTCCATTATGCTACCTTTTAATATGATCGTCATGTTTTTCTTTTGTTTTGTTTTAAACTATTTCTGAATCGTGTTGCTTTTGTAAGCTAGCAAAGCATTGCAATTTCCACTGCTAATTAATGGTTTGAGTAGTTGGTATTTTTCCGTTTGGCTGATGTTCTTGGCTTTATACCTTCTTTGCTAATAAAATTCAGGCAGGAATGCAGGTGGCATTCATGGAAGAAAATACAATTTAAAATTTGCACTCAGGATTATATTGCTTTAATTATATATTTAGAACTTGGCTTCACCTGAATATAGTACAGGTAGTCCTCGATTTATGACCGCAATTGAGCGCAATATTTCTGTTGCTAAGTAAGATATTTGTTAAGTGACTTTTGTCCCATTTTACGACCTTTCTTGCCACAGTTGTTAAGTGAACCACTGCAGTTGTTAAATTAGTAACACAGTTGTTAAGTGAATCTGGCTTCCCCATTGACTTTGCTTGTCAGAAGTTAGCAAAAGGTGAATCACATGACTCTGGGACACAGCAACGATCATAAATATGAACCAGTTGGCAAGCATCTGGATTTCGATCACATGATCATGGGGCTGCTGCAAAGGTCATAAGTGTGAAACACGGTTATAAGTCTCATTTTTCAGTGCCGTTGTAACTTTGAACGGTCACTAAATGAACTGTTGTAAGTCGAGGACTACCTGTACTGAGCATTTTGTTTACCCTGTTCAAAATTTGAACCTTGCAGGGCAGGCATAAAGCTACTAATGAGCCGAGGTGGCGCAGTGGTTAGAGTGCAGTACTGCAGCTACTTCAGCTGACTGCTAGTTCAGCAGATCAGCAGATCAATCCCACCGGCTCAAGGTTGACTCAGCCTTCCATCCTTCCGAGGTGGGTAAAATGAGGACCCAGATTGTTGGGGGCAATATGCTAATAGACAATATGCTATATGCTAACTTTGTAAACCGCTTAGAGAGGGCTGTAAAGCACTATGAAGCGGTATAGAAGTCTAAACAACAATAATACTCTTTTAAAATCCTCATGGATGGGTCATCCTGCTGTTTACATAGGTCCCATTCTTAGCACTCCTATTTCATAGGCAGGAACCTAAAAGTACAAGTGGAACTTGTTGTCCTACAGGAAACCTCTGTTCAATTAATTGCATTAAATTAAATGTACAAGTCTCTTTATAAGGATCCTGAGCAGTATACAGTGAAAAGCAGTAATAAAAAGCAGATTAAAAAACAGGATCTCTAAACATCTGGAAAAGCAGCCATTCTAGCCAAAAGAAATATGGTGGTCCTACCACTTGCTGAATCCAAGGCTAGGGGAAATAGCCAAGTTTTCAAAGCTATTTTAAACACAGTCAAAGTGATGGCCAGGTAAATCTCAGGAGATATCTCAGGGGCCTGATGGCTCAGCAGACTGATAGCATTGTGATTAACACCAGCTGTCTGCAATTTACTGTAAATTCGAATCTCACCAGGCTCAAGGTTGACTCAGCCTTCCATCCTTTCTACGGTAGGTAAATTGAGGACCCAGTTTGTGGGGGCAATAAGGTGACTTTGTATAAATATACAAAAGTATGAAGACTATTGCTTAACGCATTGTAAACCGCCCTGAGTCTCGGGAGAAGGGCGGCATATAAATCAAATTTTTAAAAAAATGGTGTTTAGGTGCTACAACAGAAAAAGTTAGAAAAGGGAGGCAGGGAGTTACTTCAGTTAAAACTGTCCATTTAGATGCCTCCAGTGCCAGCTGAATGTTATAGCAGGGTTCATGGAAAAATAATTTCAACTATCAGCTGTTTCATCTAATTTAGGGCTCTTGGTTCTTTTCTCCAAATCAATTCCATTCATTCTGTTCCTCCTGCAAACATGTTTCTATTTACAAGTAACATTCGTTACAAAGCAATTAAAAATAAACCCGAAATCTTGGTGTGTACTTTTTCTCATTTGCAATCTTTATTTGGTAGCTGATATTATTACAGTTAAATCTTTAAAAATAGCTTGAATGTTAGGGAAACAAGTTAACCATGCTGTAAAATGTTCTTTGTTTCAATAACTGAGAAAGTCATTTGTTTTTCATGTGCTTGTAAATGTACTGCTGTAGGTCTGTGTAAGCAATGTGGTTGAGGGAGATTTCCATTTCTTTAGCATTTAAAACGAATAAAGGCCACACATAACTGTGTATAAGTAACTCAACTTCGGGATCCAACATTCCAGGGAAAGGTCAAAATAGTGCCTAATTAAAGGGAACTGTGATGAACTGTGCACAGAGCTTGCAATTTTAAGAGATTCCGTATGCTTTTAGGATGCTAAAGAAAAAAGACTAGCAGAAGCAATAAAAACTAACAAAGAAGAACTCCATTTGAATTATGTGCAGTGTTACAGTTTTAAGTGTTCAGCTCAAGTTGTCCTAGAATTCTTTTTTTCACTTCTGCTTTTCCTGCAAAAGCAGCTCGCAGTGTCATTTAACATCCATGTTCTAGGCCAGTGATGGCTAACCTTTTTGCCGCTGCATGCCAAAAGCAGGGGGAGCGTGGGGTCATGCACGTGCATGGCCACACCCCTAATTCAATGCGCCCCCTGCGGATGCCACCGCATGCCCCTGCACTCCCCCACTTTTGGCATGTGGCGGCAAATGAGCCCTGTAGGCCCGTTTTTCGCCCTCCCCAAACTCCAGAGACTTTCTTGGAGCCTGGGGAGGGTGAAAACAATCTTCCCCACTCCCCAGAGGCCCTCCGGAGGCTGGAAATGGCCCATTTGTAGACTTCCGGTGGGACTAGAAGGCCCATTTTTCGTTCTCCCAAGGCTCCAGAGGCTTTCTAGGAGCCTGGGGAGGGTGAAAATGGCCTTCCCTATCCCCCCCGGAGGCCCACTGGAAGTCGGGAAACAGGCCGTTTCCGCTCTCCAGAGGGCCTCCGAGGGTGTGGGGAAAGGCCATTTTCACCCTCCCCAGGCTCCTAGAAAGCCTCTGGAGTCTTGGGAGAGCAAAAAATGGGCCTTCTGGTCCCACCGGAAATCAACAAACAGGCCATTTCCGGCCTCCGATGGGCCTCCAGGGGGTGGGGAATGCCATTTTTGCCCTCCCCAGGCTCCTAGAAAGCCTCTGGAGTCTTGGGAGAGCAAAAAATGGGCCTTCTGGTCCCACCGGAAATCAACAAACAGGCCATTTCCGGCCTCCGATGGGCCTCCAGGGGGTGGGGAATGCCATTTTTGCCCTCCCCAGGCTCCTAGAAAGCCTCTGGAGCCTGGGGAGAGCAAAAAACGAGCCTTTCCCACCCCACACCAGGCCCTCCAGAGGCCGGAAACAGCCTGTTTCCTGACTTCTGGTGGGCCCGGAAAGCCCAAAAATAAGTTGGCTGGCGCACGCATGTGCGCTGGAACTGAGCTAGGGCAATGCTCACGTGCCCACCGATATGGCTCCACATGCCACCTGTGGCGCACGTGCCATTCGTTTGCCATCACAGTTCTAGGCCAATCTTTCTGTTCTCATATTATTGTGATAAAGCCTGAAACAGGATTTTGAATAAGATTCCCCCACTAGAACACATAACATCAGGGGAACAAGTCCGTAAGCTTTTTGGAAAGTCAGGACATTTTGAACATTGAGCATGTGGGAAGCCAACCCCTCCCCCCCCAAGAATGAAATATTTTGAGGAATATTAAAAAAAGGCAGGATAAAATATTTCCTCTAAAAGAGAAATAAAAAATCTTAAGGGAGATTCCCTTCCCGATTCCAAACATGGGGTGTGCAGAGACAAACAAAAGTGCACCATGTTTCAGGCGGTGGATCTGGCCAGGAGGAAAGAGAAGAGTCTGCTGAGAAGGAGAATGGGGGGGCGCGGCTCTGCAATGTGCAGAAAAACACTTTTAGGCGTCAGCGCTACAATCTCCTCCCCGAATCCAAAGCACTTCCCAGTTCTTTGCTGCACATTGCAGGGGAACTGGCTGCCACCTGAAGCGCGACTCTTGAGGTTTGCATTTTGGAATCCGGGCAGCGATGGCTGGAAAGGAGGAACGTTTCCCTTTAGGGGCTCCCATTCAGCTCGGCTTGGCTCCTGAGCGCAGAGAAGGTTAGGCAGCGGCGGTGGCGGCTCCTCACATTGCTGGGGAGTGAAGTCAGCGCGGCCAGAGGGGTGACCAGCCGCAAATCGTGGCACCCACCTTGTTCCCCAAAGCTGCTGGGCAGATTCCACCCCCCCCACTGTCCCGAAGAGGGAGGGTTGTTCCTCAGGCTGTGCCCTGACCCAGATCCCTGCCGCCTGGAGCTGGCCGAAAATGGCTGAAGGGTGGGGGCCGGCGGGTGGGCGGGGCTACATTCGGCGTATAAGACGCACACAGATTTTCACCCCCTTTTTGGGGGTAAAAAGGTGCGTTTTATACACCGAAAAATACGGTAGTTCGGAGAACTGGCAAATACCACCTCTGGCTGGCCCCGGAGCGGGGTGGGAATAGAGATTTTGCAATATCCTTCCCCCAGGAGTGGGGAGGGAATGGAGATTTTGCAGTATCCTTCCCCTGCCACACCCACCAAGCCATGCCCACCAAGCCACACTACGCCCACCAAGCCGGCCCCCACAAAACCAATAGTAAAAAAATGGATTTTACCACTGCCACAGAGGTTTAGCAACCTATCATCCTCATCTCTAGTTTTAGAACAAATCAAAGCTGTATACAAGTGAGACATGAAGTGGAAAGTAGTTTTTCCTACTGAAATCCTATATTATATCTATCCTAAAAAATTAAAGAAATTGTCTATGGCTAAAGAAATAAAAGGAATTATATCTGCTGTGGCAAGTGATAGTCTGATTTTTATGTCTTGCTTGATGATATACATTTGAGTTTATCAAGGTTTATCAATGGACATTCAACCAGATCCAGACAGCTAACTAACGTCAGTGGATGAATAACAATGAAATTCCAGCTTGTTTTTCCAGGAACAGAACTTTGGCTTTTTAGGAATTTGCTGGCATTTTTCCATTATTACCTCTGCCAGCTTTATTTCTTTCCAGAGATGAAGTGAGAAGCAGCTTGGATTATCAGAAATCTTTTTACTTAGAAGAAATATATATCCCACTTTATTTGGTTATTTTCTTAAATTAAAATTCCTGGTTGCCACCAGAATTGTTCTTGAATTGTCTGGCCTCAAAGTTCAATAAATAAACCTTACAAATAAATCCAGTGAAGGTATATTCAAATCTTTTTGTTCAATTCTCAGTTTTCTAGAATCTGGCACTTGGTACAGGTTTATGTCTAGAGCAGCATTTCCCCAGCATCAGATAGGGAATTCTACTTTCTTATGTTGAATAACACTGCTTTAAAGCCAATAGATTGTGCATGGGGAAGCTTGAGGAAAAAACCTAAATATCCAAATATTTTACAACATCCACACGATTCTTTTTATTCAAATATTAATACTGCAATATGTTAAAATCATAATGTCTCAGTATTAGCCAAGGGACAAATATTTAGATCAAATGATTTGATATGAATTTATTCCATTCAAGTATCTCTGTCTTACTCTGTCCTAGATTTTTTAGCTAGGACAATTCACAATTTGAAGATTTTGTTTTACCTAGTTTTTTATTTTAAATTGTGTAATTACTTTCTATAGTTGTACTAATATTTCTGTCCTGTGCTGGCCAATGACTGCAATTAAATTTTGATTGAGAGAAATTATGATATTTTGAATTTCTCTCTTAAGTATAGTGTTTGGATGCATAATGGCCAAAACATTGATTAAGCCAATCCTGTCCAAAAATAGCGTGCCTTGGAAATTATTTCTCATCACAATTTGGAATTGGGTTCATATCTACTTTTTTGCAGGTAGCTCCTGTTTTACTCATCTCATCTTATGCATTTTGTCAGTGTTCGCTGCTCTCTTGCACACAATTATTTAATAGAAGATGACAAGGTGTAGTTTTAAGAGCCAGTTTGGTGTAGTAAGTAAAGCATCAGGCTAGAAACAGGGAGACTGTGAATTCTAGTTCTGGCTTAGACACAAAGCCAGCTGGGTGACTTTAGGCCAGTCACTCTCCTTCAACCCTAAGGAAAAGGCAATGGCAAACAATTTTCAAAAGAATTTGCAAATAGTCACCAAGAGTCAAAAACGGACACGAAGGCACCCACAAAATCCTACCAACCACATGATGATATCTGACCCTTCCATTTTGAAGGGCAAGCCCATAAGGCTTAGGACCCGGGTACTTGCGGGACCGCCTGCTACCACCAATAGCCTCCCACCGGCCGGTACGCTCCCATAGAGAGGGGCTCCTCCGGGTGCCGTCAGCCAAACAATGCCGACTGGCGGCCCCCAGGGGGAGAGCCTTCTCTGTGGGGGCACCTACTATCTGGAACGAGCTCCCCCCAGAGATACGTAGGATCCCGGATCTGCGCACCTTCCGCCGCGCCTTAAAGACCTTACTATTTCACCAGGCCGGCCTGGCCTAATTTTCCCCCTCTTTTATAAAAGATTTTTAAAATTTTAAATATCTTTTAGTATTTATATATTCAATTTTAAATTGGTTTTAAAAGTGTGGGGTTTTAAATTTGTCGGGGCCAAAATTATTTAATTTGATTTTATTCTATTTTTTAAATTTTGTATTGTATGTGTTTTTATTGTTTGGCTGTGCACCGCCCTGAGTCCTTCGGGAGTAGGGCGGTATAGAAATCAAATAAATAAATAAATAAATAAATAAATAAGGAAAAATGGCTGAACATCCCAAATGTAGTCACACATGATCCAACATCAGAACCTTAAACAGGACCTTTTTGGGATGTCCATTGTAACTTTGAAGGGTCACTAATGACCAGTTGTAAGTCGAGGACTACCTGGAACAGTGTTGCTCTCCTTGTTCTCTGGGAATTTGCCCCAACCTCCAACAGAAACTTTGGAGATAACATATGAAGGTGAAGACTTGGTAAAAAGGAAAGATTTTGGAATCTTCATTCTTCATTGCTTGCTGTTCCTCCTGAAAGGAACTCAAAAACTATCACCCAATTCCTCAGCTTTATTGACTTCAGAGAAATCTGATATACTGTCATGATATATAATATGTTTATATAATTTAAAATAGTACCTGGCACATATATTTCTAGGTGCTGAGGAACTTGTAGTTCAGATCCACTTTCTTTGAAATTTTCCAGAACAAAGAAATGAGCAATAATAATCATAATTGTAAACAATAATGAAGACTTACCAAACAGTTTGGTACATGGACTGAATTCCTCCATACCCGCTTCCCTTTCAAACCTTATGTAATACTGGAATTATTTGACATCTATTAAACAGCTCTCATAAAGTATTTTATAGAGCATTTTTCTTTTTCATAACATTGTTGACTGACTGCTTTTTCCACAAATTCTTTTTCTGGGTACAATGTTGTTCTTCAGTCTTTGAGTATTGCTATGTGTGAGTCAGCTCTTCATTGCCCATCAGAGATTTATTGATCTGAATTCCAACCATAAACTAACGTCCAGTTTATATAACAAATTGAGTCTGGCATATTCATTTTTAAAAGACTTTTAGCACTTAGAACATGATGAATAGAATGCTTGCTATTATCAAAAATGATTCAGAGTGGTGCAATTATTTTCTCTATTTTTCCCAAATAATGTTTACAATAATACCATGTTTCCCTGAAAATAAGACCGGATTCACCTCAGGGCCCCTGCAGCCAGGCCATCCTGTCCCAACATATGCCTTTGGGATATGTTGGGACAGGATGTTGGTGTTGCGGCTGCAGCACCAACACCGGCACACCATTTGGCCTCCTGCTCTGTTGCGGCTATGAGCAAGTAGAAGAAGTGGGCCTGCGACCACATGGGCTCCTGCTGTACATGGCTGTTTGTGCTGCCACTGTGCATAGATGGCCTGGCTACAGGGGATCTGAGGTAAGCCAGTCCGTAGTGCCTGGGGCAGCTCCACCCCGCTTTGGGCTACAGCACTACAAGCAACAAGACGGAATGGGCAGCCAGCCAGCTGCGCAGACTCTTTAAGTAGGGCTTATTTTGGGAGTAGGGCTTATATTAGATGCACACGTAAAACATGATGTGGCTTATTTTCAGGATAGGTCTTATTTTCGAGGAAACAGGTAATACTTCAAAATACGTGGGATTTGTTTGTTTTTGGCTGCTTCTTTCTTTCCTATTCATATCTGTGCAATCATCAAGGCTCCATCATCAACCTTGAAGGAGTATTTTAAATTTAAATCTACAGGCCTCAAGCCCTGCCTCTCCTTCACACTTCTCCTTTATTAATCTTCATTGCATAATTGTTGAGGAGTAAATCAAAATTACTAAACAGTTTTATGCATTTTCCAGATAAATCTTGCACTGCCCACAACATCCCTTCCAAGGGCTTGGAAGGATAAGAGAAAAAGGCAGGCACTGAAGAATGTTGACACACTAATTTTAGAATATGTGAAGAACTCTGCACTTAATTATATGTGTTCCCTAGGGATAATAATCTGAAAAAAAAAGTTAATTACAACTTTGGTTTTAATGTTAATTAATTTTGTGAAACAATCTATATTTAAATATGAAAAACTTCACAAATAAATAAAACAGAGGCTCGGTGTCCTCCCTCCTTCCTTCTCCTCCCCTCCCTCCCTCCCTCCCTCCCTCCTTCCTTCCTTCCTTCCGTCCTTTTTATGCTAAATTGAGATTTTGAAACTTGGTCCTCTTAATGAAATTCCAAACCTCTAAAACACAGTAGCATGCAGTAGAGGCAGTTCTCAACTTACAACCATTTGTTTAGTGACCATTTGAAGTTACACTAAAAAAAGCAACTTATGACCGTTTTTATACTTAACAATCATTGCAGCATTCCCATGGTCATGTGATCAAAATTTGGATGCATTTCAGCTGCTTCTGCTGCATGCAATTGCTGCTGCTAAAAGTTGATAGTAAACTGATTCTTTTTAAAATAATTTTTAATTATAGTGGTAAAAGCAAATATAAACTAAACTCAGAGAAAGAATGAGAAATAGAAGAAATAAAAAGTGCAAGGAAAGAAAATGAAGAAAGTAAGATAAAGGAAAATAAATACATAAAGAAGTGACTTCCAATCTTGATCACAAGTATAAACAAATTTGATAATTCTTCACCCCCTATGACATTATAAACAAATATATCTCTTCCTGTACTCTAACCCTTATCAATATGCAAGTCCATAAATGTTCATCAGTCTTGGTATCAGCAAAAATCTGTAAAGGATTATCAGAACTTTATAGAGACATCTTATTTTAATCTTGGTCAAACAAAACAGCTTTATATTCCTTCTGATGATCTTTAACCCATTCAAATATTGTCATAGAGTTTGTTTTCTCTTCAGTTTCTCTTTTTCCATCCTAAAGGTTTGTTTGAGGCTTTAGCAAACATCTTTTGTAAAACCAATAAAAACTATTATCTTAAAATTGTGGTTATTCTTTTTTCTGTTCAAGAAAGAAAGTAAACTCACTAGGTGATTTTTTTAAACTTTTCATTCCAAAGATCTCCAGTAGCTTTAGGATAATTAAATAAACGCTTTCTGAAAATGATTAGAAAGTGAAGTTATCAAAAGGCTCTGTTGTGATTGTGAGCATGTTGTATGATACCTCCATCTCCCTGGAGGAGACTACTGACCACCGAGATCAGTGAAAAGCAGCCATCCAGATCACATATGTGTAATTTTCTGTCCTCTTTTTGCCAGAGGAAGTATTGTCCACCTGATGGTTTTTTGGTCTTGGCCACAATTACCTCTGCTCTTTTGGAGATGAACTTCCCCTAAAAGATTTCCTCTTACAAGGTGCATTTTTCTTGAGTTTTTTATAGTTCCCTTTAGAGAGAGAGAGGAGAGAGAGATAAGAGCATTTTCCAGCATGGCTACCACCCTTTGGAGCATTATGCCCCTTGAACTGAAGTCTTCCCCCACCTTCTTGGCCTTCTGAAATGGTCTGAAAACCTGACTCTGTCAACTCACGTGGGGGTCCAATGGAGCTTCCCACTTTGGCGGTGGTTAGTAGATTAGGAGAAGATACCATCTCCACCCCATTTACATATATATTCTCTTTTATCTAGGGTTTTTTTTGTTCATTTTTAATGTTTTAGTTTTAATGCTGAATGCTTTTAATGTTGCTAATGTTCTGATTGTGTTATATTCTCCTTTTATAATGTCATAAACCATCCAGAGTTGCTTCACAGTGAGATGGTGAGGCATATAAATATAATGAATACATAATAAAAAATAGCGTATAACTTTCCCTTGTTGGATTCTGACTGATGCACAGTATTTATAAACATTTTAAATTTTTGTGTATTTCTGATTTCAGTGGTTTACTCAATTGTTTTCCCTCTTAACAACCATACTCTAAATATTTACATTTATTAGTAATAATAAATATAATACATTTATTAGTAATATATTAGTATTACTGTGTAATACTGTGTTTTCCCGAAAATAAGACCCTGTCTTACATTTTTTTGAACCTCGAAATAAGTGCTTGGCCTTATTTTCGGGGAGGTCTTATTATTTTGGGGCACTTGGAGGAAGACGGGGCTCCTCTTGCCATCTTACCTGATTTCCAACTCTGTCTCCCTAACCCTAACCAGAGGAAATGGCGGGGGCCGGCTGCACATGCATTTAAATATTTTTGGAGAGGGCTTATTTTCGGGGAGGGCTTATTTTCAGGGGGACTTATTTTAGTGCATGCGCTCAAAAGCCCGATTGGGCTTATTATCGGGGGGATGTCTTATTTTCAGGGAAACGATATATAATATTTAGGGAAGCTTAAATTTGGTTAACTTTTGTTGTGAATACATGCTGTTAATTTTGCCATTGTTTCATATTCTCCAAGTTTAAGCTCCCAGTCTGATATCATAGTAACGTACTAAGGTTGTTCTCATAGACATGAACATTTATCTTAATAAATTGTGATTTTTTAAAAAAAAATGTTTTGAAATGATGCCTAGTAAGAAGAATTGCCCAGAGTCACCTTATAGGGGAGATGGGTGTCATAGAAAATGAATGAATGAATTAATGAATGAATGAATGTTTAATTTCAAATTTGATTTCAAAAATTCTTGGAAGAGTGCTGACTATTTCTTTTTAGTATTTTTTTTTAAATATGCCCATCTCATATGGTAAAATGTTCTTTCTGTCTCATGGCATTTCTATCATTTATTTTTTACTATAGCTTCTCTGACAATTATTGACAGAGTAGGAATCAGTGGTGGGTTGCCCCCAGTTCTGTCTGGTTCTATAGAACTGGTAGTAAAATTGGCGGGAGGCTCCGCCCACCCACCCAGAGATCATAAATGACGATCTGCGCATGCGCAGAAGTGCGCATGCAGCCCCGTTGTGAACTGGTAGTAAAGGTAAGTAGAACCCACCCCTGGTAGGAATGCATTACATTCATCCTGCTAGCATTTGAGGTCACCATAAAGACCTGGCTGTTCTAGGCCAGTGGTCCCCAACCCCCGGTCCGCGGACCGGTGCCGGGCCGTGGAGTACCTGGCACCAGGCCGCGCAGCGGCTGGGGGACATGAACGCTGCAGCGCAAAGGCTCCTGGGCCGTGCGCAAAAGCTCCTGGGCCGTGCGCAATGGGCCGTGCACAAAAGCTCCTGGGCCGTGTCCCCACCCCTGCGCGCGCTCAGCGGGCCGCGGCGATAAAAAGGTTGGGGACCACTGTTCTAGGCCATTGTTTCTCAAATCGGCAGCTAGTTAGGGAATACTGGGAGTTGAAGTCCACTCATCTTAAAGCTGTCAAGTTTGAGAAACACTATTCTAGGCCTTGGGATAAGGTGACTGGAGCCTTCCACTGGTTGCTTCATGTTGATGGAATATGTTTTT
The DNA here is from genome assembly GCF_059756535.1 of Pantherophis guttatus. Classification (NCBI taxonomy): domain Eukaryota; kingdom Metazoa; phylum Chordata; class Lepidosauria; order Squamata; family Colubridae; genus Pantherophis; species Pantherophis guttatus. The sequence continues at coordinate 66,127,137 of NC_142068.1, forward strand.
GTTTTCTGCTGGATTCATCATCCTGTTCTTTTTTTTTTCTTTTTTTTTAGTTTGGTTTTGTTGTATGTTTGTTTATAGTTTTTTTTATTCTGTTCAGTGCATTATGATCTTCAGAGTTGTCTTGGAATGTGTGTGTGTCGGTGGGTTTCAAAAATTTTTTACTACCGGTTCTGTGGGTGTGGCTTGGCTTGGTGGGTGTGGCATGGCTTGGTGGGCATGACAGGGGAAGGATACTGTAAAATCTCCATTTCCTCCCGATCAGCTGGGATTTGGGAGGCAGAGAATAGATGGGGGCGGGGCCAGTCAGAATTTTTACTACCAGTTCTCTGAACTACTCAAAATTTCCCCTACCGGTTCTCCAGAACTGGTCAGAACCTGCTGAAACCCACCTCTGGTGTGTGTGTGTGTGTGTGTGTGTGTGTGTGTGTGTGTGTGTGTGTGTGTGAAAATTGAGTAAAATAAAGCAGCAAAGCCTATTATAATTAAGGTGGATGGTTTTAAAATTACACAGCATGGGAGGAGGTAGAAGAAGACTAAATAAATCAACTGATTGACCAAAAGGATGTGGTTTAAGAAAAAATGTTGATGTAGATATTCAAAGTGGTATATCCAGTTTCTTGGATATACCATAATCTGCTATGCTTTTGCCTTGCCCACATTCCATAAGTTTGACTGATTAATCATTTGATAACTTCAGTTTCTAAGACTGCTCATTCACCAACAATTCTGGGCATGTTGCAGACAATTAAGTGTACCTTTACTTTTTGTGCTTAAGACTAAATCACATATGATTTTGTTAATACATAGTTGCTTCCAAATTCTCTGATTTTGAAATTTAATGCATGGTTGCTTTTACAAACTTCATGTTTTTATCTGTGTGTAAGTGTGTAAGGGGATGCGGTGACTCAGTGGCTAAAACGCTCAGCTTGTCGATCGAACATTTGGCAGTTCAGCGGTTCAAATCCTAGTGCCTCATAACGGGGTGAGCTCCCGTTACTTGTCCCAGCTTCTGCCAACCTAGCAGTTTGAAAGCATGTTAAAAAAAAATGCAAGTAGAAACATAGGGACCACCTTTGGTGGGAAGGTAACAGCATTCCATGTGCCTTTGGTGTTTAGTCATGTCGGCCACATGACCACGGAGATGTCTTTGGACAGCACTGGCTCTTCGGCTTTGAAACGGAGATGAGCACCATCCTCTAGAGTCGGGAACGACTAGCATATATGTGCAAGGGGAACCTTTACCTTTTAAGTGTATATGTCCATGTATGTATTGACCTGAGTAATCATTTCATTTGTGTTTATAGTCAAGTATAGTCACTCTATTTATGACTCATTTTAATATTTATTGGTACTCGTGGACTTCAATTATATACTCACTTTAATTATTTATTTTCCAGCCAGAAAATCTGCAGAAGAATTGGCTTCGGGAATTCTATCAGGTACCTATTTATGTTTTCATTCATTTTGGGTTTGTTCATTAAGTACAGGTAGTCTTCTGCTTACGACTACAATTAAGCCCTAAATTCATGTTGCTAAGTGATAAATTTGTTAAGTGAGTTTTATCCCATTTTACGACTTGCAACATTTATTAAGCGAAACACTGGCTTCCCTGTTGCCTTTGCTTGTCAGAAGGCCACACACAGGATCACGTGACCCTGGGACGCTGCAACCGTCATAAATGTGAGACAGCTGTCAAGCATCCAAATGTAAATCCCATGACTATGGGGATGCTGCAACCATCGTAAGTGTTAAAAACGTTTATACGTCCCTTTTTTCAGTGGCGTTGCAACTTCAAATGGTCACTAAATGAACTGTTGTAAGTCGGGACTATCTGTAGTTTGTTACATCTTTCCTTTTTCAACCTCTCCCACTCCCCACCCAAAGAACTGAAACCATGAGAAGCTTTTCCACCTCTTTATTCCATGCAACAATCCTTCTGCAAGAGATACCAAAGTTGACGCTCTGTGTCAGTCTGTGGCCAACGGGATAGCTCCAAGAACTCAAAGTCTCTTTCTCTATGACTTTCTAGCTGCTTAATGTCTATGGAGATTCTCAGTCATCCAGGTCATGGTTGTCCCAAAGGTGCTTTTTCAAAAGGCAACTGGATTTCCTTTGTTTTTCCTTAAAGATGTTTTGCTTCTCATCCGAGAAGCTAGTTTGGAACTGAAGACTCTTCTTCTTGGATAAGAAACAAAATGTCTTTGAAAAAGCACTTTTGGGATTTCTAGCAGCTTGTATTTATCGCTTGGATGCTGGAGGTAATGTCCAGCAATCACATATGGCTTCTCAATCAAGTTGCCTATTACTACCCTGTTTTCCCAAAAATAAGACATCCCTTGATAATAAGCCCAATAGGGCTTTTGAGGGCATGCACTAAAATAAGCCTCTCCCCGAAAATAAGCCCTCCCCGAAAATATTTAAATGCAGAGCTGGAAGTCAGGTAAGACGGCAAGAGGAGCCCCATCTTGCTCCACGCGCCCCCAAAATAATAAGACCTCCCTGAAAATAAGGCCAAGCACTTATTTCGGGGTTCAAAAAAATATAAGACAGGGTCTTATTTTCAGGGAAACGTGGTATTTAATAAAAAACTGTTAAAATTGATGGCGGCCATAAAATTTTAGGGTAGTGAATTCTACATTTTAATTACCCTTTATGACATACTTCATTGTTTTGATCCTGAATCATCATTAGTTCTTTCTGGAGGTTTTTACTTACTGTTTTTAATTTTTTTAAAATTTTTTTTATAGTTTTACAACTACAAACTGCTTAGAGTCACTTGGTTGAGTTGGGCGGCTATAGATATTGAACAAAGAAACAAAGAAATAATATGTTTTTGAATACTAACATATCTCCATATTTTCCATGTCAAGCTTGCTTTTGTGCATCTTGGTCACATTGCCACTTGCTATCCCCTTCTTCAAGCTGCAGGCTTCAAATGATATTTCCCCAGTCCATCCCCAGAGTTGGCGTGTCTACAGCAAGTGGGTTAAAAAAATGCAATTGCAGGTGCCATTTTTTTAGCATCCTGGACTGCCCCTGCATCTGAAAATGGTCTAGTCCTCTAAATATTTTGCTTATTTCTTTTCTGCATATTTTCCAACTCTACAATCTCTCTTTTCCAATCCATGAACTAGAGCTGTATGGATTCCAAATATCACGGTTTTACAAGCAGTCCCCAACTTACAACCGTTCATTTAGTGACCATTCAAAGTTACAACGGCACTGGAAAAAGTGACATTACCATTTTTCACACTTATGACCATTGCAGCATCCCCATGGTCACGTGATTTGCATTCGGATGCTTGACAACTGGTTCATATTTATGATTTATGATTGCAGTGTCCTGGAGTCATGTGATCACCTTTTGCAACCTTCTGAGAAGCAAAATCAATGGGGAAGCCAAATTCACTTAACAATGGTCTTACTAATTTAACAACTGCAGTGATTCACTTAACAACTGTGGCAAGAAAGTCATAAAATGGAACAAAACTCACTTAACAAATTTCTCACTTAGCAGCATAAATTCTGGGCTCAATTGTGGTTGTAAATTGAGGACTACCTGTATGTCAGGACATCACTGTATTGGGAGGTGTGTTTTTTAAAAATCTGTTCCTTATTTTTTTCTGTTTCTCCATTTCTTTCATCACACAATGTATTAAGCTGGTCACTGTGACTCACACAAATCTTTTCCTGATCTCCTCATTCAAGTCCCTCTAATCATTGTGTGAGACAGTTCCTTTACCACCAAGTTTCCAAAAATGGTCAGACCATCTTCACCTTAGAGCCTGTAAAAATAAAAGTTAGAACGTTCTATTATAAATGAGGAAATCACTGCAGTCAGAGATGTATCACCTATGCGGCAGAAGAATTGGAGCTAGAGTTTAGATGGTTTGTTTTGGGAAGTTAAAACTAAGATAAACCGCAAACCACATTTCCTCTTATTCTCTTTTGGGCTATGAATTTACATATGTCATTGTGTCAACCAACAACTGTACAACTTTCTTTGAGTAAAAAGCTTTATTTTAAAATGAGGAATTGCTTGGTGACACTCTCATGAATTTCTAGAAAATACAACGTATGACTCAAATCCCTTTTTGTAATTTTTGGAAAACCATTGTTGTAATGTTTCCTTGGTTATTTTAACTGTTTCAACTGAAGTTTTGATTAAAAGTGCTGTTTGTATTTTGCCGTTTGGAGCAGATTGGTAAATTTAAGGTTTATTGAGTAGAAATAACATCTTTTTTTTTTAATAAAAATAGTTCAGTTGCATTGATCCATTGTGTTCCTATACAATAAATAGAAGATGTAATATTGATTTTTTTCATATTTGTGCTTGTGATCCTGCATTTTAAAATCACAAAAACCATTACTGTCATTGTAATTATTGTGATGCCAACTTGCAATTTATCAGTTTTCTAGCTTGAAAGAAGTTGTGTCAGGTTTGTTAATTAGCTTACATTATGAGGCAGCAACAAGAAACAGGGAAAGGGACAATATATTTGCATGTCATGCTAAGCAAAAATTCTGAAGAAATTTGGCATATTGTGAAATGAATTTTCACTCTCTTGTTTGGCTCCTCCCACCAAAAGGAGTTTGCTAAATCTGTCGAAACTGTTTCCATGGTTTGTTTAGCCTAGAATAAGAATAATTGGGAACTCTGGCTTGTTTCTCTCTGACAACTTAGTTTTGGAATCCTTTCAGTTTCAGAAAAGTTGGCTTTGACTTAGGAGTAAATTAAGTGAAGTTGCCAACTGGCACATTTGGGAAAGTTATCCAGATCAGGTCAGCCTAAGAATGGCCATATATCTTTGTATAAAATGATCATAAATTTTTGTGTAAACTGTTAGCAATAGCTGGACAAAGCAGATTGACCTGAGTCATGAGTAGATGGGTCATGATAATGAGCTATCTGGAAGGATTTTTATTTATGCTGGCAGGAAAATTTTTTAACACACTTCTAGTAGAAACAAAGATTTGGTATGCATCACAAGAAATATATCAAGCAGCTTTACAAATTTAGGATTCTTTGTATGATAGTGTTAGATAAAAAAGAAGAGCCACATGACAATAATCTAAATTTTATATCCAATTAAATAGAAATCACATGCTAAGATTCAAAAGGGAATTAAATGGAAAAAAATATTGTGGGAGAACAACTTGAAAAGCAGTACAGGTAGTCCTCGACTTACAACAGTTCATTTAGCGATCACTCAAGGTTACAATGGCACTGAGAAAAGTGACTTATGATTGTTTTTCACATTTATGGTCGTTGGCAGCATCCCCATGGTCATGTGAACTTGAAAAGCAGTACAGGTAGTCCTCGACTTACAACAGTTCATTTAGCGATCACTCAAGGTTACAATGGCACTGAGAAAAGTGACTTATGATTGTTTTTCACATTTATGGTCGTTGGCAGCATCCCCATGGTCATGTGATCAAAATTTGGATGCTTGGCAACTGAGTCATTTTTATGACGGTTGCAGCATCCCGGGGTCACATGATCAATTTTTACAAACGTCTGACAAGCAAAGTCAATGGGGAAGCCAGAGTCACTTAACAACCATGTTACTAATTTAACAACTGCAGTGGTTCACTTAACAACTGGGGCAAGAAATAATTGTAAAATGGGGTAAAACTCATGTAACAAATGTCTCTCTAACAACATAAATTTTGGGCTCAGTTGTGGTCGTAACTCGAGGACTACCTATTTTGCTAGTTTGCTAAGATCATCCTGGTTGTGGAAATGACAGGTAACTATCTTGTACCTATTATCTCCAGTGATCCATGTGTTAAATTTACCAGATAACTGCAGCAAGGTATCAGAGCGGTAACCTTAACCAATACAGAATCAGACAACTCCTTCCAAATTGTGTCAATGCATTCAGTTTTAAGTAGTCAACCACAGAAAGCTGGTTTAGTCTTTGTCCAAATGTTTGGGTGGACAGTCATTCCAAGGATGATTAAGTATGGGCCACTTTACATAGGTTGTTTGAAAAAACTTACAACATTAAAAACAAACATATTGTCAGGTATCTATGTCAATATTGTGTAGTGGTTTAATTCATGCAGCCATACTCCAATGAGGTTAATGTTATGACAGCATAGACAAGAGGAACCAAGCACTTTCCAGTTTTCCTGGCCTTAGTGTGAGGCATTGGGAGGCATTACCTTCTATGATCTGCAAATGGTGGTTGTCAAATTCCAGCTGGCCTAAAGCACCGGTGTCAGTGGTGGGTTGCTACCGGTTTGCCCCGGATCGGGCAAACCGGTAGCGGTGGGGGCGGGAGGCTCCGCCCACCTACCCAGACATCTCTACGCATGAGCAGAAGCTTCTACGCATGCACCCGCGAGCGAACAGGTAGCAGCTGAAATTGAAACCCACTACTGACCAGTGTACCTTTCTTTTAGCCAACAGTGTTGTTGCTGTAGCCGCCTCTTTACAGAAATCTCTGGCTAAAAGTAATGAGAAAGTAGTGATCAGAGATATCAAGAGCCACGGTGGTGCAGTGGTTAGAATACAGTACTTGCAGGCTACTTCTGCTGACTGCCGGCTGCCTGCAATTTGGCAATTCGAATCTCACCAGGCTCAAGTTTGACTCGGCCTTCCATCCTTCTGAGGTCAGTAAAATGAGGACCCAGATTGTTGGGGGCAATATTCTGACTCTGTAAACTGCTTAGGGAAGGCTGTAAAGCACTATGAAGCAGTATATAAATCTAAATGCTATTGCTATCATGAAATAGGATCTGAGAGATATTGATATGGGGCCCTAGTTGTCCTTGTTAATGACCCAAAGCTGTCACCAGCTTTGATCACGGGAGTTTTTTTTGGAAAGTCTTTTGAAGACAAATTGCTGCTAGTGATCAACTGGTCAGCTCTCAAGCTAACTCACTGAAGGCATTGTACTGGCCAATTTTTTTTTTTTTAATGGCTTCTATATTGTTTACTGTTAGTGTTTTGGAAGTTCCCATCATGTGTTTCTGGCCATATCTGTATGCCATAGGTGGAATGACACTGTAGCAGCTGTTTTGATTAGAGGAAGGAGATGGACATTGGTTCAGCATGAGAGAAAATTGTGAAAGCAGTCATAAGACTGAAGTTAATTGCAGTGACCTCTCAGCAAGAGCAGAGAGTAAATACTGAGATAAAATATAGAAATGGAAGAAAATGACAAGTAAAAGCTAAAATCGAAGTGAATGGAAGACATAATAAAACAACAGTTGCTCTGTATGTTATCATAGGGTCAAGAGTGGGTAGACTTAATCACTGTATAAAGAAGAGAATAACGGGGAGGTACTGCAGATATCCATGTTATGGAAAAAGCTGGTTGGCAGTTTTCCTTGTGAATGTTATTTCACTTGGAACATATACCATCAGATATAGGATAGGCTTTAGAATAACACAGTGTAGCTGTTGGTGTTATACGATATTTGTTTTGATTGCTAACATTAAGTCCCTAGACAGAGCAAGAATGAAGGTTTCCTTTTTTTTCACTGACTAAATATACCTACGTGGTATGCATTTTTAACTGTCCCTAGGCTTGAGTCTTGGGCATGCTAAAAAACCATATCACATTATTATAATCCTGCTTTTTAAATGTATAGCTCAGTGATGGTGAATCTTTTCGGCACCGAGTGCCGAAAAGGGAGCGCGAGCACATGCGTGCGGCACAAAGTTCCAAAAAGGGAGCACTTCGCACGCGTGCACACTCGTCTGGGATCAGGAACAGGAGTTGCCCAGGGGGCATGTGCGTGCCAGAAAATGTACTTCTGGTTTCCAGTGCACGCATGCGCGCCGGCTAGCAAGTCTTCAGGTTATTGCCGCGCATGCTTACCCCAGAAAATGGAAGACCAGGTCTTCCGGTTTCCGGCACTGATGCAAGCACAAAGGTCAGCTGATCGTCGCGTGCACATGTGTGCCAGAAACCCAGAAGAGGAATGGGCGATGCCAGGCGAAATGGCTCCCCGTGCCACTTTGGGCACACGTGCCATAGGTTCACCATCACGGATATAGCTAAAAACGGCAAACATACTTAATATTCCTCCCTCCTGTTTTTCCCACAATGATCCTATGAGATGGATTGCATTGGGAGAGAGTGACTGTCCCAATATCACCCAACTGGCTTTCACCCCCTAAGGGAGACTAGAACTGACAGTCTCCTGGTTTCTCAGCCAGAGCCAAACTAGGCTTTCATAAGCTGCAGAGAGGTTTACTTGCTATTCGGTCTGTGTGTACTTGGTTACAGACAGATAGACACCGCAATACTCATTATATAGCCTGGCTGTGCAATTTTTGGGGACCTCAGGACTATAGCTGGGGCTCAATATTTAGTATTTTCTCCCTCTAAGAAATTTCTACCCTGCTTTCCAGGATGGAATGAAAACCCAATCCACAAGATCCTAATCTAATTGAAATTTTAGATTGGAGCTAATAGCCAACACTGAACCTGAGTCAATTGCCAAAAATAATGAAAGTTGATATACAATCTCTTTTTTTTTTCCTTCTCTCTTATCAAAATTCCACATTCTTTATATGAGCCTTAGTTTGCTGCACTTGAAGGCTTTGAGTTTATCTTACAGGTCGAAGGTCAATTCAGTGAGCAGGAAAGGACTGGGTTCTTTGCTAAATACAGCTGTTTCAGATTTTTTTGAATAATCTTCTTATTCTTCCACCATCTGGAAATCCTCATAACCCCAATTTATCTAATCTGAAAACAGCCTCCAATAAAGAGCACTATGAAACCATTTAAATTTTTTTTAAATCTTCTTTTACTCCAAAGTGCCAAACCCAAAATGAAAGAATACGTTTATAATATGACACTGAATTTCTTTGAGGTTTTTTAAAACACATTTTATTAAAAAATTTAAAAACAAGAGTAAAAATTAATACAGGGTGTTCTCCCTTAGCAACTGCCTCATTTAGTGATCATTTGCAGGTATAATGGTGATGAACAAGTACCTTTGCCTCTAAGCCTTGCATTTATAACCTTTGCAGCAGTGGTGAAATGTAAAATTTGTTACTACCGGTTCTGTGGGCGTGGCTTGGTGCTGGTGCTGGTAATGTGACTGGGTGGGCGTGGCCAACTTTATTTTTTTTTTTTTTATTTTTAAAACCATTTTTTCTACAGTCTCTTCGGCCAAAGAGATTGTAGAAAAAATGCTTTTAAAAGCTTCTGACGATCCCAGCTGAGTCGTGCTATCATCAGAGGCTTTTTTTTTACTTTTAAAAGCATTTTTTTGTCCGAAGAGGTTGTAGAAAAAATGCTTTTAAAAATAAAAAAAAGCCTCTGATGATTGCACAGCTCAGCTGGGCATGTGGAGGGGGGAGAGATTTTTGCTACCGGTTCTCTGAACCACCTGCCTCCATCGCTACCGGATCGGGCGATCCGGTCCGAACCGAGAGCATTCCACCCCTGCTTTGCAGGTCTATAAAACAAGTGAAAGCTGAAAATCATAAATACACTTAGCAACCACTTTGCTTAATGACCAAGTTGCCAAGGCCAATCTTGGTCATTTAATGAGGACCGCCTCTACAAACTGAAAAGAAAAAGGAAGAAATAGAACTAAAGTACAATAAGAAAAAAATAATACCGTTTTCTCCAAAATAAGACATCCCCTGATAATAAGCCCAATCGGGCTTCTGAGCGCATGGCAATAAGGCCAAGCGCTTATTTCAGGGTTCAAAAAAATATAAAACAGGGTCTTATTTTCGGGAAAACACGGTAGTTAGAAGAAAAATAAGAAAAAATATAATAATGGCTTCCAGTTTTCTTGAAAGCAGTTAAAAGTACAATTGTAGTTACCTGTTTCTCTAAAGTTATTCTCTTCTTGTGATTTTTATGACTCTCTTCTTTCTATAATCTAACCTATCTTAATCATCAGCACCATAGATTCATTTTCTTCTTTTTTATGCAAAAGGTGCATAAGGGGTTTACAGCAGTAAACATAAATATTGCTCTTTTCTGTAATCAAACAGATCAGATTAATTTCTTTGAGTCCCTGTACTTTGATTAGTTTGCTTTTTTGTGCTACAAAAATTTGCACATGGCAACTACTTCAATTCTAATGGAAAAACTAGAGCAGAAGGGAAGGGCAGAAGAGCTCAGAATTTATCACGCTTGGGACTGCAGCCAAGCCGTGCGTGTGACAATGTCTGTGACATCATGGAAACTTGTGGTATCCTGTGTTATAGCAGCAAGAAATGCATACTTTGCTCACACAGTCTTGTTTTCTGAATAGATGTTAAGCTTTTACAGAACTCAAATCAGAATGATATCTTAAACTGTGCTTAATTGCTGTTGTTAAAGCAATAAACAAACTTGGCACTTCAAAGATTCGAAAATACAGTTGCATTATACTTCCGTTCCATTTTTTTCTCTAAACTATTTCCAAGGAGTTTGGTTAGGTCAGCCAAATATGCTAAGCTGCGGGCATTCAAATCCAGGGAGGGCCAATCCATGTACAGGAACTGCTTCCTTCTTCGTATGAACTTGCCTCTTCCGATGTGGATGCAGAAAAGAGCTGGGGTGGAGGAGGAGGAAAAAGGAGTCCCTGGCCAATTTCTTTCTAAGTAGGTGAGGAGGTAAACCAGTACGTGCAGCTAGCTAGGTTTGGAGCAGCTCTAGTGCCACACATGGTCATCGAGAGAACAACTTCTTATACAAATAGCAGCCATTAAGCCCAGCAGAGCAGGTACAAAGGCACCTGGATCACCAAAACCATTTGCTATGCAAACACAAATATATATCTATAGCCACCATGGTGCTGATTTAAGTGAGTTAAAAAGGTGAAATTGCACATGCTCAGAATATTGTTTTCTTTTCTTTTGTGTTTTGTTTTGCTCTAATTATATCAGGAATGTAGTAGACATGGTTGTAAAACACTGGAGAGTGAAAAGAAAAATTATGTATGCATCCTAACTGAAATAATACCAAAGGCTGTCTAAAACCACTGCCTCCTCCTGGTAAGAGCATTAAGTCCAGAGCCTTAATTAAATAGCTTCACACTCCTCTCTCGCCCTCATCCAGTTTTCAAATAAATCTGCTTAATCTTTTTCTCCTTCTCCTTGCAATCTTGCAAGGTAAAATGTTTGAATGTTTAAACATGTTTAAACTATTTTATGTTTCTCTTGCAGAAAGTAGCATTAAGGCAATCAATTACTTGCTTAGGTATTAGTTCTGACAAAGTACTGTAAGCCTCTGTCTTTTTATGTACAGTTGACTTGTATAGCTAAATACCATTGATGTGCCATGCTGATAGATGACTTCCCTTGGTAGCTTCATGTAGATTTAAATACAGATGAGAGAATCAGCTCCTGCCTGCCTCACAACAGAGGTTCCCAGATCTCAACCTTTCCCTCCCCCCCCCCCCATTGCTAACATTTGTATTGCCCACTCAGGAAAGAGGAAAACTACTATATCACAGTCTTCCTACTCCCCCACCTGCACAGGAAGTCCAAAAGAATACCATGATTGATAGTATTGAAGCCCATTGAGAGATCAAGGAGGAATAGAAGGGTTGCACTTTCCCTAGCCTGATCTGTATCAGAATAACAGAATTGGAAAGGACTTTGGAGACCTTCTAACTTGACCTGCTTGGAGCAGGAAACCCTATACCATTTCAAACAAATGGCTGTCCCATCTCTTCTTAAAAACTTTCAGTGATGGAGACCTCACAACTTCTGATCTTAACAAGGCAACAAAAACAATAAATGGGAGTCCCTTACCTAGGTGACAGTTAGTCCATTTCCTCCATAGGTGCTACAACTGAAGGCTTTACAACTAAGGTACTATCCTCTTAACAACCTTCCCCTGAAAAGGAAAGTTATGTTTATGTTATGTTTATTAGATTTCTATACCGCCCTTCTCCCGAAGGACTCAGGGCGTGTACAGCCATATTAAAACATATTAAATTTACAAAATTTAAAACAATTTAAAATTGAATATATAAAAATTTGGCCCATAGATTAAAACACACATACACCCATTCTAAAATTCATATTAGGCCAGGCCGGCTTGTTGGAACAAAAGGGTCTTCAAGGCACGGCGAAAGGTACGCAGATCGGGGATGAGACGAATCTCAAGAGGCAGCTCATTCCAGAGGACTGGTGCCCCCACAGAGAAGGCTCTCCCCCTGGGTGTCGCCAGTCGGCATTGTTTGGCCGACGGCACCCTGAGAAGCCCCTCTCTTTGGGAGCGTATTGGCCGGTGGGAGGCTGTTGCTGGCAGAAGGCGGTCTTGTATATACCCCGGTCCTAAGCCATGAAGATCAACTTTATTGAAAGTTGCCATCTTGAATAAATGAGGACCAGAACATTAAACCACCATTAAAGAAGCATTCACCAATCACTTTCACCAACTAGGGATAGGAACCCTGCTTACAGATCTGGTAAAGTGGGTAGAGATGCTCAGACACTTCCTGAAAATCCAAAAGTTGGAAGGGGCACTTCAGCTGCTGTCTAAGGGAAACAGCACCATGTCCTGAGAAGGCAATAAAAACTAAGGAGGATAGGAGAAGTTGGAGTGTATAATCATATTTGGTGACACATTACATAAATATACCATGAATTCTTATGGATAAGCTGACTCACATTATTAACCAAAATACCATGCAAATTGTGCTATTTCATTATCCATGGGTGGTGCATTTTGCATAGCATTGAATTAAAAATTTGAGAGTTGGCTTGTCTGCAGATGGACTTGTACATAAGTATATACGGTATATTTCCAAACTATTTCTAGTTTGCTTCTGGGCAGCTGTAAACAGGAACATACTTGTTATATAAATCAGAATTTGTAATGGATATGATTAAGTTTACAGATAATTACTGTGGTAGTGAGTTCTTAGAAGATTTGGATAACCCTCTTTTTATTTGTCCGCTGGTGGGTTTTTGTCTATGGGATTATTTTTATTATTTCATTTATTCTCCATTGTGGGTGGAGACAGCAGCCAGGATGGGGTGTGGTCATCTGTTAGGCCGATAGACTGAGCCCATCAAATTTGCTAAGTCCCGCCCTTGTTACCGGGCAAACCCAGCTTTTGGCTCAGTCTGTCAGCCTAGACAGGCGTGTGGGACTGATCCTCTTGATCATTTCTTTCCTTCCTGGCTGCTTTCTTGCCTTTCTGACAGGAGATTTCGATTACGTTTATTGGTTTGACTCGGATTGTGACTTGGACTTCTTTGGATTACGATTACAACACTTCAGTAAGCTGAGGGGCAGGTCTTTTTCCCCATTCCCCGGTTGCTGGCCTTACCGGTTGCTGGGGGGGGGGGGGAATTTTTCCTTGCCTTTTTGTTTTAATTGGGGGAATCCCTGGGACCTCCGTGGAGTGTCCGCGCTCCCTTTACACCCACGACTGGCCGTTTCGGGTCTCCAGAGCCTTCCAGACGTTTGCGGAGCTTCGCGCCCCCTCCCGATTCTCCCGGCGGCCATTTTGAATTTCAAAGTGACCCGTTTTTTTTTTTTTTTTCTCTTTGCCGTTTGGACTTGGTCGGCAGCCTCTGTTGCTTTCTGGCGGAGTAAAACGCTCCCTTCCGCATTGAGGGAAGCGGCAAGACCCTTCCCTTTGACCACCGGCCACCCTGATTACTGGAGCTTGCCCTGGGCTTTATTTCGCCGCGCAAGAGAGCTGGTGGGGCCCAGCGGCTTGACGCCATTCCCTCCTGAGTCGTTGGTGCGGCGGAGGCCCTTTCTGGCGCGAAAAGCCTAATCAGCAGTTCAAAGAGGCTGCGCGCCCTTCCTGTTACACTGGGCATTTATTCTTAATTAAATTTATTTCACCTGGCCTTACTTTGTGAGTAACATTCTGGTGGAGCTTCGCGCCCCCCCTCACCTCCCCCTTCTTGCTGGCCATTTATTGCCTGAGTTAAGGTGCGCTTTACAGTGGGGCTTTCGCGCCCCCCCCTTCCTGCCCTTTGGCTCTTTTTACGAGCTATTATAGAGGCTTCCTGCGCGCCCCTATTACATCCAGGGCATTCTAACTCATTGTACGTGGAGTTTTTTTCTACGCTCCCAAGAGTTATATTCTGGAGATAATCCATATACATTCATTATCTGCGGTCCTCCTAATTGAGGCATAAGACCAGGCGTGGGTCAGTTTTTCCTGTGCACAGTCCTTGGCACTATCTGGCTGTTTGTGACATCATGCCTAAAGCTTCCCACAAATCCAAGCATGGTCGCAAAGCGGGGAGTTCCGATTCTCACCATCATCGTGGGGACTCCCCTACGACCAAGGGCATCACCTCTGGATCTTCTTCCAGGCGGGACCCTCCTGACCCTCCTCACCCTCGCAGCAAAGCGGAAGCTCGCAGGGACAAGGTCCTTCAACGGATTTGCGCCAAGGCCAGCGGTGCTCAGTCGGCAGACAAGGAGGTTTCATCCGTTTCGCCTCGCACTTCTACCGGTCGAGATTCTGGTGCTCAAGGGGACCATCTCTCCCTTCAGGACTGCCCCGCGGTCATCGAGACAACTGATCTGTGGGGCGCTTCTGCTACACCGACTGCAGCCCCTTCAACGGAGTCACCCACAGTTCCACCTTCTGGGGAAGCTCTGCCTGCTGAGATGCAACATCATGCCTTTCCGTCCCCAGAACAGATACAGCAAATGATAGCTGCAGCGGTTCAACAGTCGTTGGCATCGCATTTTCAGCCCTCTAGTAGGGCAGGCTCGGTTCGTTCAGTCATCTCCCCTGCTAGGGAGGATAGGGAGCAGGATGACGCGTTGTCTGTCAACGCGCCGGACTCCCCTGTTTCTTCTGTGGCAAGCGGGTCTCCCTCCCAGGTGACTGATGAGCCCCATGACCTGGAGCTCTCAGAGGATGAAGACCTTCCTCCTGAGCAGCCCGCCTTTACGGGCCTTTTTCCCCAGGCCTTGTTTAAATCGCTGTTACATAAGGCTATTGTTACGGCCCAGCTTGGTTCCCCTTCGCCGCTGCCAACTTCTACTACAAACACCAAGGCTACCTTGAGTCCTCTCTTCGCAGAACCATCGAGGACTGTAGATACCATTTCTACACCTCCTTTATTTCTCGAGGTTATTAAGAAACAGTGGTCTGCGCCGAGCTCTGCGCTGACTCCTACACCAGCTGACCGTCGGAACTTTAGTATCACTCCGGACCTAGACTCGCTCCTCCAGATTCCATCTGTGGATGCCCCCGTGGCTGCCCTCCTCCCTCACTCGGCGGTTCCCGGTGACCCTGAGGAAGGACTTCGTCCTGAGGAGCGCCGTGCTGAACATGTGTTACAAAGAGCTCACCAGAGTGCTTCCTGGGCCATCCGAGCAGCTTCTACGGCCTCCTTTTTTAATCGGACAACTCTTTTATGGCTTCGTCAGTTACAAGAGTCATTGTCCACGGAGGACGTCCGGGTGCGGCAAGATCTAAGCAAGATTATTGCCGCCACGCAGTTTTCAGCGGACGCGACCTTGAATACTGCTCGCTTTGCGGCCAAGTCTCTAGCTTCTGCGGTCACTGCGCGCCGATTGGTCTGGCTACGCTACTGGCAGGCCGACGCCAGGCATAAATGGCGTCTGGCGTCTGTCCCTTTTGCGGGATCTAAACTATTCGGGGACTCCCTCGATCCTTTCCTCTCGGAGACAAAGGACAAGAAGAAATTCCTTCCGGTTGTTTTTCGCAGGGGGGATTCCAGGTTTCGCCCATACCTGTCTCGCCTCCAATCTCGTCCCTATGAGGGGCCTTCCACTTCCTCTTCCTTTCCTAGGTCACAGGGGAACTTTCAACCTAGACAACGGGGCGTTCAGGACAGACCTTCCAGAGGTAGGACGTTTGTGCCCAAACGGCCCTTTCGAGGGGGAGGAGGTCGTTTCTCCGGTCGCCGTCGTTAAGTGCATCTCGGATCTTCCCATAGGGGGCAGATTGGCCCTTTTCGTTCCCGTTTGGGAAGGTTCCACTTCAGACAAATGGGTTCTGGCCACCCTTCGATCCGGGTTGGCCATTGAATTTATCTCCCCCCCTCCGAGGTCTTTTGTTTCCTGCCCGCTTTCTAACGATATCCAGAAACGAGCCCTTATGGATTCGGCAATTCAGCACCTTCTTTTGATCAGGGCTATTCAACCAGTTCCCGTGTTGGAGCGGGGCAAAGGATTCTACTCCCGGGTCTTCCTTGTTCCCAAGTCCTCGGGGGGGTGGAGACCCATTCTGGACCTCAAACGACTCAACCGGTACGTCCGGTACCGAAAATTTAAGATGCACTCTCTTAGATCTATTTTGGACGGTGTCAGGAGGGGCGATCTCCTCTCTTCCATAGACCTCACAGAGGCCTATCTCCACATACCTATCCTCCCTACCCATAGGAAGTTCCTTAGATTCAGTTATGGGGGACACCATTTTCAGTATCGGGCCATGCCCTTTGGCCTTTCTTCTGCCCCTCGTACCTTTACCAAGGTGCTGGCTGCCCTGGCAGCTTCCCTTAGGGCTAGATCTATTCGTCTACAATGTTATCTTGACGACATACTGATTTTGTCTCCTAATCCTCAACAAGCTGTTGCTGATTTACAATTCACTCTCCACTCCCTTTCCGCCCACGGCTTTTCGGTTAATTTGGAGAAAAGTCAGTTGGTCCCTTCTACTAGTTTGGTTCACTTGGGGGCTCTGATAGATTCTGTAACAGGGAAGGTCTTCCTTTCGAACGAAAGGCAGGAGAGTTTGAGATCCCTGGTCTCTTCTGTGGAACGGTCTTCTTCTTCCTCTCCCCTAATCCTGTCCCGACTCCTGGGTAAGATGATTTCCGCCATTTCGTTAGTTCCTTGGGCCCAATTGCACTCTAGGGAACTTCAATGGTTCCTGTTACCTCTACAAAAGGTGGGTAGGGGTACTTCTCCCGTGAGGATTTCTGTCCCTAGGAAGGTGATTAGGTCTCTCAGGTGGTGGCGGTCTCCAGCACTTTCCCGAGGCTGTTTTTTCTTTGATCCACAGAGAGTGGTGGTGACAACGGACGCCAGTCTCCAGGGCTGGGGTGCTCATTGTCGGGGTCATCTGACCCAGGGCGTCTGGACATCCACCGAGTCCCGTCGTTCCATCAACTGGCTGGAACTGCGGGCAATCTTCCTGGCACTTCGGGCCTTTCATCGTCTCGTCTCCAACTCACACGTCTTGGTCCTCACGGACAACATCACAGCGAAGGCCCATGTCAATCGCCAGGGAGGCACGCGCTCTCTCTCCCTGATGTCGGAGGCACTACGGTTGGGACTCTGGTCGGAGATCCATCTGGCTTCGTTACGGGCAGAGCACATCTCCGGTGTCACCAACCTACAAGCCGACTGGCTCAGCCGTCGCCATCTAGATCATGCGGAGTGGCGTCTCAACCCTCATCTCTTCCGACAGATCACGACTCGTTTCGGAATGCCGGTGCTCGACCTCTTTGCCACGTCGGACAATGCTCAGCTGCCACGTTTCATCTCACGATTCCCGTCGCCCCAGGCAGAGGCCGTCGATGCTCTCCGCTCCCCGTGGCCACCCGGGCTCCTGTATGCCTTTCCTCCGGTGTCCCTGATTCCCCGGGTGATTCGCAAGCTACTGATGGAACAGGCGGAGATCGTTCTTGTGGCCCCTCATTGGCCGCGCAGACCTTGGTTTGCGGACCTAGTGTCTTTGTCAATAACCCAACCGTGGCAGTTACCTCAGCCACAGGACGCTCTAACCCAAGGAACCTTGACACATCCAGACTTACAGTGGCTCCGTCTGACCGCTTGGCGCTTGAGCGGTATACACTTGGGGAGGTCAACATCCCTCCTGACGTGATCTCCGTGATTCAGGCGTCGAGGAGGCCTTCTACGGACCGTATTTATTCGGCCACTTGGAAGTCCTTTTGTGCTTGGTGTGATAAAGCGGGGATTCCTCCTCTACAGGCCTCAATAGTCAATATTTTAGTTTTCTTACGAGAAGGCCTTCGCAAAGGATTGTCTCCCAACACGTTGCGAAGACAGGTGGCGGCGATTTCATCGGTCCTTACCTTTGGTTCCTTGTCCTCTTTGACGCAGCACCCGTTAATCCATCGATTTCTGCGAGGGGCTACAAATCTCTGCCCTCCTGTGTTGCACAGGTACCCCACTTGGGATCTCTCCGTCGTCCTTAATTCTCTTACGTCAGCCCCGTACGAGCCTTTGCGTACGACTAGCCTGCGCCTTTTGACCTGCAAGGTTTCATTTTTGGTTGCTATCACCTCGGCCCGACGCATTTCCGAACTGGCTGCCCTCTCAATCCGGGAGGACCTCTGTGTGTTCCATACCGACCGTGTGGTTCTCCGTCTGGACCCGACCTTTGTTCCTAAAGTTAATACCACCTTTCATCGTATGCAGGAACTTATCCTGCCCAACTTTTGTCCTCGTCCAGCCCACAGGTTGGAACGACGGTGGCACCTTCTGGACGTTCGTCGGGCTCTGCGAATCTACATTAAACGGACAGCGGATTTCCGCAAGACGGAATCCCTCTTTGTCTCTTTTCTACCGGTATCCTTGGGCAGCAAGGTCTCTTCATCGACTATTGGGCGTTGGATTCGCCAAACGATAGCCAAGGCATACGAATTACGCTCTCTACCGAGACCTCCTCGTCTGACGGCACATTCTACCCGAAGTGCCGCTACTTCGGCCGCCTGGGCAACTCAGGCCTCATTGCTTGAAATTTGCAGAGCGGCCACGTGGACTTCGCCGTCTCCATTCATTCAACACTACAAACTTGACAAATTTGCCTCCGCAGATGCCTCCTTTGGTCGTAGAGTATTACAGAGAGTTGTTTCCGGGGAGGGTTCTTCGGACCAGACTGGTCCCACCCGATTATAGGGACGTGAATCTTTGGTATGTCCCATCCTGGCTGCTGTCTCCACCCACAATGGAGAAGGGGCGTTGGTCCTACCTGAGACGCACCTTCTCGTTGGGTGGAGACAGCAGCCAGACCCTCCCTCTCTTTCGCCAGTCTGGCCTCTTTTTGGGGGTTTCTTACCTGTCTCTCCTCTTTAACCTGTTCTTGGTGTCCCACACGCCGAGCCTGTCTTCTTGTCCTCGCCAAAAGCTGGGTTTGCCCGGTAACAAGGGCGGGACTTAGCAAATTTGATGGGCTCAGTCTATCGGCCTAACAGATGACCACACCCCATCCTGGCTGCTGTCTCCACCCAACGAGAAGGTGCGTCTCAGGTAGGACCAACGCCCCTTTTAGTTAATTAAGCTATCTATAATTACCTTGTATCTTAAAAATATTTTACAAATCAATTTTAATATGCCTAATATGGAAGTTAAACTTTAAAAACAATTGTCATATTTACAAAAAGTCAATTGACTTTTTTCGCTGATAATATAAATCATAATGTGCTGAAAAGGAAATGCCAGCAGTATTAAAAATGCTTGGAATGTAGTTTTTATTTTATTTATACAGTATTTGCAACATGGGACATACTTCTAAGGTTCCATTAGAAAGAATGCTCAGTGAATGGTCCAATCAAAAATACATTTCACTAGAATGGTGTCAGCATTGTAGGGTAGAGTAGATTAAAAGTGCCATATAGGTCTAGAGCTAATTTCATTAGATCAACTATACAGGTAGTCCTCGACTTACAACCACAATTGAGCCCAAAATTTATGTTGCTAACCAAGACAGTTGTTCAAAGAGAACTTTGCCCCATTTTACGATCTTTGTTGCCACAATTGTTAAACGAATCACTGCAGTTGTTAAGTTAGTAACCCAGCTGTTAAATGAATCTGGCTTCCCCATTGGCTTTGCTTGTCGGAAGTTCTCAAAATATGATCACATGACCCCCGGGACACTGCAACCGTCATAAATATGATCCAGTTGCCAAGCATTTGAATTCTGATCATGTGACCATAGGGATGATGCAATGGTTGTAAGCGTGAAAAGGGTCATAAGTCAGTGTTTTAGTGCTGTTGTAACTTTGAATGGTCACTAAATGAACTGTTGTAAGTTGAGGACTACCTGTAATAACAGATTGGCAAGTCTGAATGGACTTTCCCTCCTTCCCTTTATCTTTGTGTGAATTGTGGCTTGTCTGAGATATTTTCTCAAGTTAGTTTCTTGGAACAGGCTTAAGCCACACTTATCTCATCATTGTCTTGGTAGTGGCTCTTTGTTCTGTCCTTCAAGGTCCTAATTTGTGTTCTCCAAGGAAGTTACTGCTCCAAAAAAAGATTGGCAATCCTCTGGTATAGGTCATTAAATCCAAACCTGCTCAGTGCTGGAATTAAGGACCCCAAAATCTGACAGTTTAAAAGTTAAAGCAGGGGTCCCCAACCCCTGGTCCATGGATCGGCACTGGGCAGCAGCGGCATGCCAGAAACCAGGCCACGCAAACAAGCAAAGCTCCATCCATAGGATGGAGGCAGTACACAAAACCATGCCCTCTCCGGTCCACGGAAAAAACCTCTCTCCACGGAACCAGTCCCTGATGCCCAAAGGGTTGGTGGGCACTGAGTTAACGGAAAGAGAAAAAGAAAAGAAAAAGGATGGGATAGGAGGACAAAAAAGAGACAAGAAAAATTGTGATGCAGGTTTCTTGTGAAAACCGCATTAGGCGACTAGTTTACATCGGCGTTAATGCCATCCTCAGCATCCCTGTTTTGTGATATAGTCAGAAAGCACAGAAGCGAAATAATCTTTGTGAGGATTCTGCTATTTTAAAAGACTTTTGGGACCTCTCTGATTCCAGGGCATCAGCTGCGTTCAAGAATTGAGTTGATAAATTTCTATGGTATTGTACGGTTTATTTGAAATGTCAGTTAAAATAATAATAAAAATGCTGGAACTCTGTAAGATTCATAGGCAGTTTGATTCCCTGTTTGCAAAATCTACACCATGATTTTGAACTTCAGTGCCTGCTCTTAAGAAGCACTAAGATTTTTGATGTGTTTGTGTGTGTGTGCGCATATGTGTGCATGTACTGTGTATGTGTATGTGAAAGAGAGAACACTTGATTTTCTTTCTCATTTACATGAATAGGTTTGAACCGAGGGTATTTTTATTATTACAGGATCTGCAGAAGCTCAGTAAAACAGTGATTGAATTTATTTGTTGTTAGGATTTGGAATTTAATAAACAATTGGAATCACCAATAATGCCACCTCAATGGCCCTTAAAAATGTTACACTGGAATTGATGGGCTTTAAACTAAAATTGATTCATTTAAAAATGCATTTTATAACTACAGAGAATGTTATTTAAGGATATCATTTCCTTGGTTGGAGATAGAAAATAAAAATTGAGGAATCACTGAAATATGTGATCTGTCTTGTCAGTTGTTGGCATCTTTTTGGAAAAGCATTTCAGTATACATAAAGATTTATGTGGAACTCTCTAAAAGTTAAAGATGTTAATATGATACTGAATTATACCCCAAAATTTTGGAACCTTTGAGCAATTATAGGGTTGGGGAGGAGGGCCATTGCTGAAAGAATTTTATTCTGGGATATCGGAAACATCTTATTGTTCCAGCTATTAAGGAGCTGCTTTTGAAAACGTATATCTATTTTAGAAAAGGGAATATTTTTAACTAATTGAAAATTAAGCAATAATGTTTTTTGGAACAGATTTTATGATATTTTAAAACAATAGTTTAGATTTTAGGTAATTTTTAAAATTCTTTCTTTGATGACAGAATATTAATATCTGTCTGTCTGTCTGTCTGTCTGTCTATCTCTATCTAATCCATCCATCCATCCATCCATCTAGCCAGCCAGCCACCCACCCACCCATCTATGTGTGTGTGTCTGTCTGAGTACTTTTTAAATTCTTGAGTTTTATACTTTCTCTCTGCTGCCCATCTCATACAAAGCAACTCGTTTATTTTTTGCATTTTTTAAAAAAAACAGTAAATTTGGAACAAAAAAAAAAGAATTTTGAGGTCAGTAAGTTTGAGGACTATCGAGGATCATATTCAAAGTGTTTTGAAAGATTTGGGAATATAAATGGTGGTACGGAATTCTGCAAGTTGGGCAAAAAATCATAAATTTAAGGGCGGTTCACAGAAAAGATTCAGGAAAAATTGAAAGTCAAATATATGGTTGCAGATACCTTGAATATCTAAAAAATTTTATTCCACAATTGAATTCATTTCCAATCACATATAGTATAAATTTCATGTATTTATTATGTATTACACAAAATGTAATATATCATATAATATATTAAGAGCTGTGATGGTGCAGTGGTTAGAATGCAGTGGCTAATTCTGCTGACTGCTAGCAGTTCGATTCTTAACCAGCTCAAGGTTGACTCAGCTTTCTATCCTTCCGAAGTTGGTAAAATTAGATTATTGGGGGCAATATGCTGACTCTCTAAACCACTTAAGGAGGGCTGTAAAGTACTGTGAAGCGGTATATAAGTCTAAGTGCTATTGCTATTGCTATGTACTACTGAGACGCAAGGCAGTTTACTCTCCTCCAAAAAGGGAAGCATAATTAGCTAAATAATTGCACTTTTATATAGTTTGGCATTCAGTAATTCTGTTTCCACTTTCTGTTGTAGATTCTTAAGCAGATTCAATGGGATAAACTTGTTTGAATAACTATCCTTCTGGATAAGCATTGATAGGTTTGTGCCCTGCTTTGCATGGCAGTTAATGTTGTGCTCATATTCATTCTTACTTAGGAGTAAGCAGTCTCATTAAACTACATAGCAGAACTAAGTGCCATTGGCTTGGAAGTCTATCTGAAAATTAGTCACAGCTCCAAAGTTCAGTTCTCCTTCCCAGTTTCTCTTCAGCAAAAGTAAGTGAGTCAAAAAATAGAGTGACATTTAGAATAGATTCAAGTGCCTTACCTCTGAGTACAGGTAGTCCTTGACTTACGACCATAATTGAGCCCAGAATTTTTGTTGCTACAGGAGGCAGTTGTTAAGTGAATTTTGCTGCATTTTACGACATTGCCTGCCCCAGTTGTTAAGTGAATCACTGCAATTATTAAGTTAGTAACACAGTTGTTAAGTGAATCCCCCATTGACTTTGCTTGACAGAAGGTCTCTAATAAATATGAATCAATTGCCAAGTGTCTGAATTTGATCACGGGACTATGGGCATGATGCAGAATGGTGCGATGGCCTAGAGGTGGAGCTCTCACCTCACAATCAGGACGCTGTGAGTTCGATCCTAGGTAGAGGCAGATATTTCTCTCTCTGGGCACGATGAGAATATATCTGTTGAATATAACTCTGCATTGGTGACAGGAAGGGCATTTGGCCAGTAAACACTCTGCTCCATTCAGTTGCCCAGACTTCATCCAGGGAGGGATTATGGGATCATTAAAAGATGATGATGATGATGATTATGGGAATGATGCAACAGTTGTAAGTGTGAAAAACCTTCATAAGTCACTTTTTTCAGTGCTGTTTTAACTTCGAACAGTCACTAAACAAACTGTTGTAAGTCTAAGACTACCTGTAATTATAGGAATTCAACAATGGGCTACAATAAGCTATTTGAATGGAGGATCTGTTATCTTCCTTCTAGAATCCTATATTAGAGGGAAAATATGTGATAAAAAGGTACACTATTACACCAGATGGCAATTCTTCCCTGCATCCAACAATGGCTGTGTGCCGGGAAAATTTTTATTCCTTGTATCTACTAATAAAGACTTCTGGTAGGCATTGTGGTGTATGTGCACGTTTCTCATTTTTATCTCATGCTTATTTTCATCTATGGAAATAATGGTGCTATTGTTTTTCATCATTTTGCAAATAGTATCTTTCAAGGTGGATTTGCATAATTGGATGCAAAATGTGCTAAAGTGTCAGATTGCCAATTAAAGTTTGCGGGATTGTCAATTACATTTACAACCACGGAAAACAAAAATATGGTATAGCAGAGGGATGCATTCTGTTTTCTTACTCACCTCAGTAATTTTCTTCTTTCCTTTTTTTGAAAGTGCTTACTGCAGTTATCTTTGTTTAAAGGAAGTGGCTACAGTAAAATAAAAGTCCAACTTTCTGCAGATACCCTAAAAGATATTTTATCTGTCATTTTTCCCAAGTGGAAAAAATGATGGTTTCTGTTTTCTTGATAGTATTATGCTAGTTTTACTCCTTGCAATATACAAGAAGCAAGAAGTGAAATAATTTTGTAGCTATTAATTATGGACAAAATGGAAAATAGCATGTGGAATCTACTTTTGGCTGTATCCAACAATAATTAATGAAGCTCAGTTAATTCAGTGTTTCTCAACTTTGGCAACTTTAAGAGGTGTGAACTTTCATTCCCAGAATTCCCCAGCCAGCCATAGTGGGTGGAGAATTCTGGGAGTTGGAAGTTCACCTCTTAACATTGCTAAGATTGAGAAACACTGAGTTAATTCAAACAGAAATCTAGATACCCTTAAGTTCATATTCTGTTATTTTCATACATGGAAAACCGATGATCCTTTCTGAAGTAGGCCTTTTCAAATTATTTTAATACTGTTTCCCTCCATTAAAATGTCATGTCTTTTATAAAGCACTTTTTATGGCTCTCTTTTTTTCTTAATTAGTCTGTAATCAAGCTTGCCTCATTCAAGATTTAATTGTAGACGAAGACCAATCTTGTATTCATGAATAGAACCTGATTTGGTGGATATGTTTTGTAATGTAGCTATTTGGGTTTCTTGGGGTTTTTTTTTTTTGAAAAAGAAAATTCTTTCTCTGAAAACATTTCACTTCTCATCCAAGAAGCTTCTTCAGTTCTAGTATTCAGAACTAGTATTCAGAACTGAAGAAGCTCTTGGATGAGAAGTGAAACATTTCAAAAAAAAAAAAAAAAGGAAGTCCAGTTACATTTTGGAAAAACACCTCTGGGACAACCATAACTGGATGGCTGAGAATCTCCACAAAAATCTGGAAAATAAAATAACATCAGTGACACCTGGAAAGTGGAGAAAGATAACTGTGAGCTCACCTGAGTACAGGTGCACTATTTTATTAACTACTTGCAGTGATAAAAGCAGCAAAACATGCTTATTTTCCCACTCTTATTGTGTCTGCAGCCAAGTTGTTTATTATTTATTACCTGTTTTGAATTTATTAGCTGCCCAGAATTGTAGTTTGGGCAGCATACAAAGACAACAATAATAAATACAGTTCAGATGACTTGGTCCATTCTAAGTGGAGTAGCCCTTAGAGCAGCGGTGTCAAACTTGCGTCATCATGGTGGCATCGTGTGATTATTGGGACCTTTCCCCCGTCACTAAACTGGGTGGGGATGGAGCCAGCACGTGATGCATCCGGTCTGTGGGCTGCAAGTTTGATACCCCTGCCTTAGAGGGATTTTTCTAGACCTTTGTTGGATGAAGTTGCTCAATTTTGGCTGTGCAGTCCCATGGAGATGACTGAGACATTATACTCTTCATAGTTAGGAAGAGGGTTTTTTTGGAACAAAAAAACAGGGTCCTTGGAGCTGTGAGGTTAACTTCCTGTGCTCCACGTCCCATCTGTCTGGTCAGGACCTCCCAGGCCATATGGTTGATCTATGTGGTGGTGAATGCTTTTTCAAAGGGAGAATATGGTTCTTCCTGCTTTGAAAGAAGCATTGGTTTGCCCTCTCTTTAAGCACCATCACTGGATCCAACAGACTTGGGTAATTTTGACCAGGGGTATCCAATCTTGGTTAATTTATGATTTGTAGACTCCAAGTCCCAGAATTCTCCAGACAGCATGATCTAGACCAGGGGTATCAAAGTCTTGATTTTATTGAGGACCGCATTCTGGGTTGTGTTTGACCTCAGGGGACTGAGGTGGGCATGGCCAGGTTAGGCATGGTCAGTTTAACATCACCTGTGTCAGGGGCGCCTGTGGTGGCCCGAGCTCTCGGCCAGAGAAAACGGGATCCTGAGCTCCATTTTCACCTGTAATGGCCTCCTGCAACCCTCTGCCAGCGAAAACAGAGCTCGGGAGGGCCGCCTGCAGCCCTCCCTAGCTCCATTTTTGCTGGCAGAGGCACCGTGGGTCAGTCCTTTACTGTTTCCAGGGTGGCCCCACAGGCCAGATCTAAGCATCCTGCAGGCCGGATCTGGTCCCTGGGCCTTGAGTTTGACACCCCTGATCTAGACAGACATTCTTAAACTTTTGATGTCTTGGATTCCTTGGAGAATCTGGTAAAACCTGTGAACCCACTCTCAAAATAATGAATTTTAATTCGTAAAGTAGAATACACATAGATTGTATTACAAAGGAAAACCATTATACTCAAATTCAATTATGGAAATATTTTTTTAAAAAACAGATGGGCCTCTTTATTAATCCATTAAATCATTAGCAATACAATACTCTTTATAATACTCAATTGTAGTGAGACCTGCAAAACATAATATTTTTAGAATCTAGAGGTCATAAATTACCTTTTTGTGGTCTACATTCACTATTAAATGAAAACTATATTTCAGCTAAGAGATTAATGAGAATTGTATTCTTTTCCACCCACATTTAGAGACACCCTGAAATATATCTGTAGATCCAGGTTAAGAATCCCTAATTTAGACCCTTTAAGTTTTAGGCTGGGTTGTAGCACCAAGGCAGCAACGATTGCATTTATGGATGCCTTCTGGTGAACATGGAACAGGGCAGTGTCCCCATGCTATCTAATCGCTCAGTGTCTTTCAGTGCTATTGACTTTGTTATCCTTCTCAGCCAGCTTTAGTGATTGGAACAGGGGCATTATTTTGCAGTGGTTCTCCATTCTCTTCTGGGGCTAGTTCCAATCAGTATGGGAGAGGTCAAGCTCTAGGCCCCTGCATTGAGGGGGCCCTAGAACGTGATTCTCATTATTTCTCTGTAACCTCTATATGAAACTGCCAAGTGAAGTCACCTATCAATATACTGATAGAGTATGTAGATTAGGAATGTCAAACTCAAGGCCCATGGGCCGGATCAGGCCCATAGGGTGCTTAGATCTGGCCTGTGGGGCCACTCTGGAAACAGCAAAAGACCAGCCCGTAGTGCCTCTGCCAACAAAAACACAGCCCTCCTGAACTCCATTTTCATTGGCAGAGGGTTGCAGGAGGCCATCGCAGCTGAAAACGGAGCTTAGGGGCCTGTTTTCTCTGGCAGAGCGCTCCGGCCACCACAAGCACCCCCCAACACAAGTGTCATTGATTTGGCCATGTCCCCCCCAAGGTCAAACACAACCCTGATGCAGCCCTCAATGAAATCGAGTTTGACACCTCTGATATAGACTTTTGGTCACTTTACATTTATTTTTTATTTTAGCACATGTGCCATTGTACATTGTGAAGTTGTGATATATTTTAAAAGGATGCTGACTTTTGCTACAAAGCTGTATGAATAAAAAAGTAGTCTCAGCATTAGTTGATTGTGTTAATTGCTAATGAAACTACCGTTGTGTGTCTTGTACTATAAAAACTTCTATTCCATGGATTCATCGGTATTTTATATTGACCTAACTCTCTATCCGGCATGAACTGGATAGCAAAATATTTGTTGGATCCTTGCTTTTAGTACATTAGCTAGTACAGGAAAAAAACAATATGGAACATCAACAATTTTGTTTTTAAAGGAAGAGTAGTGATTATGTCATTAGTGAGAGCTTTCCTTTTTTGAGTGTTTATTTAATTAACAATTTTGTATACATATAATAACTGTGGGATCTGGTTTTAGGGTTGCATCATATCCTTTAATTCTGGCTTAGAGTACTATTCTGCTTAACTGGACCTCTGGATATTTTTTGCTTCAGGGATTAATGGTAGAAAAAGTGTTATTTTAAGCACATAAAGGTTAGTTTGTTGGCAGAAAAATGTGTCATTCCTATAAATAAGTAAACAGCCTCAGAAAAAATAAACACAGCCTGGCTGACCATAGTAACATTTCAACTTTCATATTGGGCAAGCATATTAATTACATCAGTTCAAATTTTGTACATTTTATGAGTTGGCCTAGTGAAAATATTGTCCTGGCGCTGATTATAATATTTCAGGGACTGAGTGATGAACCCATTTCCATGACTTTATATAAAGATTGTTGTGTGGGATTTTCTGCCCTTCTGGAGGATGACAACCCCAAAACTAGGTGCTCCTAGGGGGGGTCACACTTGGTGAGGGTCAGAAGAGGAGAGAAACTAAATGCATGCGCCAGGGAGTGAGAGGAGGGAGAGCTTTGCAGCTGTGAAAAAAGCCAACCCACCAATGAAAAGGAAGTCAAAATCAAATGCAGAGAAATACAATTGCAAACACTTCTGGGAAAATTGAAATGGAAAAATATTTAAGAGAAGAAAAGCAAAGGGGCAAATTAAATGGGTTTCAGAACAAGCTTTCACAATAGCTGAGGAAAGATGGAAGACGAAAGTTTTGGTCAGCAAGAAGGACATACAACAATTAAATGCAGACTTTCGATGTCAAGCAAGAAAGGAAAATGAATTACCGTGTTTTTCGGAGTATAAAACGCACCTTTCCTCCCCAAAAAAGACGGTGAAAATCTGGGTGCGTCTTATACTCCAAATGTAGCCCTGCCCAGCTTCTCAAATGGAGGTTTCAGAGGCTGAAAAAAGCATCAGAAACGAAGCTTCAGAAAAAAGCCCCCAAACAGAGCTTCAGAGGCTTTTTTTCTGAAGCTCTGTTTCAGAGGCTTTCAGAGGCAGAAAAGAAAGTTTTTTCAGAAACAGAGTTTCAGAAGTTTCAGAGGCAGAAAAAAAAGCAAGGCACAGAGCTCACAATCAAGGAACCTGTTGCTAAAATTCACCTCTGGGAACAGCTGATTGGGAGTATTCCGGGAGGCCGATCCACCTGCCAATCAGCTTTTTTCTTATTTTCCTCCCCAAAACTAAGGTGCGTCTTATACTTGAAAAATATGGTAGATCTCAAGCAGAAATATGATGAGAAAAGGAAATAGGGAAATCGTTTTAAAGACAATCAATTAGGTCAAAAATAGTAATTAAGGTAGGAACAGTAGGCATATTATAGTAGGCTGCCAAAATACCAATGACCACTATGTGATTCTTTAGCAATTCTCTAAATTTTTAAAGCCCAGATAAGGTCAAGGAATAAAGAATACAAAACAGTAATCAAAGAGAGCTGAAAGAGGCAAATATGGTTAAAGAAAAGTGAAATGATTGTACTGACATCCTTTGCAAATTGGATTATAGAATAGCAGAAAGAGTTATAGGGATTACAGATAGTTCTCGACAATTCGTTTAGTGACTATTCAAAATTCCAATAGCATTGAAAAAAGTTACTTATGACTGCTTTTCACACTTAAGACCATTGCAGCATCCCCAGTCATGTGATCAAAATTCAGATGCTTGGGAACTGACTTATATTTATGACTGTTGCGATGTCCTGGGGTCATGAGAACACCTTTTGCAAACTTCTGACGAGAAGTCAACGAGGAAGCCAGATTCACTTAACAAGCTTGTTACTCACTTAACAACTACAATGACTCACTTAACTAGTATGACAAGAAAAGTCATAAAATGGGACAAAATTCACTTAACAACTGTTTCACTTGGCCACAGAAATTTTGGGCTCAATTGTCATGAATCGAGGACTACCTGTATATTACTCAACACTCTACATGGAAGTGAGGTGCAAAAGCAAATAGACCAGCTGTCAAATGGAAAAGCATTGGGTGCTGATCAGATACCTTTGGGCTGTTTAAGGGTACAGGAGAAGAGGCAGTTAAAGTGATAATGGTTATATGTCAACAAGCATGGAACAAGACTGCTAGAGATTGTAAAATCGGTGCATTTCCTTATATTTAAAAAAAGAGGCAAGAAAAAATGCAAAATGCCATTGGATTGATTTCTCACAAAAGCAAAGGGTTATTTAAGTTCTTATAGACAGAGAAATTCATACAGGTTTCAGAAAGGCAGATGGGTATAAGATCAGATGGGTATAAGATGCATAGTGAAGAGGGTAAGAGGGCAAAAAAATATTTAGTCTTTTCATTGCCATCTGATGGCCATTCCCATGGGAGTCCAGAGGAGGTGTCCCAAATTAAGAGTTGATTATTTTTTGGGGAATCTATTGAATGAACAAGAACATACTATAAGAACTTAATATAGAGAAATAATGTAGCTCATAGTGGGGAAGCAAGTGAAACAAACTTAGATATTGTTCTGATATAACAGGGCTGTCAAACTTGCAGCCCACATGCCCAATGTGTCACACGCTGGTCACGCTCATGCCCGGTTTAGTGAAAGGGAAAAAAGTCTCAATATGTCATGTGATGACGCTGTGATGATGCGAGTTTGACAGCCCTGTGATATACAATGTAAAGACTATAAGAAAGGCAAGATAGAAGAAATGACAGCTAAAATCAGAATCAGTTTCAGCACTTACCATTTGAGATATGTATAGACCAGTGGTGTGATTCAAAAATTTGGTGGGCGTGGCATGGCTTGGTGGGCGTGGCAGGGGAAGGATACTGTAAAATCTCCATTCCCACCCCACTCCAGGGGAAAGTTACTGCAAAATCTCCATTTCTTCCCGATCAGCTGGGACTCGGGAGGCAGAGAACAGGGCCAGTCAGAACTGGTATTTACCGATTCTCCGAACTACTCAAAATTTCTGCTACCAGTTCTCCAGAACTGGTCAGAACCTGCTGAATACCACCTCTGGTGTAGACTACTTAGCTAAAGAAGACTTAGAAAAGTTCATTATGGGAGCAAAACAGAAAATAGAGAATCCAATTAATGTTAAATGCCAAAAATACAATGTTAGCTTGCATGTTTAATACATTTATAATTTAGGGCAAAAAAGTAAAAATAGTAGATAGATTTGGGGGTGGGGGTTAAAGAATAGCTAAAAATGGACAATGGCCTCAAGAGATTAAATCTAAGAATGAATGAAGTAATAGATGTAGAAAAGATGTGACAGATGTCTTGTGACAACAACATTCAGAATAAGCACAGTGGTCTTTCCACTGGTAATGTATACCTGTGCAAGTTCAATCCTGAGAAAGATCAAAGAATCTTATAGAGGTGGATACGTTTTCTAAGAGTACCAAGAATGCAAAAAAAAAAAAAAAGTCATTTTGTCATGAACTACATAAAGGCTGACATCACCTTTGTGGAAATACTCACATTCATCAGACATATGATGCCAGTGGATGATGTAGTCAAAGAAATTATTGTGCTTGGCAAAGTTAAAGGAAATAGAAGAAGGGGAAGGCGATGCGTAAAATGGAATCAAAGAGATTACTGTGATGTCCTTGGAGGATGTTATTTCTGGAAACAGGTTGAGATGGTAAGCTTTTCTCTCGGCAGTCACCATGAATTAAATTCTACTTGATGACATCTAACAGACCCTTTATATGTTAAATAGAAAGCAAAATATCTTAATAAAAAGATAATGAATTTAGGAGTTCCAGCCAAGGTGGAAAAAGACTGAGCATCACTTTGGTGATGTCTCCCTTCTTAAGCTGTTGAAAACTATAATTGGACTGCTTATTTCCTTTCTCCTGCTCCTGCCCCCTCCATCTCATGATAGAACGACACCATCTCAACTGGAAATGGAAAAATCCATAACAGCTGCCGTAAAGGACCATACATTTCTGTTTCCAAGAGCCCAGCTCCAATAGAAAATACAGCGGATTCTGTTGTTAGCCTAATCGTATATAAAATTGGAGGTGTTTGTTGTGCAGTTCTTGATTGCAATATATAATCAAATCAAGAGAAGGGGAACTAATTTTGGTTCATTTACACTCCATAAGTAGAAGGCTCATAATATTTTTTTTTAAAGTTGGTTAAAGTTGAATTTTGTGTAGAGGAAAACTAAAAACGTTTAGGAAAATAATGCATATATCTCCTGAAAAAATGAAAAAAGAAAAAAGACTTAATTTTAAAGGGGATGCCAGTATGTCAAGAGAAACTGGCACAGATTCAAGATAAGAGCTGGTAGAAAAAAATTAGTTTTAAATTTTTCATAAATAAAGAATGAGCATCCTCTAGTGGCTCTGAAGGGTAAATGTTTTAGGGAGTTTTCTCGCTTTGATCCTGTAAGTCCCTTGCTTCGGGATAGAAACGTTTTAGGGAGCTATTTAATGTGAAAGATTGTGTTGAAATGAAATGCAACACATGATGTTCCATTAAGGTTCCAATCTTGATGTAGACTGAATCCAGCAACAGTGGAATTTCTTGAAGTTCTATATGTGAAAATATTGTAAACTCTTCCGACAAACAACCTCTTTGGAATTTGTTGGGAAATTAATCTTCTTTCCTGAATTGCCTTCCAAGATAGTAAAAACCATGAAAAATGAAATCATGTTTAGTTACAGGCAGAAATAAAGACTTATTTTTTTCTAGCCTGAAATTTTTGGAATGATCATGCTATAATTACAGGTAGTCTTCAATTTACGACCACAATTGAGCCCAAAATTTATGTTGTACATGAGAAATTTGTTGTGACTTTTGCCCCATTTTATGACCTTTTTTGCTAAGTGAATCACTGCAGTTGTTAAATTAGTAATACGGTTGTTGAATCTGACTTCTCCATTGACTTTACTTGTCAGAAGATCGCAAAAGGGGATCACATGACTCTGGAACAGTGAAACTGTCATAAATATGTCAGTTGCCAAGCATCTGAATTTTGATCATGTGACCATGGGGATGCTACAATGGTTGTAAGTGTGAAATGGTCATAAATCACTTTTTTCAGTGCATTGTAACTTCAAACGGTCACTAAACAAATTTCTAAACTGAGGAATATATATATATATATATATATATATTATGTGTACACACACACACATAATGAACTGAAGTTGGACTACAAAAGCAATCCTCACAATTATGTAAATGTCAAGAGGATTTTTTAATATATATTTAGGTTTGCAGTAGTTCATTTATTTTAGATTTAATTTTGCAGTTGGAACTGTTTTTAGCTTAGGGCAATTATGGCTAATCTTTTCTGGACTGAGTGCCCAAAGCACAAGCGTGCCCGAACCCCCAAAATGCAATGTGTGTGCGGTCCCCATGCATGTGCCCCATTCCCCATGTGTGCATGCCCCCTGCGCATGTGTGCGTGCCCCCCCGCACACTCCCCACGCATGTGTGGGTGGCCCACACATGCGTGGGCAGCACCTGCCCCGCCGCACATGCACAGGAGAGACCCGAAGACCAGCTGGCTGGCGGGAGGCACATGTGCAGCGGTGCTGAACTGGGGCAACAGCTTGTGTGCCCACAGAGAGGGCGCTGCGTGCTACCTCTGGCACGCGTGACATGAGTTCGCCATCACGGGCTTAGAGGGATAGAGTGGGTAAGTCTGCAATTTAGGTATGTCTCATCAGGAGTCCTTTCAGAAATAGGGATTTTCTCCCTTTTTTCTTTCTATTTTTTTCCCACCTTTTTTTCTTAAAGCATTGGTTTTTCTTTTTTCAATTTTTTCTCTTAATTTCTCTTTTTTTGTGACTAAGGATTTTGGTATGTTCATTTTTAACTTACTTTTACTGCATATCTTTTCATTTTTATTTTACAATAAAAAGAGTAAGTTTTAATTCCTTTGACAATTTTTAATTTTGTATGGCCTTAATCAAGAATCATGTTGAGTTTTCTCTATACATAATTATAACAGTTTAATTTTTCTGTTTGGTTGGTTTTGCATCATGCAGTGTTAGAAGATAGAGATGTGTATTCAAGAGAAGGCAGTTATTTTTTTTTACAAACTGAGTACACAGAAATGTGAAGTAACTTTTCTGCAAAAAAGTTATTTTGTTTCTGATGAAAAATATTTCCATGCAAAAAAATTGGGATTGCCAAGATTTGTAATTGTGGCAATTGAAAATTGGTTACAGGAATTTTACATTAATTAAGACTTCTCATTTTATAACTGAACAATACACTTCAAACCTTGGACGCCATTATATAATTTTAGTTGAACAGGGAGAGTCAGAACACTATAATTGATTTTTATGGGCCAATCACAGACAAACTAATTATTCTACACAGAGGTTTTGCTAAGCTTTGTGTTTACAGGAAGACCATATAATGCTGACGGGATTTTAATTTAGCATGGGACTTAATTGGAACAAGTTTCTAAGAAAACTAAGCCACAAAGCTGGAGCATTATTAATATTTATACAAAGAATTTTATTTAGTTGACATGGAAATAATTAAATATAATTTAGGAATAATATGTTTTTTTTTTAATTCGTCATGGTGCAATGTTTGATTACCTTGTATTGTCTTGATCCATAGTAATCCGGTAAAGAACCAAATTAGAGAACCAAATTTGTTGAGGGCTCCACCCTCTGAAACAGTATATTCTCCTCCCAAATTAGAATAACAGAATAACAGACTTAAAAGGGACCTTGGAGGTCTTCTAGTCCAACCCCCTGCTCAGGCAGGAAACCCTATATATCATTTCAGGCAAATGATAATCGCCCTCTCTCCTAAATGATAATCTCCCTCTCAAAAAGCCCCTAAATCCTAGCTTTGGTCCCAGGTCTGGAGTTAATTGGGTTTTTTTGG
Source organism: Pantherophis guttatus (assembly GCF_059756535.1). Taxonomy (NCBI): domain Eukaryota; kingdom Metazoa; phylum Chordata; class Lepidosauria; order Squamata; family Colubridae; genus Pantherophis; species Pantherophis guttatus. Next base: position 66,161,530 of record NC_142068.1, read on the forward strand.
GGGGGTGGGGGGGCAGGTGGCTATTGTGGTTTGTTATAATTGTTGTTTTTAGTCTGGTATGCTTTTTTCATTTTGTTTGTTTTTAGTTTTCAGCTTAATATTATATTTTATAAACTGCATAGAGTTCACTATTGTTCAGTTGTAGAGATATCTGTTGTATAGATTTTTTTTTAATACAATAAAGCTTCCAAGGATTTCTCAAACTCATTCAAATGATTTAGCCACATCTTTATTGCAGGGAATATTTGATTTATGAAATTCAGAAAGGCTCAGAGTTGCTGTAGAATACTGTAAAAATATGAAAAAACTTAATAACTATGTTGTTGGAGTTATATAATTAGCCTTTTTCATTTTCTGAGACCCATATAATAATCGAATCAACATGGATTTGCAGGGCTTAATGACCACAATTTTGGTTAAATTGGGCAGTCGTTAAGCAGGTTACAGCCTGACTCAATTTTACATCTGTTTTTTATGATGGTTGTAAAGCAAATCACCATGGTTGTTAACTGAATCACATGGTTGTTAAGCAAATCTACCATATCTAAAGGGCATTTTTGTCATTTTCTACTGGAACATGGCCAAAAAAAGGTTATAAATCACAAATGAAGACCGGACACTGCAACATTTAAGCTGGTTGCCAAGTGCCCAAAATGCAATTACATGATCTCGGGGGTGCTCGAATGTTTACAATGGCTGGATGTGCTTTACAGGACATAAAGCATCCTTTCCAAGGCTGTTGTAACTTTAAGTGGTCATTTATCCAATGGTTCCCTTCCTGTTGACAGTAGTAACAAGTTTTAACTAGATGCTCTTCTAGAAAGTTTGCAAGTAAATTAACAGTATCAAATGAACTCCACCCAAGATGGAGACCTACTTTCATCATGGCAAGAATGTCCTAATCGAAGTTTCAAACTTATCAAGCTAATGGACATTTTATAGCAGTCTTATACCATACTGTTCCTTCCTCCATACACATATTTAAGCCTTATACTTTATGGATGCGGTGTTCTCGGAACAAAGTTTTTTCTTATTTTAATTTAGTGGATGTGGGTTATTCCTAGTCAGCTCGTGCCAATATTTAATTTATTTATTACACTACTTGCATTATTCATTACTTGCATTAAGTACCACCTTTTTTATATCATTCATCTTGCAAACAGCCTGAGGTGGAGAGTGAGTTTATTTTCCCGCACTTTTTATCTGCGAGGTATCCCTGTTAGGCTGAGAATCAGTTGATTTATCTGAGATTATTTGCTCACATATCGGCTTCATTTTGTCAGCTACCCTGGCAGAGTTCCTTCTGGATATACAAAGACACAACCACAACAGACATGCCAGAACATCTCTGAAAGGGCTGGGAATGGTTGCACCAAGCCTTAAAGCAGTTGCTCCACACCCTAGCTCAGTGATGGCTAACCTTTTTGCCGTCGCGTGCCAAAAGCATGGGGAGCATGGGGGGGGGTCGCACAAACGTGTGCCCACACCCATAATTCAATGTTCCCTGCCCCCCCCACGCATGCGCAAATGACCCTCCCACACACTCCCCCTGCTTTTGGCACATGATGGCACAGTGGGCCCTCCAGAGGCCGGAAACGGCCCATTTGCTGACTTCTGGTGGGACCGGAAGGCCCGAAAACCAGCTGGTCGGTGTACGAATGTGCACTGGAGCTGAGCTAGGGCAATGCTTGCATGCCCACTATTATGGCTCAGCGTGCCACCTGTGGCATTTGTGCCATAGGTTCGCCATCACGGCCCTAGCTCCATGGAGTTCAGAGCTCAGTCCAGAGAATGATCAGCATAAGCCTATTCTCATCTACAGGTAGTCCTCAATTTACACAATTGGAATCAGGATTTCCATCGTTTAATGAGTCAGGCCCGATTTTATGGCTTTTTTTTTTTTTTTTTTTTTTTTTGCCATAATTGTTAAGCAAATCACTTCAGGTAAGTGAACCATGCGGTCATTAAACAAATTCGGCTTCCCACATTGAATTTGCTTGTTAGAAGCCAATTGGAAAAGTTGCAAATAGTGATAACATGATAACTAGAATGCTGCAACCATTGTAAATATACGTCAGTTGCCAAGCATCCAAATTTTGATCACATCTCTGTGAGGATGTTGTGATGGTCTTAGATGTGAGAACCGGTCATAAATCGCTATTTTCAATGCCATTGTAACTTCAAACAGTTCGTAAATGAATGGTTGTAAGTTGAGGATTACCTGTATTATAAAAATAATTGAACATTAGATAGAAACCCGAAAGTTCATGCAGATATAAATTGAAACATGTCTGGCTGCAACCAGCACTTTATGCTTTGCATTTATAAGTTAGAGTATGGAACCAAGCTGATTTTAGTAGATTGCACTTTTATTACATTTGCAGCAGACTGAATGCAGTGCTTTCATTTCTTATACAGTAGCTACCATGTTTCTCCGAAAAGAAGACCCGGTCTTTAATTATTATTATTTTTGCTCTAAAAGACGCATTAGGGCTTCTTTTTGGAGAAACACGGTTGGAAGAAGAAGCAGATTTATGGTTGCAGAAGAGTGGAAATTGCAAAACAGCACATAAGAACATTCTATATTTAAAAAAGCAGCTCTCATTATAAATCTTTTTTTAAAAAAAGAACTGGCTATTTAACTTTCTCAAAATATAAATTTAATTATAGTTTTTCTTTTGGTCATATGATTTGCCAGCGAAAGGCCTATAAGGAACTTCCCATATAATCGAGAGGTAGCCTGTGGATGCTTGTGCTCAGAATGTTGATTTCTTTGGATATGTTTGTTTTTAAAATGCTTTGCAATTTATAGCTGAAATCCAGAGGATTCACCATTTCTACAAGACAACAAAACAAAGGGATTTTAAAAGTTCATTCAAGGGTACATGTTATTGTAAAAAAAGCTGAGAATAATACATAAACTCAGAAAAAAGTCAGATCTGAACCTAATGTTCCCTTGTTTAAGTTAGCTAATTTATTTTATAGACTTCCCAACTCCTGAATGACTCTGGGTACTTACAATTAAAGTCCAACATATTAAAAGAAATGCAGCCAACCAGAATAGAAAAATACAAAAAGTCCAAAATAAATCAGATTAAAATAAAGCAAAATAAAAAGGGGACCTCCACAATCATCCTGTTCCCAAGGCCTGGAACAACAACCAGGTCTTCAGTAGTTTCTTGAAGAACATAAGGATGATAGCCACACAAAATTCCAGGGATGAGATCATTCCAAAAGGCTGGAATTGCAGTAGAGTAGGAGTGCTTCCTAGGTCTGCAAGATGATATTCTTTAATTGATGGGATGTGTAGTTCACTCACTCTACTGGACTGAATGCATAGGCAGAGACAACAGATGATAAGAGATCCCTCAGCTAGCCAGGCCTCCTATGATACAAAAGTCTCTAAGGTAAATACCGGGCCCTTCAAATTGTACCAGAAGCCAACTGGGAACCAGTTCAAGTCACAAAGCATCTGTCACACATGGATAACATGCCCTCATCAGTGCCTGCATTGCTGCCTTCTGAACCAGCGGTAGTTGCCAGATGGTCTTCAAGGAGAGCCCCATGCTGAGCACATCACTGTAATCCAGTTGTGAGATGATTGGGGGATGAATGGCTTTCTGTAATGCTTCTGTTTCCTAGAAATAATCTTACAGCTCCACCCCTTCTATTATTACATACTGGGCCAAAAATGAGAAGCTAACTCATGTGGTTAGCAGTTTTGCGGCTCTCCCATTTGAGCTTTCAAAACTGGAAGAATTCCATTTTGTCCCACTTCATTCTTCATTCAGACAGATAATTTTAGATGGCCAAAACCAGTAATCTTAGTCTTCACCCCACCTCCTTTTTTGTGGTGGTAGAAGAGCCAAGGTGTTCTCAGTCATATAATTTTTCCTTGTATATTTCCTCCTTTTTCTTTTAAAATTATATTTGAGTGAATACCGTTAGCCTTCTGTCTGCATGTGTTCTGTCTCAACCTTACTCTTAACCACTATTTTGGCTTAATTCTGTATCTATTGTGTACCTCAATAATTTGTAAGTGTTTTCTCTGTCCCCCCCCCCCGCATACCCACATATAGATGTCTGTCTGCCCCTTCTGTCTCTCTCCCTTTCTCCATCCCTCTCTCTCTGTGTCCCTCTCCCTCTCTCTCCCTCCCCTCTCCCTCTCTCTTCTCCTCCCTCCCTCCCTCCCTCCCTCTCTCTCTCACACACACAAACACACACACACACAAATAATCTGACTATTTTTTTCAATTTCAATTATAGAATGTATGTGTTTTTATTTTTATAGTTTTAATGTACGCTGAAAACGGCATTTAATTTTGTTGTATCATGTGCAATGACAATAAAGTAAACTATATAAACTACATTCCTGAGACTATTTTATTTCGGTCTTTTATGGAATTATTTTAAATATATCAAGGATACTTCCCATTTTAAAATCTTGCTATGATTTATTAGTTTATATTTTTTAAAATTTAAGTGCTCATCACGGAGTTCAGCTCGTTGATTCATGGTGCTTTACAGCAAAACAATAAAACATGCATCATAACAGGATTCAAACAAATCCAGCGTTAATACCTCCACAATAAATTTAAAAATAAAATATTTAAAACAAGATTATTAGAACAGCAGGTGGAAGCTACATCTGGGGGCGGGAGATCTTGTTACAGTGATTCATTCTGTTGTCGTGTCAGACCTCCCTGGTAAACCAGACAGGAAACATGATTAGATGAGGTAAATCTACTTTATTGTGAGGCTACATTAACAGAACCTGCAAGTCTGAAGGTAAACTTCCTGGCTGCCACTTTCAATTGTTTGATCCATTCCTTCGAAGTTTCTTTCTCTAATGGTGAAGCCATTGGGGGCTCCTTCATCTTTTGTCTGATTTTTTCTTAGGCAGCATCTCTTCCCTCGTTTCCCAAAGGTCATTCCCACATTCCATTATGTGTTGCCATTTCTTGCAACATGTTCCACAACTTTAAGGACCATTCAGAGGCTGCAGTTAGTTCAGAATGCAGCACTCTATGTTATAATTAGGGTTAAAAGGTGGCAGTACATTATATTAACGTTGCAGACTCTATCGTGGTTACCAATGGCCTTTCAGGGATAATTTATAATACTGGTGCTATAAACCTTGGCATGTCTTGTCACCAACTTTTCTATAGGATGATATTCTCCCATTGAAACTGGGGCAGCTGGTACAATCTCCCTTCAGCGGGGTAAGGGAGACCTGGAAACCCTGTGTTTTGATGGCAGTACCAGGCCTTTGGATAGCTTCTCAGTGGACAGCCAGTTGGCTCCCACCTTCTAAAAGCAACTCTCAACAAAGGTTGTTTAGGATGCAGTTCCATTTTAGTTGCATTATGGTTAACATTTGGCTTTGTTAATTCTGTTCTATGTTTCTTAACTGGGTGCGGCTCTTTTATTTGTGTATTTTTAATTTGTGTACTCAACTTTGTATATTTTATCTTGTAAAACACTGTGTCATGCTCCTGTCGGAGCCTGAATCCGTGGGGGAGGATGAGCTGGAGCTGTGGCCAATGGAGACTGAGGGGGCGGCTTTGTTGGTTTTGGAGGAATGGGGGGAGGAGAAGGACGGGGCAGCCCCGGGCCCCTCAGGCTTGGGACGGCTTGCCAGCAGGGAGGAATGGGAGAAGGTCACTGGCTTTGACAAGTAGCCTGTCAGCAGCTTGAAATTTTGAATGGTATTATCTAAGCCCCTATCTATCCTGGCCCAGTCCTACTTTACCATGCATTAAGAACAGAGATTGGTGATTGTTTTTACCATCAGCAGGGATTTTCACTGGGAAGGGAAATTAAGCCAGACAATGCAAGAAACACCGCTATGCTGTCTTCACGATGCATCACTTGGAAGCCTCATTAGTCTGGCAGAATAGCTACTAGGACAGTGTATCTTCAACAGGTTCCTGACAGTTAAGCAACAGGAAAAACATAAATTAACATGGCCCCAAGGAGTAGTTCATTGTCAATTTCCTAATCTGCGTAGGAATGAAAGCTGCTCATTTATTTGCCTATTTCACAACTTAATATTTTAGTTTGGTTTATGTATATATAAACTGAATCCCCACTTCTTGTATTTTATTTGTCAAAACTTTTAAAGTTCTTCATGCTAATTTAAATACTACTGATTTGGAGAAGAAGAAAACTTATACTAGTTTTCCAAGTATAAAAAGTACAGGTATTCCAGTTCCATAAAACCTTTCATCTCATTTGCTTTGCAGATCTGTCACATTTAATTTAGAAAGTATCATGCAAATGAGCAGTAGATGTTATTTATTCATCTGTACCCAAGGATTTATTGATCAATATTTTACATGTCCTTTTCTGTCTTGATAGCCTTTTTGTAAAAAAAACTGCACAAAAACGATACAAGAAAATATGCATTCTGAAACCTTATAGACTCAGAAACCTTAACATAGTATTCAGAAAAGTATGTAGAGTAAATGGGATTTGATAAATTTTGATTTGAAGTGAATCATTACTGTGATTGTTTGAACATTGATTTTTAGCTGGCTTCATCTAATGTCATTTGGAATGCGATATTCATACATTTATTTTATTTTGCAGATTGTACATGCACATAAGCCACACTTCATGGCATTACATTGTCAAGAGTTTGGAGGGAAAAACTATGAAGCATCTATGTCTCACGTGGACAAGTTTGTTAAGTAAGTAACAAAAAAGTCAGGCCAAAACTAGATAAATACTTTTGCTTAGTCAACTTTGATTATTTTTGAAAAGAAAATAAATGCAAACCATTTGATACCCTCTTCAAATTACTACTCTGTTCACCTTTACAATAAGTACGCTATTTTATAATCCAATATTACTTCTCTAAGGAGAATTGCTTTCACTACTTGTTTGACTTGTCTTGCTATTACTTCAACCATTTTGGAAAATAAGATTGCTAGGAAGCTGCTTTATACCAAATCAGTGTTTGTTTATCTAACCCTGTGATGAAGCCATAGACCTTTGCACCCTAAACTCCTCTTTCTTATTGAAAGCATTTATAATTTACAGTTCCTCTTGTTTTAAAAAAATGTGTCTGCTTACCATATTTTCCGGCGTATAAGACGACTGGGCGTATAAGACGACCCCCAACTTTTCCTGTTAAAATATAGGGTTTGGGCTTTACTCGCCATATAAGATTACCCCTCTTCCAACGCATACCAAATAAAAATTAAAAAACATCAACTGGCCCACCCACAATGTAAAAGCAGCTGTGCTAGACCCAAAATGGCCCCTGCAACAAGCAGGAACCTCACACAGCCAGAAAAAGCCCCCAAAAACCCAACTTTCACACTTTACACACACACAACACAACACAACTGGCTCACTCACAATGTAAAAGCAGCTCTGCTAAACCCAAAATGGCCCCTGCAACAAGCAGGAACCTCACATAGTCACAAAAAGGCCAAAAAAAACAACTTTCACACCTTACACACACAAAATTCCACATACAGCTTTGTGAGATTTTGTGTGTTTGTGTAGTTAGAGTGAAACACTACAGAAACACACTAAATCTCAGAAAGCTGCACAAATATTATTTTATTTTATTTTTATTTTTATATGAAAACTAAATTTAAAACTTCCTAAACTTTAAATGGCTAGGTCTAAAAAAGAACAACAACAACAAAAAAAACCCAATTAACTATTTTTTTTAAAGCTCCCAAAGGGGGAAAAAACTTACCCAATAGTACAGGGGTCTCCAACCTTGGCAACTTTAAGACTTGTAGACTTCAACTCCCAGAATTTCTCAGCCAGCTTTGTTTTGCTGGCTGAGGAATTCTGGGAGTTGAAGTCCACAACTTCCTGCCTGCTTGATTGCAGGCAGGGAGTGGCTTGCTGATGGAATGGATTCAGGCAAACAAAGCAAGGCAAGCGTTGCGACTAGCAGCTGAGGTAAGCAAGCTGGAGGGGGAAAACTTTTTTCCTTTTACATGGCTCTGGCGATCCCAGCTGCGTTGCCTGATTAGCAGGCAACTCAGCTGGGATCGTCAGAGTTTGGATCGCCAGAGCAAAGGAAAAAAGTTTTTTTCCTTTTACATGGCTCTGGCGATCCCAGCTGCGTTGCCTGATTAGCAGGCAACTCAGCTGGGATCATCAGAGCTTGGATCGCCAGAGCCATTTAAGGCTGTCAGAGCCTTTCGGGCTGGTCTGCCTGGTTACAGGAGAACGACACCCGGCGTATAAGACGACCCCCGACTTTTGAGAAGATATTCATGTGTTAAAAAGTTGTCTTATACGCCGGAAAATATGGTACTTTTTGTAAAATAAAAGCACCCCCCCACACACACACACACCAGCCACTTGAAGGAACATACAAAAGCACAATCAATTTTCCAGGTTTCTAATGTCCAGATTTTTATATTTTGAGTTAGGGTCAATCTGTTTATTGATGGTTCAAAAATAAAAATAATAATAATAATAGAACCACCTGAGATAGTTACCTCCTTTGATAATGCTGACTACTTTATGCTATTTTACTTTCCATTTTGAATGGATACTTTTTTCTGATTATTTTACCTCTGCAGAATAGTAATTGTATTCCAATTCAAAGAATTAGACCCCACAGGTCTTCTGTCTGATGTGGTTTAGTAATAATTTATTCTTGGAGTATAATTTTTTTAGACATACTTTTACCACATAAGTGAATATAAAAAGAAATGTTTTTTTCTTTTGCTGAAAAAAGAGACACAGTGCCCTCTCCTGAGCACTAGAAAGAAGTTCCCTCTCGTTTTTATTACACTAACATTCCTTTTAGTGTAACATAGTTGAAAGGTGCCTGCAAATATTCATGGCTTGACTTGTGAAGGAGAACTCAACAAATAAACAATAGAATAGCAATTAATTAAATACAGCAATTTATTTCCATTGTTCATTTGTAACCGATTTCTCCAATAACCTCCCAAAAAATAAGAGGCTGTTAATATGTTTTGATTGTTCGCAAAGAGTTCCTTAATATTTCAAAAGAAATTTACTCTGTATATTTTCTTTTTAAATTTTTTTCCCCAGAGAATTGCTATCTAGTGATGCTATGAAAGACTACAATAGAGCCCGGGTTTATCTGGATGAAAATTTCAAGTCACAGGAACACTTTACGGTACATTTCCTGACACTTTTTTGTATGTTATAGATGACTTCACTTAGGCATCTTTACAAAAGGTGGCCTTTGTTAACCGTTAGATACTATTCCCAGTAACTTTGGTCAAATGCTGGTCAAATAAATTCTAGCAGTTGCATTATTGGCATATATGGAGGAATCTGGTTGAGGAAGGGTTACATAAGGCTTTTTTTTAGAGTTATTGCAGGTCAGAAGTATAGTGTATTTAATTTGCAACCGCAAATGTATTTAATAAGAGCACTCTAGATGTTAGCTTCATTTTTAAAAAGACAAAACAGGCATTAATAAAATCTGTTATCAGCAGTGTGATAATGGTTGGAGATAATTCACCACATAAAATAGATGACTTTTCAAACCCAGATAGTAACAAAAATTTCAGCTATGATAACAAAAAGTAGGCCAACGCCCCAATCAACCAATAAGAAGCCATACCCAATCAGGCATAACTTAAATATTATTCATAGAATAGTCCAAAGCACACCTTCCGGTGGAGAGAAGTTCCCTGAGGACGGGCTCAGCACAGGTCTGAAAGTTTAGAAGATTAAACCTTTGGTCCCAGTGACCGACCTAGATTGAATCCTGCAAAAAAAAATAATTACACATTTCAATTGCTTTCTAAGATTAAAAACCATCATAAGATAGTAAGATGTTAGGAATATATTATGCATATTTTTATAAAATAATAATAAAATACAAATTTACATAATTTTAAATCAGAATTGGATGCTTTCTGAAATCTTACCACCACCACTCCCCAAGATTTTGAAGTCATGGTTTTAAGGTCAGAATTGTGGGTCGCTTAATTATAGATTGCTGTTGTGTTTGCACTGAAACTCCATATATCCTCAACAGAGCAACTGTCTCACTGACACATTCTCATAAACACAAGCTAAGAAAAATAATCCCACAAAACTCCTTATCGTTCACCCAAATCGAAAAGAAACCAAATGAAAAATTGTAAACAAATCGACACAGTTTAAGAATCAGAAACCACTGTATCTTCTCACGAATCCACAGCAAACCCTGGCTGGCTATATAAACAAGTGCTTGTATTCAACCTGTCCCTGGGCTTATTAAGAACGTAGGTTAAAAATGGCTTATCTTCTTAATGCCATTTTCATTTTTCTCAGATCTCATTCTATTTGTTGCCAGGGTAGGAGAAAACACTGTAGTTATTCAGATGTTGATTTTGGACTATATTCAAATGCCAACTCAATCATGAAGTACTGGGTAACTTCAGGCCACTCTCAATTCAGTTACTTCCTAGTCTATCCACTACTGCTTTGGGGATGAAATGAGGAGGCCTCCAAGCATTCCATGGTGAATTTTCAGAGATAAGACAACAAAAATGAATGAATACTTGGTTTATGGTAGAGAGTTCTTTGTTTATAAACGTCTGTGATATTGTCGTAGCAGACAAAAACTATATTATATGTTGAACAAAATTGTGACTTGGTGGAATCAATTTATTTGAAAACCTGAACACTGAAAGTAACAAGGGAAGAGTACATCAACCAAATAACAAACAGTGAACTAACAGAAATACATATGTAATGAATGCTGAAGATGTTTCACTTTCAATATAAATGCCCCTACAGTGATGGATTTCAGTACTTTAAGCTAATGTGACCTTTAAATAAGATAGGGATTGTGCTGCAGTATAGAATAACATTACCGTAAAATCATGTTCTCCTGATTGCAAAAAATTGTAAAGTTAATTTTTGTTAGATTAATGACATTTGAGCAATATTTTCAGTCAGGCTTGCCTCAATTAATTGGCCATTAACTGAAAAAAGAAATTGAATTTATCTTGTATATAAATCCTGTGTTATTAATGGCTTTCAGAAAATTCCGTGTGTTCCCAGAAATGGAAAACACATGCTTGATCTTGATGAGCATATTATCTGTCAGAAGGAACTTTTCTAAGTATAATAAAATGATTCATGAAGACTGATATAATTTAATTTAGTACAAGGAGAATTCAAATATTTGATTAGTTCCTTTTAGATCATTTTACCTCTGGGGGGTGGGGTGGATGGAGGAGAAAGACTACATTTTCTTGACTCCTCCTATCCCCCCAGTCTCTTGTGCTGAGCACACTTTCACCACGAGGTGGAGCCAGGATATTACTTTTACACACAACTAAAGCCTCTTGGTGTGCAAATTATAGCAATCGGCTAAAGGATTTGGTTGTTGAATATTCGTTTTGCAAATTTGGAGAAATTCAGAAGGGTGTATTATAGATCTGGATCTGGTTTCCTGTGCCACATTTGATTTCCAGTGGTGGCTGTCATCAGTTGAGTAGATTTCTCTTCTACTCCAAATCTCATTTTCTGCATGCATACACCGATTTACTATAGAGAGTGGAAAAATTGAAGATAGTCTTCTGCCTCCTTTCTGTTCATCACCTCAACTAAGCGTCTAATGTAGATGACCATATATTATTATTTCTGTTTAAAATAATATTTCTCTTTCTAAAATGAAGAAACAAAAATATACAAACTATTTAACCAGTAGATGTAGTAATTTTATATATTTATTTATAAATATGGGATTTAGATTTATACTTTGTAATTTGAAAATCTAGCTGAAGTTCTATTTGGTTGCATTTTTCGACTGTGCCATTTTTTTCAATAGAGGTGATTCTCTTTTCAGTCCTTAGTCCCAAAGAATAATTTGACTGTTATCTCCAAGTCAAAAACATATTAGGCCAGTTTAGATGATAACTTTATTTGAATGGGCATAGAAATTATGCTTTTTATTCCTATCAACAGTGCTCCCCATCTTCCTTTGGATGCATAATCTGGAATATGCCTTTACTTACCAGTAGTTTCAATTGGTTTAATTTCACACAAGTCGGTTTTCAGGAAATGCCAGTTCTAAGCCTATGCATGTTGGATTGGAAGAAGCCACTAAAGGCAGCTAGTTTCTTTATTATGTCTCTTTATCCTTTACTTGAAGCCTCTTGTTTGAGTATCTAACTTTTTATGATTTTAAAAGAGGTATTTGCCATCAGTTAGGCATGAAAAATAATTTGTCTTTGAAAGTTTTCAAAAATTCATGTAGGATATCATTGTTGGAAGTGACTATTTCCCACTTCTTTCATTTTAGTGACTGCAAACATACATATATACACACACACACACAAACAAACAAACAAACAAACACATGACGTGCATGTAAACATACTTCAAATATTTAATTGAGGTTTTTCAGCAAAAAAATAGTGATATATTAACCATTAATATATTGAATACAAATTTCAAGTATAAATACAATTTTTCCTTATATGTTCTTTTTCCAGATATCATATATTTTGCCAGTAAAATTCTTTAAAAATAACTCTGATGTTAAAAAAAATCCTTGACATTACAGCAGAAGCCTTTTTAATAGCTTTTCCATTGCAAAACCTGTTGACAGTTTTTCTGATATTAATAAACAGTCTACTAATCCTTATTGGCTTTGTTCACTCACCACTTCCATTTGATTTTGGAATGATATGCTAAACCAGACATGGCTTGTAAACCATTTATAGTTAGCATTTTATATGAAATAAGTAACAAAAGTTTTCTTCAAGCCATGGTTAAAACAAATGGTGTTTTGGCAAAATCTGTATCAAGTAACCGTATGAGACGACAGCCTCTTTTTCAAAGTGCAAATGTTTCACCTCCATATGAATATCTATGGCATCGGTATGCCAGCTGAAAGTTTATTGTTAAAGGTACATTTAAAGCCGCTGTGTTTGCAGAACTAATTGCAAAGTTCTTTTGATCTTTCTGTGTATAACAGATCACTAGCAATAGTAATTGCATAATCTATGTACAGAATGTACATACAGATTAACATACACACACACACTGTTTGAAACTGCTAAAAATCTTCTTTTTCATATGGGATGAGAGGAGGAAATATAATAAATGTTAATAATTTAATAAGGTATAAATGGAGATGCTACTCAAAAGATGCACACAAAACTTCACATATGATTAACATGAAAAAGCCTTCCTGATCTTTCCTTGTTGATTGCTATTACACTGATTATTTAAAAATAGTTTCAGTTGTTTAGAAGAAAAGCAAAAACTCTATAATACTTTGATCTTTTTTATTGTAGATTCCCCCCCGCCACCCAAATAATAATGTAGACCCACACACGTTGTTTTATTTTTTTATTTTTATTTTTAAATTTGATTTATATGCTACCCTTCTCCGGAGACTCAGGGCGGCTTACAATGCGTTAAGCAATAGCCTTCATACTTTAGTATATTTATACAAAGTCAGCTTATTGCCCCCACAAACTGGGTCCTCATTTAACCTACCTTAGAAAGGATGGAAGGCTGAGTCGACCTTGAGCCTGGTAAGATTCGAACCTGCAGAAATTGCAGGCAGCTGTGTTAATAACAGGGTGCATTAAACCACTGTACTACCAAGGCTTGTTTTAATCAATGATACAGCTTGAAAAGTAAAAGCTGAAAGAATATTATGGTTCAATTATAGAGAATATATGTAGAATATATGTAACTCATAAATTGAACTGTTGGTAACAAATCATATTAATTGATTAATTATTCTCAAATGTAACCTTTGGAGTAATTTTCAGTATTTATTTTCAGTACTATTCAAGGAACCAGTTGATTTCTAAGATAAAATAAAATAATATGTCCTCCAACATAACTTATGGTTCTTATATAGGAAAAGGACAGTTTAACACTGTAATGTTATATGTGTTCATTTAGAAGTAAGTGCTCTTGTGTTTAAGAGTCTTTAGGCTAGCTTTCAAGATAAACAGGAAATTTTTATAGATCAGTAGATCTTAAGCTGAATTTTTTAAAAAAGTGCATTATTGTATGTGGTAAAAATGTTTTGTCAATATGTAGTAATAATTACGTATATAAAGCTCCTCTTCCTCTGAGATTTTTAAAGTTATAATGTAGGAAAAAGTCATGTCACAAAAAATAAACAATTTATTCACATTGGGGGGAAAAAAGATACAGCCTATAAACTCTCTACTTGTCAAATGCGTATCAGTGTACATTTAGCCACTTTGAAGTAGCCACTGCAAAATTAGTGTCTTTTTATTACTTTAATTTTAACTAAAATGGTTAAAACTGATCATCTTAATTACAACCCATTTTTGTCATAAATTTTGTCCTTGGATATTAAAATGTTTTCCTATATTCCTTAAAGTAAAAGTTAAAAGATTTTACTACATAATGATTGGTAAGTATATATGCTACTGTATTTTTCGGACTATAGGATGCTCCGAAGTATAAGACGCACCTAGCTTTTGGGGAGGAAAACAAGAAAAAAAAATCTGCCTCTGCCTCCCAGCAATTTGCCTCCTTGCAGCAAACAGCCTGGTGACCTTCAGCACAGCCTGATTTAGCATGAGCAGCTGATTGGCGGTTGGATCGGCCTACTTGAATACCGATGATCAGCTGTTCCAGGCTGCGGGGATTGGCACCACCCATTGCCACCATTGCCGCCCATCGCCACTATCACCTATTACCACCTTCGTGCATCCCATTTTTGACCTCCGTGCATCCTGTTTTCGGCCTCCATGCGCTCCATTTTTGGCCCATTCCAGGCAGCGGGGATTGCTGCCGCCGCCTATCCCCACCACCTGGAATGGGCCGAAAACAGGATGCACGGAGGCCAAAAATGGGGCGCATGGAGGCGGTGATAGGTGACCGCTGATTGGTGGCGGCGATCCAGCTGCCTGGAACAGCTGATAGGCGGTAATCTGGGAAGCTGATCCAACCGCCAATCAGCTGCTCATGCTAACTTTTTTCAGCACCATGGCAACTTCAAACAGTCATTAAATAGGACAGTCATTAACCAAGGACTGTCTGTATGGAGTCAGTAACAGGATTTTGCGTTAAAGTCTGTCAGAAAGAGACTTAATTAGGTTGTTGTTGTATACATATTTACTGTGAAATAAGTCCTACTAAACTAAACAGATTCAGACTAATTTTATATGCTGCTGTTATTTAAAAAATAAGTTTTATATAAAAAAGAAAATCTTGCTGTGGTCTTAGAGGAAAATATAGTAGGAGAAAGCAGCATGTTCAACAGCTTGTCTTGGTCTGTGAGTGCACATAGTATCCTCTGATTTCTGTGAAATTTAAGTACACAGTAATAGTCTTTTAAAAACTTCAGTGTAATGCGGCAGTGATGGAAGTAGAAAAAGAACCTCTTGAAAGGCAAATATTAGGCTAGATAAAGTTATCTTTTTGGAATAGGACTGTGTCTCCAATGATAAAATGGGACATAATTGCTTACAAAATAATGAAGTGCTATGTGAAAAAAAATTGCTAATGCATTTGCCAGTAGACATTCAGCTAATTCATAAATAAGAACACACTGACTCGTTGGATAAATAGCATGAATGCTATTTAGTGTTATGAACTCTTGGGTATATTAGAGCTTTAGAATTATTGCATTTACCATAATGAAGTATTGATGGCAGAAAACAAAGCAGCACTTCATGTTATATGCTCTTTTTATATTAAAATCATAAGACAGTCCAAAAAGTCACATTTTCTCTTGTATAATTTTCCAAATAGAAACTTCAGTAATGTCTACCAAGTAAATTTAACGGATAGGCTGATATTTTAAATAATGTACCTATTTCCTAATATATCTATTTAGAATTTCACACTAGAAGCATTAATTCATAACATTTATTTATGGATTTATATTCCTGTCTCAAAAAGATAGTAATGTCAAACATTACACAGTATTTTTGAAACATACTGTATTCTAGATCGATAACTAGTTGATGTAACCATTTCCTAGAGCCGTGATGGCGAACCTATGGCACACGTGCCACAAGTGGCACACGGAGCCATGTCTGTGGGCATGCCAGCGTTGCCCTAGCTCAGCTCCAGTGTGCATGCGTGTGCCAGCCAGCTGATTTTCAGGCCTTTCGGGCCCACCGGAAGTCGGGAAATGGGCCATTTCCGGCCTCCGGAGAGCCTCCAGGGGGGTGGGGAAGGCCATTTTCGCCCTCCCCAGGCTCCAAGAAAACCTCTGGTGCCTGGGGAGGGCAAAAAACAAGCCTACCGGGCCCACCAGTAACCTTCTTGCCATCACGTGCCAAAAGCGGGGGGAGTGCAGAGGGGGTGTGCGCGCATGTGTGGGGGATGGGTGGGGCACGGGGGACATTGAATTATGGGTGTGGGCACACTGGCACGCAACACCCCCCCGTGCTCCCCCCACTTTTGGCACGCGATGGCAAAAAGGTTAGCCATCACTGTCCTAGAGGTAAGCTCCATTGGATACAGTGCAATTTATATCTGATATATCTGAATGGGATTATACTGTACTAATACACTGAAACTAATCTTAACTGTGACAAATGCTAAGCAAATTTTATGCTTAATTTAGATTTTTTTAAAATCCAGATTCAGAAAACAGATGAAAGACACAACAGAAACTGTTCAATAAAGGATCTACCATGGTTATTGTGTCTGCAAATAACTGGAAAAGTAAAAAAGATCTTTAAGAAGATTGAAGTATATATTAGAATTTGTAATGCTTATACAAAATCAAGATAATCTATTAGAGCTATTTATAAATTGTTATTAAAATAATACTGTGCAGAAATAGAACAAATTAAAAACTGTTGCATGAAATGGATGCAAAATTTAAGAGAAGAAAATAATTTGATGGGAAAATTCCGGTTGGTTCTATTTGGCACCAACTGTATGATATTCAAGTTGTCTCTCAGCTATGTTTTGGGACTTCCAGGTGGAAAACATGGTAGACTTGACATGTCTTTACAAAACTGGCACTGTCACCAAAGCAAATATCAATAGTCAGGTATAATGCCCAAGCTAACAGGGCTTCCCCAGATAGGGGAAAGCTGTGAGATTGCTATTTGAGCTCCAAAGGGTAACTTCTTGGAGGAGAATTTGCATGATAAAAAGGGAACCAATCGGGACCAATAAAGCACCTAGTGTTTTGGGAAGATATGCAGAAAGCTTCCTAAAAGATACTTCCTTAGAAAATATAAATTACTATCTTTTTTGCTGTTCAAGAGTGGAGTAATTAGAACATTTTGAGGTTCTGTATAAAGCTGGCAATACAGAAGAACATATCTGATAGTTCCTGTCTGTTATGGAAGCATACCGATACTATACTTCTCTGTTGGAGTGTTTCCTGAAGTGCTTCCATTGTGAAAGAATCAGACAGTAACATCATCATTGCCCAGAGAACACTCCTTTCTCCATCGTGGTGACCAACACCCCTTTGTGTCCCCATTAAGTTGCTCACCAAAGTGGTATCCATCTACCTATTCACGGTTGCCTAATTTCAAACTGCTGGGTTGGGAGGAGCTGGAGCAAGTGACGGGAGCTCATTCCACTTCATGGCATAAACCGGAGCTCAAACGCAGGCCTGCTAATCTTCAGCCCAGCATCCTAATTACATGAGCCACCATGCTCCCAATTCAGCTAGAAGTGTTAAAAGGAGAGCATAATATTGGTCTAAGGTAAAAGATCTCCTCAGATCTAGAATGTTAAGCTGCATAACATACATAGCTGGTGACAGAGTGTATCTCATACTATTTGCAATGGGAAGCTGAGTGGTATTACCAACATCTGTTTGACAGTCTATGTCGAACAGACATTGCTTACCCATGACCCTTACTTGTTCACAGTCCAAAGATATTAAGTGAGTAGTGAGAAATCCTAGGACACAGAGCTTGTTGTAAACTGCCAAAGTGGCCTGTATCCACACCCTTCTCTTCACACCCTGAGTGCACATCTACCTTTGGAAGTTCTCCAGAACTTGTATTGAGTAAGAGAAGCAGACCACTCCCCCTCCCCCTTGGCCTCCCTTCTTCCCATATCTTTTCTGTCATCTATAAACAAACTTTTAAAGCCTCCTAATTCAGTTCTGGTCAGCAAAAGTCCATTTAAGAGTTACAGAAACAACACGTATATTTTAACCTTGCTCAAATAAGCCAACTTTATATTCTTTCCCCTTGCTTTCAACAATTTTGATATTTAATGCCTTTAAAAAGATGCCAGAATTTGATTTCCTTTTATTTTTCTTTATATCGTCTCAGAAATTTCTTTAAAACTATAAATCTTTTTAGTAAATCCAGAATAAGAAAGTTATTCTTATACTCTTCTGGTTTCTTATTTTTTTTAAAATTGTTATCTTTTTAAATTATTAAGACACCTGCCAGTTTCATTTGTAAATCCAGTTTAACATCTTTTTCCAAGTCATTCTTATAATGTGTCAATTTTAAATCCACATTTGAATAAACCTCAGTCTCATTCAATCCATTTTTATGATAGCAGACAATCTTCTGAGTAACTTCTGAGTGCATTGTTCCCAAATATCCTTGAATTGATCCAAAGTTAAGAACATTTTGTTCCATTCTGTTTTAATGTGTCTCATCTCCTTAAATTACAATCTTTATTTCTTTCTGGTTCCCTCTACTAGATTGAATACTAATCTTCAAAGTCCCACCGTATGTTTTTTCCTAATCAACAGCATTTTCTCACTGGAAGATTTCTTATACCCTGTTTCTCCCCAAAATATGACACCCCCTGATAATAAACCCAATCTGGCTTTTGAGCGCATGGCAATAAGGCCAAGCGCTTATTTCAGGATTTTAAAAAAATAAGATTTTTGGGGAAACACAGTACTTAATCTCAAAATCTTCATATATTTTTTTCCAAACCAACAAGAATTATTGTAATTAATTTCGGAATCTTATTTCAAATCCATCTGGCCCTTCTGGCCCCTTAGTCTGTTTATAACTTTTCAAACTCAATGTACTAATCATTACTACTAATTGCTGTTTATTCTAAAACAAAATAATAATAATAATAATAATTAAGTCATTAATCTTGCATAAAACTTTTTTGCCAAAAATTGAGGGAGATTCACCCAGTGTAATGAAATTTGCCATTCTGAAGGTTGTTACTATCCAAAAATCTGTTAATAAGCAATTTCCAGAAGTGATTAAGAAATACAATGTGAACCCATGTCCTTGGGCTTGGGCAAAGATGGCAATACCATGGCTCCAAAAACTCTAAACCCACCAGAGACTACTGTCTTATAGTTGTTTCATAGGGAGCTACTATCTGAAGCACTTATGGGTGATCCCAAGTCCTATCCTTTATCCAGAGATAAATTCCAAAATGCTAGTCCACTTACTGGCTCCTCATTCTGTTGTGATTATCGGCAGAGTTGTTTTCAGTTTGCCATTGTTTCCCCAGAAATTGATACGTTTTGTATTTTTAAGAAACTAACTATATGTACTAACAAAGTAGAAATATTACCAAAAGCTTTCTTGGAGCATAACCCTATATCAGTGGTGAAATCCAATTTTTTTTATTACCGGTTCTGTGAGCGTGGCCTGGTGGGCGTGGTGTGGTTTGGTGGGTGTGATAGGGGAAGGATATTGCAAAATCTCCATTCCCACCCTACTCCAGGGGAAGAATACTGCAAAATCTCCATTCTCACCCCACTTCAGGGGAAGGATACTGCAAAATCCCCATTCCCTCCCCACTCCTGGGGGAAGGATATTGCAAAATTCCCACCCCACTCTGGGGCCAGCCAGAAGTGATATTTGCCAGTTGAACTACTCAAAATTTCCGCTACCGGTTCTCTGAACTGCTCAAAATTTCCACTACCAGCTCTCCAGAACCTGTCAGAACATGCTATATATAAGAAGAAAGGCAAAACTTATAGATGGAGGCTAAATGAGACAGTGTTACAAAAGTTTCTTAGCCATGTTTTTTATTCTTCTTTTATTTCTTAGCAACTTTTAGGCATTACAACAATAATATAGGAACTACTGAAGTATTATTGCAAAGTGCTGCTACAAATATTAATGAATCTTACTGTTTTCAATTAATATGCCAATATAAAACTATATAGTATGGTTCTTTCTTTCTTTCTTTCTTTTTCTTTCTTTCTTTCTTTCTTTCTTTCTTTCTTTCTTTCTTTCTTTCTTTCTTTCTTTCTTTCTTTCTTTCTTTCTTTCTTTCTTTATCACATTTATACAGCTGCACATCTCCCTAAAAGTGACTCTGGCTGGTGCACAACAATAAATAAAACAGTCAATATAAAAGATAAAAATTTATAAAAACACAGTAATAAATAACATAAAACAAAAATACTAATCATACCTAGTAACCAACTGTATATCATATATAGAATGAATTAAATAAATTGAACAAGGTTCAATATCTGTAAATTTACTCTAAAGCTCAGAATACAAGGGACTGATCAGGTAACAGTATGCATGGTATTTGGTGAATTATAGTTGTGGGTGTTTTATTAATTACATGGAAGTGTTACAGCACCAAGTGGAAAAAAGTATTTTCTCTGAAGTATTCTGTTTGTACACAAATATGCCTTGATCAGATCTTGTACTTGGATGTATGTGTGTGTAGTTATCATAAATTAAATGTAGCCTATGGATGAAGTATCTTTTCCCAAAAAAAAGTTTGCATCAATGCTTTCTGCAATTTACAAGGCAGAAAAAAGTCCTGCTTAAGAATTAAGAATTTAATGTGCATGAAGTTTTGCCCCAAGTTTTAGTACTTTATTAAAAACAAAAACAAAAGGTAACTACTTCCTAACTTGTTTTATTTTAGCTATTTGTTCTTTGCCTTGAGTATTAAAATGCCAGAAATACTTATTTGTTCTTTTGTTAAATTTAACAATAGTTGCAATGTACAACTCAAACTAGACACTCTCTGACATTAAGAAAATGTTTTTACTTAGATGTAGAGGGCTTTCCAAGTGTCTATTGATCAGTGTTCTCCAACAGCATAGAAATAATGTGTCTAATTTAACTGGCCACATGGAGGAGTATAGGAAAAGCATTACTTATCCCCTGAAAGGCTTAGAATATCAATAGGAGGACATAACATTAATGACTTTCCTATACTGCAACCTCAAAAACGGCTAAATGAGGAAGAAATTATGCATTTGTTTTCCTATAATTTTACCAGTTGTCTTGTTTTACTGCAACACTAAGGCATTAAGAGTGAAATGTCACACCGAGACTTCTTTCCTAACAATTTGCTTGACATGCAACTATGCAGCTTTCCTTTCCCTGCCCCCTCCCTTCACAATACAAGGGGAAAAGATTGTTCACTTCAGAGCCAAGCCATGGACTCTCCTAGGTGAGTACTATGGAACTTAACTTACAATTATTTGAATCACAGCTTTGCAACTTCCTGACATGTTTTCCCCCTGATCAGCCACTAGAGTGCCTATAACAGAACACTGGGCAAACATAATGTGTGCTGTGCTGTATCAGGTGGAGGCGACAGGAAAGCAGATCATGGCTTTTATACAGAATGTCATTCAATATAAGAATCTGAGAAAAACACAATAGACATCATATTGGGTATTTTTCACTTTGTGTTCCGCATCTCCTGCTTTTAGCAAGAGGCATACAGGAAACACACGACATGATTACATAATGTTCTCTCGTGCAAAATGTTAAGTAATAAAGGAGGCAAGTAGGGAGGAGGTTCAGTAGATGCTATTGGAGCAAATTGCTTAAAGAGGTGGGATAATTACACAATTATTTATATGTAGCATTTAAATCTTAAATTCTGCCCGGGTGTGCAAAGCAATATGGAATTTTATCTTCACAATAATCCTGTGAGGTACATTAAACTTAAAGATAGTGATTGGGGGAAAACCATTCGAGCTTCATGGTTGGGTTGAGAGTTGCACATGGATCTCACCAATCAGTCTAAATCAGTCTAACTATTCTATAACATTAGCTTTTGAATGGGAAAAAAATCCATCTTTATTATAGGGTGTATCTGCTTAATATTATTAGGGTCTAAATTGGTAATAGAATTTAGCCTTCTTATAAAATTACAGTTGTCATTTATTTCTAAGCCCACTTCAAACAAAGTAGGGATAATCATTAGGTTTACAGAGCCATGCCATTTTAACCAATACTTATATGTGCTGGATAACATAGAAATACAATAAAATTGGACAGTTGCAAAACATTTTAAAAGAAATCAAGTATCAACATAATTATATTTTTAAATTACAACTCCTTTGTTAGAAATGTGTTGGACTGACCCTTAATATTGAAAATGACCAAGAAAACTAGCATCCTTGCATTAAAAACAAAATATTATATGAGATTTCACTATACTATTTTTATATTTATATTTCATAAGCATAGGTACATACATATTTGTCAATCAGCTTGGGAGTCCAGCTAGTTTTATGAGCACTCAATGGAGGAAAGAAGAGTTTCTTTATTGTGCTCTAGATTGTTCCCAGTGGTGGGTTGCTACCGGTTCACCCTGGATCGGGTGAACCGGTAGCGGCGGTGGCGGTAGGCTCTGCCCACTGACGCGAGCGTGCACAAGCCTACGAGTAAACTGGTAGTGATGGGTTTTGAAACCCGCCCCAATTGTTCCTATCTAGAAGATTGTCTGATGCCCTTCAAAAGTTTTGGCATACATATCTGGAGCATGCATAGAACAAGATTATTGCAGTAGTGTTTTATAGAAATCACATAAAGAGAAAGAAATAAGAAATGCAGATGGTAGCATTCAAACCAGGAGGGGAAAAGTCATATAAAACTAGGAACAAACACTGTTATATCTTTTAAATGCCTTTTGAAATAAAAAAATGATCCAAATATGTAAATAGGAGGAATCTATTACACTTTTTCAAAGAGAGAACTTTACAGCTGAAATTCTACAACTACATTATCACTACTAAATTGTTCATGACAGGAATCATACCTGTTGGGCTGTTAAATAAGAAAAGGATAGCTATAATCTTACTTTTAGGTGAGAATGTTTGCATTACGTTGGATATTGCAAATTATAATTTTTTAAAAAGTGAATAAAAGATAACTGAAATTATCTGATGCTCTTCTTAAGCTTCAGGCAGATTTATATAAAACAGCTTATTCTTAATATATTAACAATATATAATATTGGATATTGATTTTCTTGGCCATTTTCAATATTAAGGTTCAGTCCAACAAATTTCTAACAGGAATTGCAATTTAAAATGCAATTATGCTGATACTTGAGTTATTTTTAAAATGTAAGCAAATAAAAGGAATTGATTCAGACATAGATTATTTTTTTAATGTCTAAAAGAAAAGAAAACTTTTCTAACTTCAAAAGGAGAATTTTACTTCATGCTAACCTTGAATTTCTTTGTTATATCCACCAAGGTTTTGTTACTTTTTATAATGGCAGTTTTACACACTTAAATCCTACAGTGGCATACACATGCACGGATGCTGAGGCTGTAAGGTGATGTGAATGTCTTCTTTTGACACTTCACTTTTCAAAGTCAGCGCCAGTCTAATCCCTTAGCTAATATGGTACATGAAAACAGATGATACACTGATGGCTTTTAGATATGCGTATTTTTAAAGTCTGAAAGAAACAAAGCTTGGAGATAATGAGATTTATATAGTATTATGGTTTGAAGACAAAGTTTTATTCTGTGAACCTTACATAAGCATTTTGAAAATTCTACTTTATAAAAATAGGAAATGTGAAAAAATATACTATATCTCTCTCAGGATTAATAGAAATTAGCAAACTGAGTTGTCTCAGTCTTTCATTAACCAGTTTAAATAGTGCAATATAAATTTAATATACTTTCCTAAAAATATGTACTTCCAATGTGTTTTAAAAGGTACATTGTTAAGGATCACATCACCTGTGGCAACTAAGTAAGTTTCAGAAGTGGTTTGCCATTTTATCCTTCCTAGGACTGAGAGAGATTGACTGCCCAGGGTCACTCAGCTGGCTTCATGCCTAATGCAGAAGTAGAATTTACAGTCTCCAAGTTTTTATCTATTGCCTCAACAAGTACATCAAGCCAGCTCTTTCCCAGAGCATTTCCGAGGGTAATTACTTTTTTTTTCTTTTCAATTACAGTTATATCTGGAGAGTGGCATCCTAGATAGTGATCAGTTTAAATGCAAAAATCCCATAAAATTATAATTTCATAATTTTCATCAACTTTTCCAGTTTGGGGTTTATATCACATTCAGCGAAAATCAGATTTTTTTTTGGTGCAGATATCATAGTGGCTATTTTGACGTGATATTATTTATAGTCAGCCTGAGAAATTTTGTTGCATCCAATAATTATGTAATTCATGGTTTCATCTTTTCTTTACAAAATCTGCATTTCTTGTTGTTTGTTGATACATAGTAAATAATTGATTTCACCATTTTTGTTTGTAATGCTCATTCTTGAGCTGCAAAAATTAGTGCCTTCTGTTTCTTTCTTGTTGGTGACAACATGTAGCCATTGACAATTCCTGACATTTTCCACTTTATTTTCAGGGTTTTTCATGTATTGGCCATGTAGTATTTTATTTCTCCAATTCTCTAAACAGGTTGTAACCATTTACTTTTATAATCATGTTTTACTTTCTGCTCTGTTCAGGATGTTTCGTTTGTAAACTACAATAGGCATTTGCTGTGTGCTTGACTATTTTGTTTGAAATAAACCACAGCCTCTCACTTTTCATATTAAGAATGGTTAGTTAATACCACTTTGTGGATGCAATGCATGATGTGTTGTCAGGAGTTTAATTTGTCCAGTTCAAGCTGAGTCCAGTTTACATTAGCAGTAGTATATATGGTTATTGATTCTGCCCATATATTTATAGCTTTGATTGTATTTCCACCATTTAACTTAGGTTTTTTACATTTTTAAATGGACTAAACTTTAATTTCATCATGTTACCCCCATTTAAGTATTCCTTGGTGTTTGTAGCTTTTCTCTATGGGCAAAGCTTTAATGATATTCCCATTTTTGTATCATATACTTCCATTTTGTTCCAATTTCTTTTTCTTTCCTTACACTGAGCATCACACATTTATCAAATCAAAATTCCATTTTGATTCCATTACTTTATATTATTACACGATTAAGATTTAAACATTTCAGTTATTTATTTTCCACTATC
The DNA here is from genome assembly GCF_059756535.1 of Pantherophis guttatus. Taxonomy (NCBI): domain Eukaryota; kingdom Metazoa; phylum Chordata; class Lepidosauria; order Squamata; family Colubridae; genus Pantherophis; species Pantherophis guttatus. The sequence goes on from NC_142068.1 coordinate 66,186,638, forward strand.
TTTGCTTTAAAATATCTTGTCTAATAGGTGGGATATCTTTCCACTTTGTTTTAACAGTTCATAACAAAGTTTTGTTTCATTCAGTATATGAGTGAGGGTATCAGTTATATAAAGCAATGGAAATCTATTGAAAAAAATCCTCTCATGATGTTTACATTTCCATTTTCTTCACTAGTTATCATCAAAGTTGGTTTTTGTTTTTTCACAGCTTCTATTGCAAAATTCTGAATGTTTGGCCTAATGCAAGCATTTCTGTTATCCACCTGTGGAAGTATAAGAGAATCAAATGTCTTTTTATAATCAATATAAACCATTTGTAACTTGGTTTGTCTTCACTTGAAGTTTTAGCAATAAATCATTTTTCTTTCATGTAAATTTCTGCAGTTATTTTTCTGTTTGCATGGATACAGTTAGTTTTTTATATGTAACTTGAAATTGTGGTTGCTAATATATCATTTAGCAGCTTGAACACTGCTGACAAGTAAATGATCTGTAGTTGTTTGCAACTGCATCCTTACATCTTTTACTCTAAAAAATCTTCTACTAATTGTCATCTATTCTTCAACTTTTTCAATTTGTCTTTCTTAGAGATTCATCAGATATTTCAACTAAAATCCATATACTCTTTTTTTCTGCTGCAGTCTTGTTCTTCACCTTTTTGCTTGCTTTTTAATCATTTCTGATGTTAAGATTGTATCATCCATTTTGATTGGTCAATTTTTTTCCACTTTCAGTTATTCATGTTTCATCTTTATTATGTTCTTTTGGATTATGCCAGATGTCATTTCAAAATTTTAATGTTTCACGTTTAACAGGGCAAGCATGTTTATAGTATTTCCCAGCAGTACTTTATAGAACAAATGGTGGCTTGATTTATTTACCTCACTATCATTCAATTTTCTTTGAAATAGCTGATTTTTTTCCTCATACATCTTTAATCATCTTAGCACCAGAATTACATTTTCTGTAATTTTTTCTTGATCTTATTTCTTTCCTTCAAATTTTTCATTATTACTGATATCAGCTCAGAATTATAATCTTTCCAAATGAAATTTCTATTTAGGTGATTGTTGCTTTTATTTTACAGTGTTGTGTTATCAACTCTAATGTATCACTGCTGTGTGATATTATTATGGTTTGCTGCAGAATCATCCAGATGTTTAGACTGGATTTGGCATTTTTATCCACCACCACCATCATCATCAATATTAATATTTTTATGCATATGGAGTCTTACATACTACATTCACCTTCCATTTAATAAAATAAATATCTTTATAGTAGAGATCTCCAAGTTGATTTGCAAAACAACTGAGTATTTAATACAGTATTTCTTGTCCCCATTATAGATTATTCTTTTGCATCATTGTTCTTTGTTACTTCATTATATTTTACAAACATTTCCTTTATGATGGTGTTAACTTGAAAACAATGTGCTATAAGTGGATTATTTCTCTGTAAGCAAGGAAGCAAGGAAGCAAGCAAGCAAGCAAGCAAGCAAGCAAGCAAGCAAGCAAGAAAGAAAGAAAGAAAGAAAGAAAGAAAGAAAGAAAGAAAGAAAGAAGAGAAAAAAAGAAGTAACACTAGAATGAGGCTGGAATGAAAGCTTTTGTAGTCTTTATTCGACTAGTATTTATCCTGTTTCTCTAGTTCTTTTTGGCATCCAGTTTCATGGCGGGGGAATTATGTACTGTCACTTTCTGCTTGTCTTAAACATCAATTTGTATCAGAAGAATAAAATAAAATGCTAGCAATTCAGGCATTTTAGGACAGTTGAACTGGGCAGTTGAATTTCAGTGAGTCTCCATGCAAAATATTCTATGTGCTTCATTGTGGCATTAAAAGGTTGGCCTAAAGGACAACAGGGCAATAGCAGGAGGTAATAAAATAATGTCTAGTAGTCCCTTGATATTGATGAAAGAATTGAAACTTAACAGAATTTGAAATTAAGATATCTAGCCTTGTTTTCCATGACAGAGATATCTGTCATAGATTTTTAGATTTTTCTTGTTGAGTAACCTCCAAATGTTAAAACAACTTGGTGCATGCAGAAAATTGTATCGCCAGGTGCGTTCCAAATTTTCCATTTGTCAGATAATTTAGTCTAGAATTCATTGAAGGATAATGAGAGTTTTAGACATATTAATTTTCAGGGCATCCAATTGGGAAGCTTGGTCTGTTATATTTGTACCACCATATTTTCTGGGGTTTAGTCTCTGGAGGTAGTCATTTGAAGATTTTGTTATTCATTAAAAATGGCTATTCATATACTAATCAAATGTGAGTATTAGTATAGTTTCCCTGCTGGCCTACATATTTTCTTCAGGAGCAAACTGATTGAAAAGCTAGTGTGTACCATTCAGGATTCATTGCTGCAGATTATTCAAAAACACACAGCTGCAATTCTTTCTATTGGCCATAACTCTGCATGCCTTCATGGTGGAAAGATGCATTGATATATGATATAAACATGATATATGACAACACAGAAATTAATTTATTTTGCTCTTCCTTTGTGTGACATTTAAACTGAAGTTGAAGGATTGGAATTAACATATCAGAGCATGTTTCTAAGTGCCACATTTCCCCAACATTCTAATTTTATATTGTGTGAGCAGTTGCATTCAGATACCGAGCACTTATCACATAAAATGTTAACATTAACAAAATGAATCGGTATCACAATATTTTTGTTTGTGTTTGTTATAGTCTTTATTTGTTAATGTCTACATCCTCCTTGGCTATACTTGGCTATACCCTGAATTACTTAGCTGCCAGAAAATCATCTAATTTTCTGATGAAAAGGAAGAAGCACATGTTGGTGCAAAGATGTCAGGTCAGGTGATCTGCTGACTTTGTTCCTGACTCTTCCTCCTTAATTTTTGCGATTGATAGAGCCACTGGAACCGAAGGGTATTGGTTCTTTACTGCTGAAGATCCCATTTTCCACTCCCACACCCTTTCTCTATGTTGCTTTTTTTAATATTTTGGGAAATGTATGAAAAAATGATAGCATTACAGATATTGCCTAGTAAAATGTGGAGGGGGGAGAGTTTAAAAAAGAACAAAAGCATTCATGATTAGGACAACATCTGCTTTATAAAACAGATTATCTGTTTTTCTCCTTTTCTCTCCTTTCCCATCCTCTCCCCCCCCCCCTTATGTTGGGCAGAAGACAGGTCTGATAAAGTGAGAGGAAACAAGATTGGTTTTCTAAGGGCACTAGGCCCTTCATGATCAGCTAAATCACAGGCTGTCTCACTCCCTGGCTGTGTAATGACCTGCTCCCTGCACCATGGCACCTGCACCCCCCATGGGACATTATGATGTGCACCTAGGCAACTGCAGGGGCCCACACTGAAGGTGAAGCTGTCATATCGATCTTTTTAGCTCTAAAATATGAGCCACTTTACTCTGCTCCCTGATGCTGTGATGTGAAAAATAATAACTTGGATCCAAATTAAAAATATTGATCTCTGGATGGTGTTGAAAGTAAATAAACACCTTCCGAAGTTTTCAGGTCAGCCGAGAAATGGTATTCAGCAGTAAATGTGTCGGCGTGTCAGAATCCAGGGTTCTTGATCTGTTTTTCCTTTTGAATTGATTTTTCATTATTTACTTCCTAAAAGTGTTGGAATTTGGTCCTCCACTGCTAAATCCCAGTGTTCGGGCAAATTATTTCTTTGGAGCTTCTGAGGTGCTCCTAATCCACTCACTCATTGATTGATTGATTTTTGACTCAATAAACTTGCATTACCCTTGCTTTATTTAAGACTTCCATCATAATTTTTTGTACATTTAGGCTTGACTTTTTTATTTCCCTCTAACAGATGAGCTGACATTGAACTATCAAACATGTGGGAAAACAATTGCCACAGGGTTAATTTTATTGCTAGCTCCATGCATTTTAAGTAGGTGTTAGGTATTTTCCACTCCCGACTGATAAATTGCTGCTGAACCACTAAAGCTTAAAAATGAATGGGAGCACAGTAACTACAACAAAAATCCACTTATATAAATGTATTGCAGAACAAACAGGAGGGGACAGAACATTTTATTTCAGTAATATATTTTTTATTATTTAAATGTTCAAGGAAAGAACAAGCTTTCTGTAATAAAACACTTATTATAATGTTATTCATGCAGTAAAGTGAGTGAAATGGCTGCATGTTCCTAATAGAGCATGAGATTTGGTTTCATAAGTGTTTTATTCTTGGTAAACAATCACACTGTTGGTTCATTTTTCTCAGCAAATATTTCTTGAAATAAAAACATTCTCATACATTTTTCCTAATAAATTCACACAAAATAATTTTAGTGAAAATATGTTATCAATGGCTTCTTAACCTGATCCTAAAAGATGAATTCTGTGGACCCATCAACGGGAAATGGCAGTAATGACACAGGGCAACATTTTTTTCAAAAGTTTTGCTTCCTGAACAGCTTTTGGTGATTATGATAGAGCCTCTCAAACTGAACACAAATATTTCAGAATAAGACATATAAAATTATCTTTTAATGACTATAATGTATGTAAATCACATAATGTTTCCAACACACTGCATGAGTTCAACAGGGGTAAAAGTGTTTTGCTGCTGATTTTTGTTTGTATTCAGTGTCTGATGCATCTTGCTGCAGTGTTCAACAATAGTCAGCCAGCATTGATGTATTCCAGTAATCCTAATAACGATTGTTCAACGTGGCAATGTCCTGGTGAAAACTTTCACTGTGTTCATCATTGACTGCATCTAGATTTTTGGGAAAGAAAATCAAACGCAGAATGCGGAAAATGAATCCGAATGACATATGCACATGTAAGATGTTTGTCAGCAGCTGAATGTAATTTGTTGCTCTCTAATTGGCAAGAAAATTCTCAATAATATCTTTGAATGCTTTCCAATAAATTTTCTCTGGCCCCACTAACAGATCTTCAAACCACTTGTCATTGATGATGTATCTGATCTGTGAACCAACAAAAATGCCTTCCTTAATCTTGTCATTAGTTATTCTTGGAACATCTGTTCCGAATAATGCAAATCTTCTCCTTGTTCATTTCTTTCACAGAATTTTTTGTCAATCTGAGTTTTATGTGAAGAGAGAAAATTTTATCATTCATTCATTCTTTCTATCCTTGTCAGGTCAACAAGTGATTCATGTGTCATATGTTATATTTGGTGTACTGGATGTGCTTCAACAACAGTTTCATGTTTTCATATGTTTCTTTCATGTGTGCAACATAGTCAACAGAAGGGTGTACATTGACACTGTGTAACAAGACATGCATGCATACACACACACACACACACATAGTGTAATCCATGTTTTTAGGACTGATAATTGATGATGTTGCTAGTATCTATTGCAGTGATCATTGAATTGTTTTGCTTCCTTTTCCTTCTCTGCAGATCTTGGGCTTTCCTCAAATTACCATATGCCATCTGTTTATGTTATATCCAAAAAAGATCTATGCTTACATCTATACCTGGCTATTAGTATGTTATAAGGAAGGAGTCTTAGGACCTGGAGCTGCGTTGAATTTCCTTATTTTTCAGCTGATTAGGTTACATTTTCAAAAGTTTCATGTTTTTGCAGATACATTACACATTACCTTAATATTTTGGGTCCATTCAAAATCTTAAAACTTTGGAAGAACTTGTAATGGAAATATAAGATTAGCAAAAATGTATCCAAATTTAAGTCTAATCTGTTGGAAGTGTAAGCAGGCACAGGGCACCTTCTTCCACATCTGGTGGCTCTGCCCAAGAATTAGGAAATATTGGGAAAAAATAAGAATTTGGTTAATAGAAATAACATTGGAAAAAATAGAACTCAAACCAGAAATTTTCCTACTAGGGATGATTAAAGAAAACTATGGGAAAGAAATAAAGTACTTAATATTACACATAGTCACTGCAGCCAGATTGGCGCTCGTCCAATATTGGAAAACTGATCAACTGCCAACAGACCAATTGATAATCCAAAAGATCTATAATTGTGCGGAAATGGACAAACTAACATTTGAAATGAAGGATAAGATAGACTTAAAAGGTTATATAGCATGGAATAGGTGGTATAATTGGATAATTCGTAGAAATGAGAGTAAGTGTAAAATTCTGTATGATAATAATAATTAACAAATATGCACCGTTAATAAGATAATGGACGTGAGACCAAAGTCACTTTTTCTTTTTATGGATTGTCGTATTAATATATGTATCATCTTGTATATATATGGTACAACATTTTACTTTTTATATGTTTAATAAAGTTTTGTTTTTAAAATAAACAAAAAATCCAAACAAAATCTTAAAACTTCAGAAGAACTTGTAACGGAAATACATGCCATTATTATTATTTTTTATGGGTAACTGCTGCATTTTGAAATGTGGGATCGGTGGCATTGTAATTCTGTCAACCACACAGGGCCTTTTCCTTATATATTGAGTACCATTTATTTATTTGTTAGACTTAAAGCTACTTCAATCGCAAAGCAGCATATATCTCATCTGCCCCAAGAGATAAAACAATATACTAACAATACTTAATCAATGTTAATCCCATTGCACCTCAAAATCACTTTCCAATATAGACAGTCACAAACTGCAGGTGAACCAGTAGTACTGGAAAAGAAGCTGCTGAGCAAGGTATTGCAATTTTGGCCCTGCTTTTGTAGGCAGCAGCAGTTTCCATAATGGATAACTTTATAAAGATTAGGTTGATTTTATGGACTGATATTTGTTTAACAAGTACCTACATTAAAGAACTCTCAGGTGATTCCATCAAAATAGACTCTGAGAAAAAGATTCCACAGGCTATCAAAAACTGAATGTAATTCAGTTATACCCATTAGGAATTGAGAAAGAAGAAAAATCCTCTCTAAATGCAATATTTTTTAAAAATCTCCCCTTCGTTTCAAAGCTTCTTGCTATGAAACTTATTTTAAAGGTGAGGGGGCTTTGCTGTTCAGAAAAATACCAATTCCAAGGTCTCTTGGGTCTAGTTAAGCAGAATTTTGAATCCCCTTTTACACCAATGTCCATTGTAATTTTCACATTCTTTGAATTTATCTGCTTTCTATTGGAAGTGTATTTAGTACTTTAAAACGTGGCTTAATTATGTCCATTCCAGAAAGACAATAAATACAAATGCCATTACTTTTAATCTACACAAAAACCTAAAGAACCACTCCCCACCCCCCACTCTGGCAGTGAAATGGATAGTGGCAAAGAAAATATGTTCCTATACAATACACATAGGAATAATGATTTGGCAATTCCCATCGGTTTCTTGTGTTTTAGGAACATAAATATGTAGTTTACAAGTAGTTCAAAAAATTAATGTATAAAAACCCCACACCCCTTATTATACTGAACAGATTTTCTGGCTTTTGAATTACTGCAGGATGGTTTATGACTCAAGAGTTGAAGCTGAATAATATGTTGTGTAATCTATTGAGGAAATAGATTACAACAACATATATAAATAAGTGACCATAAATAAGAGGTCACTGAGGAAACATTTAATGGGATTGGAGCATATTAAAGCTAGTTTGCTAAATGAGACTAACCTGCACTGAAGTGATGAGGCAGAATTATATTGCATAGCCCTGTGCAATGATCAGTTAAGAACTATTGTTAGATGAAGGCTAACTTCATAGTGATTACATCATAAATTGCTTGGTAACATAAGTTTCTGAAGTCCAGGATGCTATAGAGATTATTCAGTTGTCTAAAAACTGTACCAGAAGTATGTGTGCATTAAAAGTATAGGTAAAGGTTCCCCTCGCACATATGTGCTAGTCATTCCCGACTCTAGGGGGCGGTGCTCATCTCCATTTCAAAGCCAAAGAGCCAACGTTGTCCAAAGATGTCTCCATGGTCATGTGGCCGGCATGACTAAATGCCAAAGGCTCACGGAATGCTGTTACCTTCCCACCAAAGGTGGTCCCTATTTTTCTACTTGCATTTTTTACGTGCTTTTGAACTGCTAGGTTGGCAGAAGTTGGGACAAGTAACGGGTGCTCATCCCGTTACGCGGCACTAGGGATTCAAACTGCTGAACTGCCGAACTTTCGATTGACAAGTTCGGCGTCTTAGCCACTGAGCCACCATGTCCCACTGTGTGCATTATGCTCTACTAAAATAAAATGTAACATTATTTCTGTTTTACTTCCTGAAAAAAAGCAGTTTGCAATTTATTGTCTTTTTAACTAGCAAGGCATACACATGAAGCCAGCTTTTTTGTTGTTTATGTCAGCTGCATTTCCATCTTGGGAACCTTACTGAAAAGCTGAGTTCATCAAATAATAATAATAATAATAATAATAATAATAATAATAATAATAATAATAATAATAATAATAATAATAATTTTATTTCTATACCGCCCTTCTCCCGAAGGACTCAGGGCGGTGTATAGCCAATTTAAAACACAAGACACAACAATGATTAAAAATTAAAATAATTAAATAGATTTGGCCGATTTAAAACCCCAAAAATTTAAAATACCCCAATTTAAAATTATTATGTTGATAGCCCGGCCTGGCGGAACAACAGGGTCTTCAATGCGCAATGAAACACCCGGAGGTCGGAGATCTTACATATTTCTGGGGGCAGTTCATTCCACAGGGCTGGGGCTCCCACAGAGAAGGCCCTCCCCCTGGGTGTCACCAGCCGACATAACTTGGCTGATGGCACCCTGAGGAGACCCTCTCTGTGGGAGCGGACTGGTCGGTGAGAGGCTATTGGTGGCAGAAGACGGTCTCGAAGGTACCCAGGTCCTATACCATGGAGCGCTTTAAAGGTGGTAACCAACACCTTGAATCGCACCCAGAAGACCACTGGGAGCCAGTGCAGCTCGCGCAGGAGGGGTGTCACGCGGGCACAACGAGTTGCGCCCTTAACCACCCGCGCGGCCGCATTCTGGACCAGTTGGAGCCTCCGAGTGCTCTTCAAGGGGAGCCCCATGTAGAGAGCATTACAATAGTCCAGCCGGAAGGTGACAAGGGCATGAGTGACCGTGCGCAAGGCGTCCCGGTCCAGAAAGGGCTGCAACTGGCGGATCAGGTGAACCTGATAAAAGGCCCCCCTGGCCACGGCCGTCATATGCTCTTCTAAAGACAGCCGTGAATCCAGGAGGACACCCAGATTGCGAGCCCTCTCTGTGGGGGGCAAAGATTCACCCCCAATAGTCAGCGATGGCACCTGCTGACTATATCGGGACGCCGGCAGCCACAGCCACTCGGTCTTGGACTGGTTGAGTCTGAGCCTGTTCCTCCCCATCCAGACCCGCACGGCCTCCAGGCAGTGAGACATCACATCAAGGGCATCGTTGGGATGGTCTGGGGTGGAGATGTACAGCTGAGTATCATCAGTGTACAGATGACACTTCACCCCAAAACCACGGATGATCTCACCCAGCGGCGTCACATAAATGTTGAACAGAAGGGGCGAGAGGACCGACCCTTGTGGCACTCCCCATGCGAGACGCCTCGAGGTCAACCTCTGCCCCCCTGCCAACACGAACTGCGAGTAGAGAGGCTCTGGAGGTTGGGGACAGCAAAAAATGTCACTTCCTGTCCCACCGGGAAATGGGACGTTTCAGGCCTTTGGAGGGCCTCCGAAAGAGTGAGAAAGGCTGTTTTCGCTCTTCCCAGATAAATAGAGAGGATCTGGAACCAGGTAAGAAAGAAAAATGGGCCTACCAGGCCATCATGTGCCAGGAGCGGGGGGGATTGCGCGCGCATATGCATGTGGGCATGTGCGTGCGTGACCCTCCCCCGCCCCCTCTCCTGGCATGGGATGGCAAAAAGGTTAGCCATCACTGCCCTAGTCACTTCCTGTCTTGACTATTGCAACACGGTCTACATGGGGCTACCCTTGAAGAGCATCTGGAAGCTCCAGTTGGTGCAAAATGCAGCAGCCCGCATGGTTTTGTGCAGACCCCGGTGTGCACATGTATCACCTTTTCTGAAGGAGCTGCATTGGTTGCCAATTTGCTTCCAGGTCAAATTCAAGGTGCTGATTGTCATCTTTAAAGTCCTTCATGGCTTGGGACCACGTTATCTGAGGGACTGTCTCTTGCCGGTCACATCTACCCAACTCATCAGAGCAGGAAGGCAGGGAATGTTGCAGGTCCCATCCCCGAGGGACATACACCTGGGAGGGACTGAGAAGAAGGGCCTTCTCCGTGGTGGCTCCCTCTCTCTGGAACATCATTCCCCCAGAGATTAGAATGGCCCCCACTCTAATAGTCTTCCAGAAGGCGCTGAAGACCTGGTTCTGCCAACGGGCCTGGGGAACCCAGAGTGGGATGGAGCCCATTAAATGGCTCTTGGGATCTGCTGTTGCCAGGCGGGAGGTGTGGGGTGATTTTGTTATATTGTACTATATTAATCTATTTGATTCTTTAGTTTTTATTGTTTTAAATTGGCTTTATATTTTGTTAGCCGCCTTGAGTCGCCATGGGTGAATAGACGGCAATATAAATTCAATCAATCAATCAGTTTAAGTGAAAAATATGAATTACAATACAGAGTATCACAATCCATGTTAGAATTACTTATAGTTGCTTAGAGTGACAGTAGATTGGATATAGCATTTCTGTGTCAGAGAATGGTAATGTGCAAAGTGATTACTTTTCTCCTATTTGTTATTGTGCTGATGTTCAGTTATAGGTGGGGGAAGGGGGAAGGTAAAAAAACTTTTGACTTTTTGCATTTTTTTCTTTCTCTCTGTTTTTTCTAATTCTTTTCTTTTCACTATTTCTCTAAAAAAATAAAAGCCAGCTAACCAGGGGAAGCAAAAAGTAAATAACAGCAGAATCATGTTTTTGTCAATGTATTGAATTAGAGTAACACTTTCTTTTTTTTAAGTGGGGAGTGACAGATTTGAAATGTTTTGGTTTTGTCAATCACTTGCCAGAAGCCATTTCACAAATAATAAAAAATATGTGACACTTTGGTGAAAGGCCTGAGTAAGCTGTGTGTGAGCCACTTCATATATCAGAAAACAGACAAGAATGACTGAATGCTTGTCATAACTCTGGTCAGTGGAAGCAAATATTCTGTGAGAAATGCATTGGTAAATAACCAGAACAAATGCATTTATTTAAGATTTGTTAGCACTTCTGTCAGAAAGCCATAGCAGCATTGTATGTAAAGTAATGCATTTTGAATTTGAACCAAGCTTCCTTGGGAAAGCATTTCTTCCCTTTATTCTTTAAACATTAATTCTCAACTTGTTGCCTAGTGCCCGCCCTCTTGATATTTCATTCATTGAAACTTGCATTTCCTGCTTGGTTGAATACTGTACATTTTAACAGGCACTCTAACTCAAAGCAACAGAGAGCAGGATTTCAACCTTGGCAGTCATATGAAAGTTACTTTTAACTACCTGATTAGTCACCGTAATAAATATTTCTTGTTTTACAGTAAAATTGATTGTGCTTTGGTTTTCAGCTCTTGCTGTTGATGCCATTTGCTCATTTGTTCATTCTAGTTTTCTAAGAAAATGGATTTCTGATCAATATTGCTCTTCCATAACTGTAAGAACAGGAAAGGAGACAAGGAAATTAGGCAGTGGCACATGGTGGAGTTGACCTCATTCCCAAGGGTTGGATAATTTTAGTCAATGATTATCATATTCTGGCCTATAATGTGTGCATATGAGGTGCCCAACTGACGGCTGATTTGCAAGACCTTTGGCAAGTTGCAACATGTGAAAAGTCTTAATAAACTCCTTTTTATTTGTTTTAATGTTGGCTAAATTAAAAGCAGGGAACTTGTGGCTTTTCATGTGTTGTCGAACTATAATTCCTACTATCTTCAGCCAGCAGCACAACCAGTAAGTAGCAAGAAAAGCTGGAAGCTCCATATAGCCATAACAAGAGAACTTTGACATTTTATTTATTTAGAAAACATGCACCACACACTTTCGTAAAAGTAAGTAGAATTAGTTGCAAGGAGAAACAAGGAAATCTAGGCAAGCTAGTGATCCAGCAGTAAAGAATGCACTTGTACACTAATACAGTGTTTTCCCGAAAATAAGACCCTGTCTTATATTTTTTTGAACCCCAAATAAGTGCTTGGACTTATTTTCGGGGATGACTTATTATTTTGGAGCGCGTAGAGCAAGATTAAAGTCTTACCTGATTTCCAGCTCTTGTCTCCCTAACCCTAACCAGAGGAAATGGCGGGGACCGGCTGCGCATGGTTTAAATATTTTCGGGGAGGGCTTATTTTCGGGGGAGGCTTATTTTAGCGCATGCGTTCAAAAGCCCGACTGGGCTTATTATCAGGGGATGTCTTATTTTCGGGGAAACAGGATATATATGGAAAATGTGGGTACTTTAAAAAGTAATTATTATGTATACTCATGGCTAACCCCATCCACAGATAAGCCAAATCAATAACTTTTAATGATTGTGGATACCTTACCCTAATCCCTTATTTCATTATTAAAAAGATGATTACTTGTAATTATATTAATATTGGTAGCAGATGCTTATTAAAGTATAGTGTGAAAAACATATTTCAGGAGTTAAACAGAATACATTTTTAATAAATTCATATGTAAATATATATAGAGACAGAGATCACAACTGTTTTTCTCTGGAAGAATTGACAATACATTGATTGGTAGAAATACGTCTTCACAAATCAAAGATTCTGTTTACTGAACTGATATTTAAGATTTCAAAGCCTTGCATGGGAAACTAATTAATAATTAATAAATACTGTGTTATTTATAATGACCATCTCACTAACAATTGTTAATGGATTTGTTAATCATTAATAATCATTTAATTCATTTATTGCTTGTGTTTTCACTTACCTCTTTGTAGGTGTTTTTTTTTTCAAATTCAAGTTTTTTTATTCCTGTTTGACATACTGGAAATAGACGTTTACAGTAAACATAATATTTAACATAGAATTCTCACATTTTCCTTCTACTCCGTTTTGCAGAAATAAACCAACAATTAATAGAGAGATCTACTAGGACCCTTTAAAAGGCTACAGAAGACAATTAGTGCACATTAGTGCAATATTTTCTTTCAAATAAGGCCAAATATATATGTGCACCCACTCACAACCGCACACACATAGAAGAGTAAATTGCACTGTCTCAAATTAAGAATCAACAAGAACAAAGGAAATTATGCATATTCAAATGACCATTCTCTCTCCAACTATCTCAGTCTTAAAACCTAAAAACATTTTACTTCTGCCCAGATATTATTATGTTACATTACTTTTTATGCTACAGTGTTCTTTTTTCCTTCATTAACTTGTACAGAGACAGGTGAAATACTATCTAATAGTCAGGAGACACAATTCATTTTTAATCTCACAACACATGGACAGTCTCAAGCATAGTTTCAATTGTGAAACTCTGAGCATCCAAGAGCAAACTGAATACAAAAATGCTAGAAAACTCCTGCAGATTTGGTATTTAGACAAATCAGCTGTCAATAGACACATAGAGATGAAACACATTTACATATGATTCAAAAGAGAAAATAAAAAAACTAAGAAGGAAACAAAAACACATCCTCTCCAGCAGCCACAACCAGATAAGCAGGGATTAACGCCATACAAACAATCAAGCAGAAAACAATATCCCAATCAAGGACCTACAAAGGCAACCACTGTACCAACATTTGTAGGGCAAGATATTATACAGGGAGCAAACCCCACACTCACTAGCACTGATGATGCTATCTTTTTATCTACAGTGAAGTAGATGGAACAATGGAGAGAGGTTGGGTAGCAAAAATTAGTAAAGTGAATGCAACATGTCACCCCTCCCCAACTTCTTGAATGTTGTGCTTTTCCATCTGCTGAATGCTCATTTTGTAGTTTAGAAATAGCATCAGTTTTGAATAGGTGAGCAGGAGATCTTTATTGCTAAGATATGCAGTATTTTCATTCATGCTCCCTTCATTTTCAAAATAGATCTGACCTGATGCTAAATATACACATCATGGTTGTAGGAAAGTTTCTTGAAGCGAATCAAATTCTTGACCTAAAAGCATAAGTTTATAGTTACTTATATTTGTATTTCTTTCTTATTTTATTGACGTAATTTGACTTCCAGCATTTAAAAATTTATTCAGCAAAAATATGTCTGTGGGAAATAGTATTTCTATGACATAGAAATGTTTGGAGTTTTTCTACTGTAGTTTCAGCTTTTAAACTACACTCAGATTTGAGATATACATTGACCACGAACATAATGTGTAGAGTTTTTTATGATTTAATTCAATCTTGAAATAAGAAATGTATATAGTTACCCATAGTCTAGAAAGACCAGTGTACAGAAGGAATTGGGATTTCATCTGAACTTAGTTGAGCTTTAAAAATCTATTTATGAGATCTAATAATATAGTAATATAATGCTACTAGTTTAATAAATGTTGCTACACAGTAAAGGACAATAAACATATTCATTGTTGCCAATTTATTTCAAATGGCAGGCTGTTTGAGCCATGAATGGATGCTATTTAATAAATGTGGGTTATTTTGCCAACAATCACAAGTATTTAAAGGGTTTTCAAAAGGAAAAGAACAAATCAAATAAAACAATTACTGTTGTATCTTATTCTGAAGTTAAGTGTATTTTTATATGGGTCTTGTTTGGAGTCTCCTCCCAGTTTTCATCCATTATCACAATAATTGAGTTTGTAGTTGGAATTAAATTTATCAAATTGTGTTATCCTCTTTTGAAATTGGATAGGTATCCTGGCAGTAGAAGCTAGAAGTTAATCTGCTTTGCTAAAGCCTCCAGTGGCAGAGTGGCAACAGGCTCGAGAACAGTCAAACATTTTCCTGTCACCCTGGACACGATGTAATTTCTCCTCAATCCCTTGTGCAAATAATGACATTTGAATCGAGCATTAACAGGCTTAATTACTTTAAAATTGTCATTTTAATTTACACTGATATAGTATTGATCATACAAGCAGAGATTAAGCTGTTCACTGGAGCAGATGATGGGAATTAAACATTAAAGGGTCCTCAAGGGGCTGAGAGGGCCATCTAGAGTGTGCCAGAAGAGGAATGATATTTTTCCGTAATGAACTGGCAGTATGCGGGGACATGAATCTTTGGCCTACTGGAAAACGGGAAATAATGGGGTTTGGGAAGCATTTGCAGGTTATTCATTCGCTGCCACGCACCAATTCTCCAGTGATTCATCCAATTCACCAACATTTATTTATCTAGCAAATTTAAGAGTTATGACCTTTTGCTAAGTGCATTTAATATCAGGCTGAATGAAATCGTTCTGGTGTAACTTGTTAAAATATTATCATTCTTGTTTCTGCATAATGTTAAATACGATTTAATTCTTCAAATATATGTACATCCAACCTGTTGTAGTTATAGTGTTCCTAAATAATTTATGGGGACAATTATGTAGAAGTATGGTGTATCTTGCCTCATTCAAGTCCTTGTCCTGTTATAAAACTTTATTTAGTAAATTATACTGTGGAGGGGGGGAAATTAAAATGCTGTATTCACTTCTATCAGAAAAACGTCTAAACAATTATGAACATTAAAGTCATTTTGCCCCCATAACAATCAAGCCTGTGTTGCATTTGTACATGTGCATCCATGTTGATCTGACAGAAAGTGTTGTAGCTAATCCTATTGTAATGTGTAATAAGATGATTCAGCTAATTACTTGCTTAATTCTTTTATTTACTGAAAGTTTATTGCTCGGGATAGCTCCTTGGTTAGCCTTGGATCCTTTGCTGTTCAGTGGGTTTTTGCTGCTCTGCCTCAGCAAAATATACAAATCCAGGGCAAAGGAATTATAGAGTTGGGAGTGATTACAAAAATTATTTAGGTGAAAGGATGGCCTGTATTTATAGCTTTACTAGCCTATAGCCAATAGATTTCTAATTCAATGGCAGCATAGAATACAATTTAAGTATCTTGTTTGAAGTATATATTTCTGAATGTCTCTGCTTAAAAAGCTTAATTTTACAATGTATAATTATATATAACTTTATTGAAAAAGTCTACAATGCTTGAAGATTTTTCAAATAAACCTACCATTTACACATCTTAAGTAAACAAACAAACAAACAAACAAACAAACAAATAAATAAATAAATAAATAAATAAATAAATAGTAATACAGTCTTTTCAGCTTATTGAAGCTCTCATTTCCCCAAGGTTTCCCTTTACTTTTATTTACATGTGTGTTATTATTTTAATGTAAGGCCTCCCACTGGCTTGCATTTATGCCCACCAATATTAATTTGGAAGTGCTAGAGCAGGGGTGTCAAACTCACGTCATCACGGTGGCATCACATGACGTATAGGGACTTTTCCCCCCTTGGCTAAACCGGGCATGGGCGTGGCCAGTGTGAGATGCATCCAGCCCATGGGCCAGGAGTTTGACAGCCCTGTGCTAGAGTATTTAAAGCAATTCCTCTGTAAAAATGAAGTCGAATAACAAATTATGTTGTACGGATGATCAAAGACAACACAGTCTAATATGTTCCGGCCGAAGATGAACGATTCTGAGGCGAACGGGAACAGCAACAGTAATGTTTATTCAACTCTCTTCAATATACATAACATGCCAAAACTCCCGCACTTGACAGCTCCCTTTTATACCCGGAGTTGTCATCTTCCAACCAATCAGAGAATAGGTAGTAACTAACTTGGCCACTAGGGACTGACTGTATTTGAATATTCAACACTCCTTCTCACCCAGCTTGCGCATGCGGACGTCACTCGCATGCGTAATCACTCAAATATGCTGGCCTCCTCCGGACCCGCCCTGATCGCCTGAGCTTCACCCCCTCGTCTAGTACAGGCGGTGGATTTGAATTGCTACTCTCGCTAGATTTACCGGACTGCCCGGGACCGGCCTCCCCCAGTTGGTCCCCATCGACAGGTACGTCGTCCGCTGGTGTATCGGACGGGATTGGGGTTTCTGCTCTGGCCGCGGCCAGCCTTGAAGGCTGTTCGCTCATGTCCTCCCTGCTGTCCTGCTGGGGAATTAACACCCTCCTAGCCCGCAGTTGGTCTTTATGACGCTTCCAAATCCTCCGTTATCCACCTCAACTTGGTAGGAATGCGGCCCCACTACTCCTACGACCATTCCAGCCAGCCATAATGGCTGACCCCCATAATTACGGGCGTAAACCATGTCTCCCACTAGGAATGGTTGGTATCTACTGCGTGAATCCAAAGGCTTGCTTGGGTAATAAGAGGGGTGTATTCTGTCTAACAGGGTGCGTAATTTGCGGCCCATTAAGAGCTCGGCAGGGCTTTTATTTGTAAGTTGACAGGGAGTCGTATGCTGAGCCATTAAGTATTCTTCTATTCGCTCACTCCAACTCCCGTGACCCAGCTTCTTAAGTGCATCCTTAGCGGATCTCATGGCGCGTTCCGCAAAACCATTACTAGCTGGGTCGAACGGCGAAATTAGACAATGCCGTATCCCCCGGTGCGCCAGGAATGCCTCGAACTCAGTAGATGTAAATTGGGCACCGTTGTCGGACACTATCATATCTGGTAACCCATGGGTGATAAATAGTCGGCCTAGTGCCCGAACAATGGTCTCCGATGTGGTGGAACCTATGGGTAACACCTCCACCCACTTAGAAAAGGCATCTGCTACCACCAGCAGGGACTGTCCCTGTATAGGGCCAGCTAGATCAATATGTAACCTAGACCACGGGGCCCCGGGATCCTCCCACTCCCGAGGCAGCTCCTTGGCCGGCATAGGTAGCGCTGCCTGGCACTGTGAGCAGGCTGAAACCCAGTCAGTGACATTCTTATCCAATTATGGCCACCACATGTAACAACGACCCAATGCCTTCATGCGCACCACCCCCGGGTGACCCGGATGTAATTCTTGTAATAAGGATTGTCGTAGAGGGGGCGGAATCACGACTCTATGACCCCACAACAGGCATCCGGCTTGCGTGGACAACTTGAGCCTTCTCGTAAAGTAGGGCTGAAATTCCTGGGCGAGCGGTCCTTGCGGCCAACCCCTAGCCATCCAATCCAAAACCTGGGCTAGGACTCTGTCTTTGGCGGAGAGACGAGCGACGTCCGACGCTGTGACTGGCAGCGACGAATCAGCAATCAGGAACACCGAGGATACAGGAACAGGGTCAGCGAGCAGAGCTGGAATGGGGCAGCGGCTCAAAGCACCAGCGTGAGCAATGTCCCGGCCGGGGCGGTGAACCAATTGGTACGTGTATGCAGCCAGGAACATGGAGTAGCGAGTCATGCGGGGTGACATAATTTGTGGAGCTTGCCGGTCACCCGCCAGAATTCCTAGAAGGGGCTTATGATCGGTGTATAATACAAAGGAACGACCATATAAGTAATGGTGGAAGCGTTTGATCCCTGCCAGTAGAGCCAATGCTTCCTTATCTAACTGTGAGTAATTACGCTCAGCAGGAGCTAAGGTCCTGGAAAAATAGGCAGTTCCCGGCCAGAGGGGAACTTATGGCTCAAAACTGCCCCCACCCCATAAGGGGAAGCGTCACATGCCAGAGTAAGTGGGAGGTGAGGCGAAAACTGTTGGAGGATGGCGTTAGATGTTAAGAGACGTTTTACAGCATGGAACGCCGCAACTTCCTTTGCTCCCCACCGCCAAACAGCCCCACGGTCCAAAAGGCGGTGTAGGGGCTCTGCGACCGTTGCCTTATGTGGCAGAAAAACCGCATAGAAATTTAACAACCCCAGAAATGCTTGCAGGTTGGCTTTACCGCGAGGGGCTGGTGCATCCAAGATAGCGGACGTCTTGGCAGCCGTCGGGTGAATCCCGGCGCCATCGATCAAAAACCCCAAGAACTCTACCTGCCGCACTGCAAATTGGCACTTGTCTTTGTTCACTTTGAGCCCGGCGTTGCTAAATTTACAAAGGACCCAACGAAGCCTATCCCTCAATTCAGACGTGCTGCTCGCTGAGATAAGGACGTCATCAAAATATGGCATGACACCGGGGATCCCGTGCAATAACCTCTCCATCAGGCTCTGGAATATCCCCGGGGCTACACTAACTCCAAATTGCAGACGACGACATCGGAACGCCCCCCGGTGTGTCACAATTGTCTGGGCCTCCGCAGTCTGGTCATCCACCCGTAATTGCTGGTATGCTTGGGCCAGGTCCAATTTGGCGAAAATTGAACCCCGGCCCAAGGAGTGCAGCAGATGCTGCACAACGGGGACAGGATAGGCGTGTCCCAAGAGAGCCTTATTTAAGGTCGCCCGGTAGTCTGCGCATATGCGGATCGAGCCATCCGCTTTAATGGGCGTCACAATAGGTGTCTCCCACCGTGCAAATTCCACCGGTTCTAAAACCCCTTGTGAGATCAACTTATCCAATGCTGCATCCACCCTTGCCTGTAATGCGAAAGGCACTCTGCGTGGTTTCAATCTCCGAGGGGGAATCCTGGGGTCAAGGCTAAACGACACCGGGGGCCCGGTATAACACCCGAACTTGCCATCGAAAACGGATGGAAATTCCTGGATTAGCATGTCCAATTCAGATGAGCGGATGGCATGCACCCCTTGCAAAGTGAGCCCCAACGCCTGGAACCAGTTTAATCCCAGCAAACTGGGCAACGGAGCTTCCACGACAATTAGAGGCAGGCGGCCAGAAAAGTTCTTAAAATTAACACAGAAACGGCCACACCCCACGACGGCTATTGGTTTTCCTTGAAAATCTTTCAACTGTAAGTGACAAGGGGAAAGACGGCTCTTGGCCATCCGCGGTACCAGTCTTTTGACAGTGCTCCAGGACACGATAGAATGGGCGGAGCCAGTGTCCACCTCCATCATGCACGGCTGGCCCTCGATATATACTGTCACGTTAATCTTGCGATAGGCAGCCCCAGGTGGATCCAGATGTACCATGTAAATTCCCCCTTGCTCTCGATTCCAGGAAGGGCGACCGCCCGGATCGGCTGCTCTTCTGCCAGGAACTCGACGACTGGCCCTGGGGGGGGGCGGGGGCATCTCCGCAGGTCTAGGCGCTCTGCACACCCTCGCAATATGGCCCCGGCGAGCACATCTGCGACAGACCACGTCTTTCAATCGGCAAGTATTACTAGAGTGACTACCCCCACAGCAACTGCAGTTTCCCCTCGGCTGCCTGGCATGCCCAGCAGGGCGCTGCGCATCTCTAATTTGATCCACCTCGGGCTCCACACTGGAATCGTATTCATCGCTCCCCTCAGCCGCATTGTAGTTAATGGGCTCGCCTTTAGGCTTGGCGGTCTGATGTCCCCGGGGCAAGTCAGCTAGGGATAGAGCAGCTAGCTCCGCGGCACACGCTTCATCCAGGGCTTCTTGAAAGGATAACTCAGGCTTGGCAATGAGTCGTCTTTTAAGGTGCTCGTCTCTCACCCCACTGACTAATCTGTCCAACAAATAATCGTCCAAGTCCACAAATTGGCAGTGTCTGGCCAATTTTCGTAGCGCCGCAACGTAGTGACTAATTGACTCCCCCTCAGCCTGATCCCGATGGTAGAAATGTTGGCGGCGAGCGATGCGTGATGGAGCTGGAGCGTAGTGTTTTTTTAATTTTGACATGAACTCTTCCCATGTCCCCGCATGAATTGATTGTGGAGCCATGAGGGTCATAGCCGTTTCAAACATTTCTGAGCCACAGAAGCTTAAAAAATAGGCTCGCTTCCTCTCGCTAGACAACTCCCTGTAATCATTTGCTATCAGGAAGCAGTCAAATCTGGCTACAAACGCCTCCCACGATTCCATCGAGGAGTTAAATGGGGCAAAGTTGTGTGAGGACACCATTCTCCACCCCCTCTTATTCGAGTGTCAACTCTCTGTCTCCCCGTTACCGCCGGGCACTTCAAAACCTCGGAAAGCCTCACTTCCTCTTTTCACTGCCTCCAGCCGGCAAATCCCATCCTTCGTCGCCACTAATATGTTCCGGCCGAAGATGAACGATTCTGAGGCGAACGGGAACAGCAACAGTAATGTTTATTCAACTCTCTTCAATATACATAACATGCCAAAACTCCCGCGCTTGACAGCTCCCTTTTATACCCGGAGTTGTCATCTTCCAACCAGAGAATAGGTAGTAACTAACTTGGCCGCTAGGGACTGACTGTATTTGAATATTCAACACAGTCCATATACAAAATTAGGAGCCATGGTGGCACAGTAGTGAGAATGCAGTATTTCAGGCTAACTATGCCCACTGCCAGGAGTTTGAACCTGACCAACTCAAGATTGACTTAGCCTTTCATCCTTCCAAGGTCGGTAAAATGAGGACCCAGATTGTTGGGGACAATATGTTGACTCTGTAAACCAGTTAGAGTGTGCTGTAAAATACTATGAAGGGGCATATAAGTCTAAGTGCTATTGCTATTGCTATTTTATAGAACATTGAGCAGCATTTCAAAACTGTAATTGCAGGATCAACCATTGGGGGTACTAACCTAAAAACGACATTGTGCAAGGAATCAAAATGGAATATATATATATATCAATTGTTAAATGAACCATATTTATGGTTCATTTTATATAATTTACAGATAAAGATCTGATTTCTCAAGATTTCAAATACTTTTCTGCACCACTCACTGATTTAATGCAGAGTTATACATGATCATAAGTGTACATTACAGAGGTGGATTTCAGCAGGTTCCGATCAGTTCTGGAGAACTGGTAGCGGAAATTTTGAGTAGTTCGGAGAACTGGTAGTAAAAATTCTGACTGGCCCTGCCCACATCTATTCTCTGCCTCCCACATCCCAGCTGATCAGGAGGAAATGGGGATTTTGCAGTAACCTTCCCCTGGATTGGGGAGGGAATGAAAATTTTACAGTATTCTTTCTCTGGAGTGGGGAAGGAATGGAGATTTTATGGTATCCTTCCCATGCCACACCCACCAAACCATGCTATGCCCACCAACCCACACCCACAGAACCGGTAGTAAAAAAATTTGAAACCCACCACTGGTACATTATTTATATTACTTCAGGCATTTGCTTTTTTTTTTTTTTTTTTTTTTTAGTAGTACGTGTTTTTATTAAAACCTATAATTTACAACAATAGAAGCGAATACAAAAAAAACTAAAATTAAAAGAAAAAGAAAGAATAGGTACAGAAGAAAAAAAATAGAAAGTAGAATATAAATAAATAATAATATAGTAAAGAAAAACAAAAGGTATACAGTGTGTATGTTTATACACACATACACAGTATATAAAGTGATATACCCCTTCATCACAAATATCAACAATTTTATTAACTTATTACCTTCTCTTAAAATACAGTGAATAATATCTTCTTTCTATATCTCTTATCTATAAACAAATCCATAAAACCTCATAATTTCATTCTTGATATCAGCAAAAATTCATTTAGAATTACCAAAAATATCAACATCTGTTTAACCTTGATCAAAAAAACTATCTTTATATTCCTTCCTTTTACTTCTAACAATCTTTATATTTAGTCCCTTCAAACAAGAACTTGATTTCTTTTAATTTTTTCTTTGTTCTCACAAAATTCTTAAAAGCTTTAACAAGCAAGCTCCTTTTGTTAATCCAATTACAGTTTACAATTATAGGAAAATTATCTGGATCACTCTTTTGGTTTGTTGTTTAATTATTAAGATATCAGCTGGTCTCTTTTGTATGTCCAGTGTGACATCTTTTTCCATGTCATTCTTATAGCCTGTCATTTGAAAGTGGATTTATCAGTCTCAGTCATGACAGGTAATATTTGATCCTCTTCCATAGCATCTTTTAAACATAGAGGCAGACACTTTTAAAATTAACTTCTGTGTCCATTGTTCAAAAATATTCTTCGGAATTCCAATGTTAAGATAATTTGCTTCATTCTGCATTAGTAAGTTGAGTTAGAGTGTTCTTCTCCTTTAATTGTAATATTTAGTTCTTTCTAGTTCCCTTTAGTGTCCACACTTTTGCTCTATATTCCAGAATCTTTTTAAAAAGTCCTTTTTTTAAAAGGAAGTTGTCTTTTCAAAGGTACTAGCCAAAGTCTGAATATATATATTTCCTTATCTCACAGAGCTCTAAACCATTGGAGACCGCTGTCTTGCTGTCTCCTCATAAGGAGCAACTGACTAAAGTACTTGTGGACAATCTGAAATCCTCTCCTTGTCAGAGAGGAATTATGAAGAGCCGATCTACTCACCAGTTTTCATTTTATAAGTCATCATTTCTGCTTTTGATGGCGCCATTTACAGTTTGCCATTTTTCCTCCAGAAGTCTTCACCCTTTGCCTTTTCTTTTCTTATACCTTGCTTGTGAACTGAGAACCTCAGAAATTTGCCAGCAGAATGCCATTGCAAATTTAACTGATCTTTTGCAGGAACCATCCCCTATGCTTTGACGTTCTTGTAAACAAGTATTAAGAGTCAGCATTTATTTATTTTTATAGTAGTTACCTACCTACACTATGTTACAGTATTCATCAACAGTGAAATTTCTATGTAATAGGCATAAGGGCCAAGGTCAAAATTCTGTAGCCTACAGTCTTCAGATATTATTGAAGATTCATGGGAGTCTTAAGGAGGGGAGGGGGGAATCAAGAAAATTAAGATGTCAGGCATGATTCTGGATCAAAGCCTCACCCACTTTTTATATGCATATAATCTGCATAAAGAAAGGCAGTGCTTCAACTGCACGACTACATCTGTCATTTTTATTTTGTTTCTTCCTCACCCACCCCACCCAACCCCACCCCGGACATCCTGCTATAACTCCCTTCATTTCTGGAAGCAGGACTAATGGTGAAGGATTCTGGAAGTTGGAGTTCCAAAACATCTGGATGGCCATGAGTTTTTTTTTTTTGTTTTTTTTTAAATTTGATTTATATGCCGCCCTTCTCCGAAGACTCAGGGCAGCTTACAATGTGCTCAGCAATATTCTCCACCCTTGCCAAAAATTTAGTCATATAATCTAGAATGTTTCACTTTAAATGGTTGGTCATTTTAAGTATCACTAGTTTCAAGTGATTTCTGCATAGCATTTGGAACTGCAAGTCCAAAATCATTTTGGAAAAATGATAATAGTGATACTTAGTGATGATAATTATTTTAATGTTTTCCATTGGATTCAATGAAAACGAATAATCCTTGCAAAAAAAAATCAGAATTCTTGTAGAAATAAAAGGACTTCTGTACTTCATTTGTAAATAGCAAGAAATGTTGTCTACTGAATTTCTTAATATGTTACTTATGGCTAATAAATATAGCTTAGATTCAAGATTTGATTCCTAATCTATTTTTGTATGAAGTAAATGAGCAACTTTAATGTGAATGTCAAATACTTTCCTTAATAAAGAATCGGCATGTTTTTCTTAGCATATCTGTATGCACATGTAAATACATAAAATATGACAATAATTTCTATTTGTCACAAAAAGACAAAGCATCCAGTCAGGTTGTTTTAGTTAAATGTATTAGAACAATCCTCTAGGCTTGTTTCTTTTCTCATTTGCAATATAACAGAAGATTTATTATAGTTATTGTTTTTGATTAATAGTTTTGTCCCCTTGATTAATCTCTTATCTCAGGCTCAAATAACTAAATTAAACTGAGCAGCATCTTTCCTTTTTGATTTGTTAAATGTTTCATTTCCATGCACTGACTTATTAAAAGCCTTTACTATTTTGCTGGATCATTTTGGACATGTGCTTTAACTTTTTTCCTTAATTTTATAAAATGTTTATTTCACAAGGTACACAAGTTATAGAAACTAATTTTTTATTCAAACTTTTTTTTGTCAAAATTTTTCTGGGATTAGTATACACATTCAATTTAATACTGTCTTTCAGAAATCTAGTATTATTATTCTTGAATTCCAAAATTAAATGCAAGCCTATAAGGCTAAATTAAGAGTTGGTTTCTGTATGATTATATTATTTGATGTGATTTAATCCATTTTGCTTAATCAAATAATGGAGCATAAGTCATTTAATTAAACCAGTCAGATAAAATTAAATAGCATCTGTAATCATATGTTCTCGGTTAGTTACCATTCATGATCTTCTATGTCATTCAGTATGTGAAATGTCATTGTGCCTTTTTTTTTCCTTTCCTTTTCTTTCCTTCTGGTACGGCTGTATTGCTACAAAATTTTAACAAGTGTAAAATTCAGATTTCTTAAATCACAATGTGACCTACTGTAAGTAGTGTGCTTGTGGCATGTGCTTATTATTTTATTTGTGAATGCAAGCTGAGAAAACATCAATGATGGATGCATTCAATGTTAAATCCGAACTTGGGTTCATGGTTTATTGTACCCAAATATGTAATATTTTAAAGCCAGGAACAAATCTTGGTTTCAAACTAGTTTATTGCCCCTGTTTGCATGTGTACTATAAATTAAAATCTCATCAATTCAGTTTCTGATAAATTCAGTCTCTGTAGTTTCTGTTCATTTGTTTTTAAGATACTGTGACCCAAGTTATTGTCAATGCTTTGTTTGTTTATCTGTAATGATACATAATGTTGTCTTTATTGAAGGAATAGCTGGAAAGCAGTTTTATTTTAGGGGCTGGAAGGAAAGGATTGATAAACAGGGCCAATGTTTTAAAACTTTAGTGATTGTTATTCAAGATCCTCCAGCTGCAACCAGTCAAACGAAAATGTGAACAGAGATTCTTCATTTCAGGTGTGCAGCCATTCACAGATGAGGAAGTGGGGACAACAAACTGGTATTACTCAAATATATATTTTTATATTTTCTTGTATTGGTATTTGATTTTACATGTTTCTAACAATGTGTAAATCACCCAGAATCACTGTTAATTGTTAATTTATTAAATGTAAAATTAATAAATTGTCACTTATTATTATTTGCCTCCTGGATCAAATTTCTGGATGTGCATTCAAAACAATGTGTTTCTGACTGTCAAATGGATAATGTATAAAAATGTTAGGAATGTAATAGTAGTGTCCTGCTCCAAGATTAACAGTTCCGCTTTCATGAACATTCTGAGAAAGGAGAATATCACCTATTCTTTGGCATATAAACTCAATATCATCCTAGATAAGAATATGGTTTTGCTGGTGACTTTATGACTTTATTTTCATCCAATAGGTACACAGGCGGCTGGGTTGTGATTGGCATGCAGATTACATGATATTTTGCCTATTTTGGGCAACATTTATAAATATATAAATAATTGAGTTTTTTATTACTTTTCTCCAATTGAGTGCTATTGAGAGATGTGACAATACCAATCCACATGGTCATTATTAATGATATAGGGGGAAAACTGTTTTCTTCTACTTTCATAATAATAAATCCTGGTTCATCCAGTTGAGCTGAGTAACAGAAAATTCTGGACAGGCAAAAGGCAGTATTAAATATAAAATATTAAAGCAATAACCAATTAGGAGGCCTCGGAAATAATATGCTTATAAATACAGGTATTCCTTGAGTTCCTTGAGTTAATAGTTCAATTAGTGACTGTTCAAAATTACAACCCCCCCCCCAAAAAAGTATTTACGACCCAGTCCCAAAATTACGCATGTTGCAGCACCACAGTAGTTATTCCCTCTTACGACCAACCACAGAGACGCTGCAACATACCCCCTGCCTATTTCCCCCCCTCCCCCCATCCTGCCCTGCCAGGTCTCCACAGACTGAATCTGCTTTGCTAGATCCCGGATTGCCCTCGAAGGGTATCCAGAAACTTCAGCTGACACACAAGGTGATAGCATGGGCAGTTATGTTTGCCCGTAGATGGCACATGTTAGACCTTGGCTGCATTACCTACCAGTTTTCTTCCAGGGTTAATTCAAAGTGCTGGTTTTAACCTTTAAAGCCCTTCATGGCATGGGGCTGTGTTATATGAGGGATTGGCTCTTTCCGATTCTTAATGTGAATATACAAATAAAACCAGAAACTTTTCTTTTGGGTTTAATAGGGAAAGACTTGGAAAAAGAATTTGGAACTTTGATGTTATATATGTTGACGGCAGCAAGATTACTTTATACACAAAAATGGAAAGATATTTTGACTCCCATAATTGTTGAATGTTAGCAGCGATGGCTAAATTGACTGCTTTGATTAAAGAAAAAAAAAAACTACTTTTGTTTCTATCTGAAAACCGCTTCTGTGCTTGAGATAGAAAAAACCGAAACTTTGATTTTGGTTTTACCGATTAGATAGATTTGTTGTTATAAAAATGGCTAGTTTATACTATTATGTAAAAGTAAAACGTTGAGGTTTGATGTTATTATCTTATTCTACTTCAGCAAAGAGAGTTTTCTTTCTTTTCCCCTTCTTTTCTACACTTTTCCCTTCCCTTTTCCCTCTGCTATTTGTCCTATTATTTCCTTTTGTATTTTTGTATTTTATATTATAAACTAATTTTAAAAAAAGAAAGAAATCCATCAAAACATGTTTGTGTCAATAGGCCTAGGAAGATGATGAAGTGGCTCCATAATTTCTAGCACTCTCTCCAGCCTTTTAATTATAATTTTAATGTTTGTATTTGTTGAATTTTTTTTAAAATGTTTTTATTGTTTGATTGTATGCCACCCAGAGTCACATATTTTGCAGCCATATAAATATCATGTATGCATATATACATAAATTTGAATCTATTAGTACCTTGTGGCTCGTTATGCTTGTATCTTGTTCCTCCAAAAGTGTCCTTGTGCTTGGGAAGCTGATTTAACCTTGTTTCTTCTGACAAAGATGGATTCTTTTTACCTAATACCCATCTTGGCATGAGCCATGACCACTACAAGAGAAATAAGTTTGAGAACTTTTTCCCAGGTCAATCTGAGGCAATGCTGGCCAATGGTTGACATTTGAAGGCTGGAGGCTGAAACGTATCTCTTTGATCATCAAGTGCTGTATTCAGTGCAACAAAGCATGTTAGGAGTTAGGGTAGCGAAATAAGATCCACTGGTCCTTCAGAGTTCCCACACACTATTAGATTGATCAGGAAAGATAGCAAGGTTGAAAAGAAGGGCATCCTGGCATGGGAATGAATCATCACCTTTTGCTTCCCCAGGTTATTTGCTGTTTTTTGCCTTGACTGTGATTTATTTATAGTACTGTTTTTGTGCTTCATCTTTGAAGAGTATCAAAGGCCAAGTCCCAGTCGCAAACAGATTACAGTTGAAAATGTGTAATATAAAGGGAGTTGGGGAGAGAAAAGGATTTTTGTATGGTACTTTATGAACAATACGTATAGTGGTGATTTAAGAATGAACTTATGTTCTCTTGCTTGTCCCTTTGCCACTCTCATTTTTTATTCATGGGTTGTATCAGACAAATTTATTTATACGTTAAGGGGTCATGGCACCACAATATTGAGAACTTGTGTCTTAGCTAACAACAAATAGCTGAGAAGTAAACTAGAGACAGGCTCTATCAAAAGTTCAAGAGTTGTCTACTGAGTCAAAAGAAGAACAAGATCACAGTACAAATTGGTCTGGCTTCAAGTTGCTAGTTATGGGATTGAGCAAAGTTTAAAGCAGCTAGTCATAGAAACCCACAGAATGAAGGGTTGTTGAAGGTGCTACTAATGAGAAAAAGCCACCAGCCAAAAACCTTTGGTTGAGACATGTTAATAAATGTCTCAAAAAAACCCTCACAGGTTTCAAACCTCCCAAATGCTTACAGTGAAATTAGCTGGGTCTCTATCTGCCCCATCAAATTCTTCCTTAGACAGATTGGTACCATTCTTTAAATGCTATTTCCCTCCAGGGATATCTGATTACTGTACTTCCCCAATGGGCTTCAAGATACAGCTTCTCTACATAGTACAGCAATACAGCAGAATACATGATTCAAGTTAACACTTGAGTGTTAACACCCTGCTCATTTCAGGGACTGATCTGCTTCTCTTATATTTACCATATTGTGTTGGCAGATAGTTATCACAGATATATCTCGCAGCTTCCATCAACAGTTTACCGATGGAAGTTTACTACCTGAATGAGATCTAACCCTATAACTGATTCCTATCTTCAGCAGAGCTAGACCTCCAAGGTCCTTTCCAACCTTATGATTCTATGAGGCATTTTATCTTGGCCCACAAATGCAAACTTAGTGGATTAAATATATATCCTGATTCAGAGGAGGTTGTTTTACCCTTGATGTTGAGACTGGTTTTTTCATATACTGTATTTTGCTATTCCAAAAAAATATGATACCCTTTGTACTTTGTTCTAAGGCCATGCAACATTTACCTTCTTATAACAGGGTTTTGAATCATGTCATTGGGCTGTATTCTTCCCTCATGTCTGCAGGATCTCTAGTTTGCATATGTAGATCTGAAAGGTCCACTTCCATTGTATAATTTTAGCATCTGAGCTTTATTGTGGATTGTATGGCATATTTTATCTTTCACAGGATCAAGATGATTTACAACAGGACATTTCATTCCATTAAATAACTTGATTGTTCCTACATCCATTTTTAATTCTGCATCCTTGCTGGGTCACACACTACACATGAGTTTTGGATCGGGATCGGGAGGGAGCCAAATGAAAATGTGGATGTCTTGATGTAAGTGACATGAATTATTCACTTCCATCATGTATATATCACCATTATGTTTTGTAATTTGTACAATTTCATTTTTTCATTTTCATTTTATTAGATTTATATACTGCCCTACTCCCGAAGGACTCAGGGCGGTGAACAGCCAGGAAGATAAAACACACAAACTACAAAATTTAAAAGACAATATAAAAACCCATTAAATAATTTGGCCCAAAACAATTTAAAACACCCTTAATATTTTAAAATCAATTTTAAAAATTACAATTAAAAGGGAAGTTAGGCCAGGCCAGCCTGTTGAAATAAATAGGTCTTGAGGGCACGGCGGAAGGTGCGTAAATCCGGGATCCTCCGTATCTCCGGGGGGAGCTCATTCTAGATAGCAGGTGCCCCCACAGAGAAGGCTCTCCCCCTTGGGGCCGCCAGTCTACACTGTTTGGCCGATGGCACCCGGAGGAGCCCCTCTCTATGTGAGCATAATGGCCGGTGAGAGGCTACTGGTGGCAAAAGGCGGTCCCGTAAGTACACTGGTCCTAAGCCATGGAGCGCTCTAAAGGTGGTAATCAAAACCTTGAAGCGCACCTGGAAAACCACCGGGAGCCAGTGCAGCTCGCGCAGGAGAAGTGTCACATGGGAATGCCACATCACTCCCATAGCCACCCGCGTGGCCGCACTCTGAACCAGCTGGAGCCTCCAGGTGCTCCTCAAGGGGAGCCCCATGTAGAGAGCATTACAGTAGTCCAGGCAGGAAGTGACGAGGGCATGAGTGACCGTGCGTAAGGAGTCCCGATCCAGAAAGGGACGCAACTGGCATATCAGGCGGACCTGATAGAAAGTCGTCCCGGCCACAGCCGTCAAGTGCTCTTCTAAAGACAGCCGTGAATCCAGGAGGATGCCCAAGTTGTGAGCCCTCTCCATGGGGGCAATGACTCGCCCCGAATAGTCAGTGATGGCACCAACTGACTATATCGGGACACCGGAAACCACAGCCAGTCAGTCTTGGATGGGTTGAGCCTGAGTCTGTTTCTCCCCATCCAGATCCGCACGGCCTCCAGGCACCGGGACATCACTTCAAGGGCATCATTGGGGTGGTCCGGGGTGGAGATGTACAGCTGAGTATCATCAGTATACTGATGGTACTTCACCCCAAAACCACGGATGATCTCGCCCAGTGGCTTCACATAAATGTTGAACAGAAGGAACAAGAGGACCGACCCCTGTGGCACCCCGACCTCTGCCCCCCTGCCAACACAGACTGCGACCGGTCGGAGAGAAAGGAGGAAAACCACCACAGCACGGTACCCCCCACCCCCAACTCTTCCAACCGGGGCAGCATGATACCATGGTCGATGGTATCAAAAGCCGCTGAGAGATCTAATAGGACCAGGACAGAGGAACAACCCCTGTCCTGAGCCCTCCAGAGATCATCAATGTGACCAATGCCGTTTCTGTGTTGTACCCAGGCCTGAAGCCCGACTGGAACGGATCCAGATAAACAGTTTCATCCAGGTACTGGGGAAGCTGTCATGCCACCACACTCTCAACAACCTTCACCACAAAGCGAAGGTTGGAGACTGGACGATAGTTAGCTAACACTGCCGGGTCCAGGGAAGGCTTCTTGAGGAGAGGCCTCACCACCGCCTCTTTCAAGGCGGCGGGAAAGTCACCCTCACTCAATGAAGCATTTATAATCCCCTGAAGCCAGCCTCGTGTCACCTCCTGAGAAGCCAGCACCAACCAGGAGGGACACGAGTCCAATAAACATGTGCCTGCGCTCAGTCTACCCAGAATCCTGTCCACGTCTTCGGGAGTCACAGGCTCAAACTCTTCCCAGATAATATTCTCAAGACCTGCCCCCATCATCCCTCCTGAGTCTACCCAGTCAGAGTCAAGTCTTCCCGAATCTGAGCGATTTTGTCATACAGATACTGCACAAAGTCCTCAGCTCTATCCTCCAAGGGGGTCCTCCTAAACAGGGCGGCCGGGCGATTATCTGATGATGCAATAAGAGCGGCAAAATAGTTACATTTTGTAATGAAATTATGATACACATGTTGACACCATCATGACTTACTAAGGATTCTTATGGCACTGCACTTATGTGATGTTAATTGGTCCCTATCCTGAAATATTTCATTATTTCAGAGTGCCCGTCAAGATTTTTATACACTATCAAACATCTCTCAAAGTACCTGGTATGACAAAAGTACTTTCCCATGTGTATCATAAGGAGCATTAACTGTATTGTGAATTGACACATAGTCTATGTTTGGCTCCTGCTAGACAACATTCACCCAGGGTGATGGCATCATCAGCCGACCACTCCTTGAGATCATATCTTCCTATAGGACCGTGATGGCGAACCTATGGCACGATTGCCACAGGTGGCATGCGGAGCCATATATATGGGCATGTGAGCTCAGCTCCAGCACGCCAGCTGATTTTCAGGACCTCTGGGCCCAGCAGAAGTCGAGAAATGGGCTGTTTCCGGTCTCCGGGGGAATGGGGAAGGCCGTTTTAGCCCTCACTAGGTTCCAAGAAAGCCTCTGGAGCCTGGGGAGGGCGAAAAACAGGCCTATCGGGCCCACCGTGCCATCGCGTGACAAAAGCAGGAGTCACACATGGGGGGGTCGCGCATGCATGCACGGGGGGTGGAAGGCATTGAATTATGAGTGTGGGCAGGAGTGCGTGTGACACCCCTGCGCTCCCCTCACTTTTGGCACATGATGGCAAAAAGGTTAGCCATCACTGCTATAGGAATATAATCAAGAAAAGATATGGCTTGGTGTAACAACATTCTCCTATTTTTCTGTCCTACTTCCAGGAACTTTAGTGCTAATCACTGGAGTCAGTCCTTATGTAGATTGGTTACTTATCTGTAATTATAATTCTTCTAGTAATCATATGTGAATTTATGTTTGAGATATCTTGAATCTATGGACTGTGTCAGCACTCAGAACTGGGTATATTATGTCAGTTCAACTTTCTAAAATTTGAAACATACCTGATAGTTTACCATACAGCAAAGAATCTGTATGTGAAATTACCTGTTGAAGAAGTAATCATAATTCATATTTATGTTAAAATACTTCATATTAAGATTGTTTTTAATTTCATTCATGGAGCTAATAATTTATAATGTGCATCAGATTTGGCTTTGGTTTTTAGTTATTAGCAATGATTAGTCTTCAATCACGGTTAAACTGTATGATGGGTAATTCAAATAGTACTGTTAATGTCTTGATGCTATGTTAAATACTTTGATTCCCACTACGTGAGAGAGGTCAGTTTGCCTATTGATTTAGAGAGTTTAAATTTGCTGAATTCTGTAACAGCAATAAAGGTTTTTCTTCTTTTCAAATGCATCTTAGATTGACTGAATTGACTAGCATGCATGAAATATTGGATGTGTTTCTGAGTAAATGGAATAATAACACAAAGTGCTAGTTAAATGCTCAGAAAAGATTAAAAAAAATATTAATGCAGTTTTAATGATGATGCAAATTTACTTCTTGATCTAATCAACATGAGATATTATTGATTTGTATTTATGCAATGTATAATATAGTTTCATTTTTCATAATTAAAAGTCAGATTGGAAGCACTTTACTAAATTAAATTTTATTAGTGGGATGTTTATCCAAATGATCGTTTATAAAATACAACCTTGTTTCAAAATGTATTTTTAATTGCAAGCATATTGCTTGTCATTTTTACTAAAATATAAGCAGAGATAAATCAGCACTTTTACAGTAGTTTTTTCTAGGCTTCTGAAAATTAAAATTATGTCCAATAATTAAAATGTTTTGGCTTTACCTTCAGTATATTGATAGTATTGATCTTTGATACATTAGGTAAACTGAATCTTTTACAGTTTAATACTAATGATGTATTTACTTACTTTGTTACTGCTTATAGTACTGGATTGTTGATCTGATATCTACCTCTATTTTTTATGCTTTGTTGTGTTCATGTTATCAATGTTTTATCATCTACCTTAATTTGCCATATAACAGTCTCTATACTTAATATCAATTATAAATCTATCATTAGATCTTTATAAAGTTTTTAGGTAATCCTTTTTACCTAATCCATAATCTGTTGATTTTATACCTTAAATTCTACTTACTGTAATTTCATATAGTCGGCTTATGATGCCAGTGAAGTTTTTATGACATAAAATCTATGAAAGTGGTTCTATGCGGTCTAGATTCTTCGATATGCTATTTTAATATATTTTATTTACTTATTGTATGCTTCTCTGTTTCATATTTATATTGTTTTGCCATATCTTAATCTATATAGTTTTAATATAAATAGTAGGTAGAAGTCTAAAAGTTAGCCCTTACACAGTTTTCTGTTAGCAATCTCTATAATTTTTGTTATTAGTATATTATTCTATACCTTAATTTCTAAATCCTGGAATTTCTTTCATTGGTCTACAACTGAAACAAAGATGATGGAGAGACAGCTGGTGGGAGGATATGTTTTTAAATGCTTACATATGTAAATATATTGCCTACATTTAGTAAATTAGTATGTTAGGCAGTAGGATGTTATTTTGGAGGAGGATTAAAGACACAAATTTTTCTGCAGTAGGAAAATACTAACCAGAATTTTCTGATCATTCTCCTCACTCCTCAAAATAAGCAGCTGTGTTCTTTTTAAAATATTGTGTTGCTGTAGTGTAGAAGTTCTGGAGCAGCCTGTGTCTTTTCAGCATAATGTAAACTGTAGGGAGAGCTGCAGTTTAGATCACACATCAGTTTCAAACTTGCAAAGTAATTGTGACACAAATGGTGATGCATCAATATTCACAGCTGCTTCAACAACAGAGAACTGGGCTAGAGACAGAAAGAGCCTAATGTTCAATAATATGAATGGGAGAGGAAGGACAGAACTCAAATGCAGCCAGCATTTCCAGAACTGTGCAATAAATGACCATCAATTTAATCAGAAAGCTGAACTACAAGTAAATTTGTCTCCAAGGACCATCAGTCATTGAGGTATATGAACCTATATAGCTTATTTACTTCATCTTGATGACTATGCAATTACTATAAAAGTAATGATCTAAATACATCAACTGTCTGCATGCTGTTGGGTACTAGTCCTTACAAACATCAAAATGCATAAATAGTCAGTGAATTCTAGTAGTCCAATATGACATTTTTCAATTTAGTTGTTTTGGATTATAAACATATGAAGAGTATCAAAGAAGCCTATAATATAGTGCAGTAGTTAGATTAGGAAATTAAGAATTTAAATCCTCTACTCAAGAATTTAAATACCGGTAACTACTCAAACCCAAAGGTTACTGGTTGACCTTAAATCGGTCACTGTTTTTCAGGGTAATGTATCGCATGGTATAGCTGAGAAATGAATGGAGCAACAATTCAGTAAGTTATTCATAGTTCTTAGGAAGAAATAAGGTTTCAAGATGTCATACCAAAAACATTTTCATAGTAGTTTATTACATTATTAGCAATGTTAAAATTATTAAAAACCAGTTTAATAGTACGATTCCATCTTGGTGCTGACACAATAGTCACAGCAATTTTAACTCATTAATTTCATGGATAAATTTTCAAATCATATCATGACATAAGGCTATGTTGTGAGAGTGTTTTTGAAAAACAGATAGTCCTCGACATAACAACCACTTGTTTAGTGAACATTTGAAATTACAACACTGAAAAAGCGATTTATGACTGTTTTCACATTTAGAATGGTTACAGCATCCCCAGGATCACAAGATCAAAATTAGGATGCTTGACAATTAGTTCTTATTTATGATGGTTGCATGTGATCACCTTTTGCAACCTTCTGACAAACAAAGTCAATTAACTAACTTCATAATTGCAGTGATTCACTTAACAGCTGTGGCAACAAAGGTCGTAAAATGGGGCAAAACTGAACTGTCATGCTTAACAATTTGGGACTCATTTGTGGTCATAAGTCGAGGACTACCTGTACATTTTCCATAAACCAAACATTAAAATGAAATATCAATGAACATTTCAATAGTATATTAAAATTATGTAGTTTTTTTAAAAAAAGACAAGAGGAGTCTTTTCTTAAGATTTTCATTTAATATTTGAAGTACATTGTGATATATCTTAGAATATACTATAATTTTTATATATGGAATATGATATGATAGTGTTGGGTTTGTTTTTTTTAAAAAAATACTATTATTAGTGTTGTAATATAGAATCACTGAGAATCGAACACAGTTGAATGGATAGGATCATCATCTTTATCATGGCTGATCCATAGGTAGATCAGAATAAATGTAATATTGCAATGTAGAATTATAATTAAAGTAATCAAGAAAAACAAACTCAATTCAATATACATCTTTCAGTTGGGAAAATGCAATTAATTAACATATGGATAAAATGAAAACTGCTTTTACACCAAAAGAATTAATTAAAAAGTGGAAAAAGTTAGATGATGTTCAGGAATTGAGGTTTATGGGTATTGCTTTCCTTATGCTTCCAGATTGCTCTCACAATCAGTGCATATTACATCTTGTTAGACTCTAGTTTGATAATATTAATGTTAGCTTGTGATAACATGAAATTCACATATATTACCTATTGTAAGATTTATTTCAAAATTGGCATTGCTGTGTGAGCAGTGCCTACTGAAATTCATACTTCGTAGTGATCGGAGTAAAAAAAAAAGGTTTTTTTTTCCTTTGACTGCTCAACTACTATTCAATTTTGAAATTTCCCTCTTGAGATGTTATGAATATGCTCTTCAAGACACAAATCTAAAGTCAGTTACAGTGGTGCTTAAAAATTTATGAAACCGTTTGGATTTTCAGTGTTTCTGTATAAATATGATCTAAAACATGATTTAATGAGTAAATATTATACACAAATAAAACTATTATATATTATTCTTGTTCATTTATTTCTTGAGAAAAATAATTCAGAGGTAGATATTTGTGTGTGGCAAATATATGTAAGTTTTACTTTCAGTAATTAGTGTGCCCCTCTGCTGGCAAAAGGTACTCCATACACACACATGCGTCGTGCACGCACACACATAACCCGCCCCCCCCCGAACTGCATTCATTACTAAAAAATGAGGAGCACCCTGCCTCTCCAATACACATAAACCGAACTATTCAAAGTACTCTTACAGCAAGCTGAATTGACCTTGAGTGAATTCAGTCAGGGGAAGCATCAGTCAGGAGGAACCTGTCATGTTGATCTAGCAGGAAGGGGTAAATACAGGTCATCCTGGCCTTATAAGCACTAGTGGGACCAGAACTTCTGTTGCTAAGCACAAATGCATTGGATTTTATTACACTGGATTTTATGACCTTTTTGACATGGCTGTTATGCAAATCCCTGCAAATGTTAAGTGAACCATGCACCTCTTAAGCAAATCTGGCTCCTCCCATTGACTTTGCTTTTCAGAAGCTGGCTGGGAAAGTTGCAAATGGTTATCATATGACCCCCGGCTGTCCAAACTTCATAAATGCATGCTGGATGCCAAGTTCCCAGATTTTGATCACATAATCATGGGAATCATAGATTGTAAGTGCGAAGACTGGTTGTAAGTCATTTTCAGTGGTGTCATAACTTGAACAGTTGCTAAAGTAATGGTTGTAAGTTGAGGACTACCTGTAATGAGAAGGTCCCCTAGATGTGTTTACCTAAAATATTCCACCTCGTGCTGTAATGTACATGTATCTGCCTTTTCCTTTGTCTGTTTTTTGAAAAGTAGTAGACTAAACATATATAAAGTATGGTTCTGTTTTTGATCAACAAAGTGCCAATGCCTTGCTGTGAGCCCAGTGTACACAACTATTAAAATTATGTTGTGTTTTCAAAGTGATTTGGCAGCTTTAGTTGAGCAAGGTTTTGGCTGCAATAATCCTCTTAGTAGACAAAAATTGCAATTAAATGTTTCTGATAATTGTTGACGAATCCTGATCTTCAGCTTGCAGGAATTTCAGGTTAGAAAGATCCTCAGAAATTGTTTTTATTTGAGCCATAATACACTTCCACATACTAGCGTTAGATTCAAAGATTGGGAAGAAAAATAAATCTTGCATGTCCATTTTAATTACTGTATCACTTAAAGAGAGCATTTTGATAATTTGCAAAACCTTTAGGGCTTATGTCCTTGAAATAATTCATTTTGGGACACAAATCTTTGTGCTCTCTTAAAAGACTGTCTTGTTACACTCTTGTTTATCTTTCCTATGGTGATTTAAAAACTTTAACAAGTTTATTAATTCTGAAGAATTTATTGTAGTCAAACACAAGATTTAATTAAGTTGCTTTTGTCAAAGCATTTTGCCTCACTGCCGGAATGAATTGTCCTCTACTTTGGCAGACACAGAAACATTCATTTTGTTTCCTAATTAGAAGAATTGCAACCCAAAACTATGACAGAGTTCAGCTCCTCCATGTACAGCATGCCAGGTTCCATAGTTCAAGCTTTATAAAATTCTCCTTAATTCAGGACAGAATATCATTAACTTTGTAAGTGGATGAATACAATGGACAAGCAATTTAATTAACTTCTAACATTGAACATTGGATCGGAGACAAAATGAAATAATGCACATATTTCTCATGCAGGCAGTCAACCTTGAAACAAGCTTGATTGTACTGGGTCAGGCAAGGGAATAGCTCTGTCCAATTATTTTGTGTTTAGTCTTAGAATATGAAATTTGAAATTTGTTACTTTGTAAATCAATCATCCCTTATTCCAAGGCAGTTTACCAAATATCTAGAAATACAGAACAACATCCAATGACTCTGACATGCTAAATACCTATCTTTGCCACATGCTACCCTTCGGATTGACAGCTGATCAGAAGGATACTAAACTAAATGGGCAATAATGCTTTCCAACAGATTGAATTTGCTCTCACTGAGTCTATTATGGAAGAAGAGATCTATGAAATATTAAATTGATCCAAGGCTGAGCTTCAGTTTAATTAGTGTTTAAAGACAAGGAAGCAAAGGAGGTGTGGTTTAGCTTCAGACACAGTTTTTAATGGAAGAATATGAAATAATATGGTATTTCATACCTCGTAAAAGTCTGCTCTGTAGCAAATGGCAGAATAGACTTTCACCTCCTCACCCCAGATACTTTCTGAAAAAGTATGAAATTAAATTATGTATTAAGTATAGATAAAAAATTGTTTTTAAATTCAGAAATTAACCAGAAACCATCCACTTTGTTATGTTTGTTTGTTATGACATCCATTTTTACTATATCTTGGACCAATACCAAAGGATCAGCTTTTTTAAAAAATTAAAAAAACCTTTTGAAATATCTATCTTAATTGTTTTAGATTTTTATAAAATATAATTAGAAAGTGAAGCAACATTTCAATTTCTTTAGTGAGGAAGAGTCATAGAACTGCTTAAGCTTTTTAAAAACTAGATTTTTTTTTATCATCTTCAGCATCATTTACAGAATAGACCTTTAGCTATTAACATCTTGGTTACTTCAAATAATGTGAATCCAGCAAGATTTTAAAGCTATAGAAACTCATTTATTTAAGAGTAAGCCTCATTGAACTTATTCAGACTTGCTTCTGTATATGCTTATGCTGTATACGGTATACTTGTTAAACCATAACTGCCTAACAGTATGCCAGTCTCTTATATTTCATACTTTTAAAGATAATCAGATTTTCAATTCTATTTTGCAAAGAGGTGTTGGGTGAGATAACTCTTCTCTATAAACTCTTATCATTTCAATCAGTGAGAAATCCTGCTGTGTGTATATTGTGGGAACAGAATCAAAGTGCATGGCCAATTTATGATTTGATTTGTATTTCTACATTATCGGTTGAAATCATTAACACCATATTTTGATATTAGATGTGTTCAGAAGAATAAATAACAATGCACTACAGTGTTGATAATAACTTTTTGGATTACTTGCTCAGACATAAAATAACATACACAGTTATATAAAAATGCAGTTGACAAGGACAGCACAAATCATCAGACATAAATGGCCTAATTTTTTCCCCTTCTTTTAAATTTTTAAACTCAAATTTTAATTTGTTTTAAATTATTGGGAGTTTTAAATTGTCTCGGGCAAAAATTATTTAATTAGGTTTTAATCATGTTTTAACTTTCGTATTTATGTGTTTTATTTCATGCCTGTTCACCGCCCTGAGTCCTTTGGGAGTAGGGCGGTATACAAATTTAATAAAATGAAAAATGAAAATGAAAAATAAATAATTCTGTTCCCAATTTTAAGGTACACATTTCTTTAAAAATACATTTTGTGGAATAGTAGGATAGAATAGTGAGAAACCAGCTAACAAATTGCCTTATTGCAGTTACCAGGCTCAGGAGCTTAAGAAATGCTTTGTGTGAAGAGTGGAATTTATATTGATCTCTTAGAATTTGCAGTCTTTGGAAGTTATAGATACTTAGAAAACAGCATCTTCAGAAAATTTGTAATGAATTCTGTATTTCCAAAAGACAACAGTAAAGTTAAATGGACTTTGGTCCCCTATCCTGGCACTCATTGTTGCCTTAATATTTGTAACACAGATTTTAGCTTTTTCATTGCACAGAACTTGTATGTTGACAATAATTTAGTTCAATGCCAGGCCTTGGGATCACATTGATGATTTTACTATTATAATTCACCTAGTGTTATCCCGAGATGGGTGGCCAATAAATTTTACAAATAATAAATACATAAAATATGTTATTAAAGAGTTAATAATACAAATGATTATATTCTGTTTTTTTAAACTTCCCAGATGTCTGCATATTAGATAGACAAGGCCTGGGGTGAAAACAAAACGCAATAGCATTTTAATACTATGTACTTTGGCTGATAAGGCTAGTGCAAAGAATGATAAATTGATGGACAACTAATTTGTCTGCAGATAAAAGTGATATATATATATTTAATGAGTTGATTTGTATACCCAGCTTTTCCATTTAGAATAGACATTCACTACTATCCAGGGAACCAAAGACACTTTAATTAATAACATAAGATTATTAAAAACCATAATTGCTTCTTTGACTTTATTTTGAGTCTTTTCTCTGATCTTGATCTCTAGTACCTGGACTTCAATATCATATTGATCATTTGATAGGAGATGGTCTGATTTGTCTATATTTCAGAAATAACTACCATTTATGTAAGACCATTTGATCAGAACCAGTTGAATTAAAATATGTCTTCATATAGCTCCAGATATAAGTGAAAACTAAATTTTTTCCGCTTACATCTGCATTAGGCCATTAAGAATACAAAAGACCCAGTCTGTGTTTTTTTAAATAGGTTATGTCCAATAACAACTATTCATTATATTTCAGTACAAAAGAGTCCAATGAACTATTTAAAAAAATTAAACAACAAAAGAGTGCTTACAACAAAAGAATGCTTTTATATAAAAATGTCATGCTGTCTAGAATGATAGCAACTCCTTATTTGCTGCTGCTCTTTGAGCTGAAATATGGCAGCTAATTCACTATATTCTTCTAATAGAAAAATAAGTGCTCTCGACAGTCAGGTTTATAAATATTTAAAAAAAGAAATCTTTTAAATTGTTTTTGGCCAAACAGGCAAGTAATCAATAATATCAGACGTGACAAACATACTGGTGACATGCACTATAGTCAAAAGGACTAGCAAGAGATAAGGACTTCCTGTCAGCAGAGAGTTATTCTAATTAATATTCAGTTGCTGTCATTTGCAGTGATAAATGTATTGCTTGAGTTATATTGATGCAGTGGATTTATCATTGAAAAAGTTAGGTTGAACTTTGACTTTAAATATTCATTAGAGCTAATTATGGATTTTATGACTTCATGAATTGCATTTTCCAAGTTGTCATTGGCCATTTATTTAACATGTATTTAAAACATTTTCATAATTACAGCATTAGATCTAATACATTCAGTGAGTAGTGGGGTGAACGTTTATTCTGTGTGATAATTATTTAAATGTTTTACTTTAAATACTTCCTTGTAGTAGTTACGTTTACAGAAGTAAAATGCCATACTTCACAGTATTTAATTAACAATTAGATAATAAATTATAGTTTATATATGTATTTTCAAGAGTAATTTCTTATTTAGTCAATATCAAAATTATTAATTGGGATTTGTATATATTTTTTCATTTCTCATTATTTCATTGAATAAGACTATTGACTGAAAGTGGATTTTGAGTTGAATAGAAAAATAAATTGAATGATATTAGTATATCTGATAAGGGTGCTTTGCATTTACAAAGCATTTTATTGCTTCTCAGAGTGATATACAATATACAATATGTGTACATCACAACATCGGTTGTTTTATTTGACATATGTATTTGGCATAGAAATATCCCACTTGTTCATGAGATGTATATATTAATTTTATTGTGAGTATGTAGACAAGAGAGGCAGTTTGACATAGTAATTAAAACACTTAGCTAAAAACCAGGAGACCATACTTATAGTTCAGCCTTAGACATGAAGCCAACTAGGTGATTTTGGGCCACTCATTTTGTCTCAGCCCTAGAAAGGTAATGGCAAATCACTTCTGAAAATTGTCCAGGAACACTGGAAGGCATTGACTCAAAGGCAGCCCTCATAAATAAATAAAATAAATTAGAAAACTGTACACAAACCTATTTCTTTCACTGATGGGCATTTGCAATAGCATTCACACTATTTTGCCACAAAGAAATTGTGACAGCATGTATTTTATAAATGAAGAGATTTAGAGATAGTAAGACCAATTCAGTGAACTTAACTTTAAAAAATTAAATTTGATAACTTTCAACCATTCTGGAATATTTAGATCTATCTCTAGTTAAACTGTCACTAAAACAATGATGAAGCTAACATATCAGACTGACCCAAGAAAGAAGAGGAAACAAAATAACTCGGAATATGAGAAAAAATACCTTTTTAATTGCATAAAGAGACCACAACATTAGCTTAGTGATGACTTGATGGACTGGATCAGAGGCTTAAGTTACATTTTTACAGAAACATTTGCTGCCAGGAAGCATTATTGTTCTTTTCATGCAATGTTAATAGATATATTGGCTAGCCATTCAAATTGATTACATTCCATAGCTTCTCCATAGTTGTATGTTTCTTGATATCATGTGAGTTTTATTATCTCTTTACATGTTAGCAAATATCTATAGTATTGAATATTGAGCTTAGTATAGCATGTTGATTAAGCTACAATCTCTACCTGTCAATTTTGTCCTTATGATGTTGCATCAGGAAAAAAAATAGCAAATACAATCTGTGTTGAGACCAATCCATATGAATGGCCCAAGACAGGGGTGAAATCCAGCAGGTTCTAACAGGTTCTGGAGAATCGATAGTGGAAATTTTGAGTAGTTCGGAGAACCGGCAAATACCACCTCTGGCTGGCCCCAGAGTGGGGTGGGAATGGAGATTTTGCAATACCCTTCCCCCAGGAGGGGAGAGAATGGAAATTTTGCAGTATCCTTCCCCTGGAGTGGGGTGGGAATGGAGATTTTGCAATATCCTTCCCCTGCCACGCCCACCAAGCCACGCCCACAGACCCAGTAGGGAAAAAAATTTGGATTTCACCCCTGGTCCATGACCAAAACAAAACATTCATATGGTCAAGATACAGACAAAAAAGATAGAATGAGAAGATGTGGTTTGAAGGGGGGGATTAAAATAGGGAAAAGCCAAG
The DNA here is from genome assembly GCF_059756535.1 of Pantherophis guttatus. Classification (NCBI taxonomy): domain Eukaryota; kingdom Metazoa; phylum Chordata; class Lepidosauria; order Squamata; family Colubridae; genus Pantherophis; species Pantherophis guttatus. The sequence continues at coordinate 66,229,833 of NC_142068.1, forward strand.
AACATCAACAATGATCTCTGAGGAAAGGAAAGACAGTGCAAAAATCAAGAATGAGTGAGCCAGTCGGATATGCCACCTTGAGATCTGACTTAGTCTGAGTTGCAACAAGTAGGAGACACCATTTTCACATGTTTTATAAACTTGTTCATAGATTAACAGATAATGCTATAGCTGCAGGCTGTAAATTAGAGAAAGTATCGTTTGTCTGTGACTCGTAGCTGTGAGCAGATCTTTTTCTACAGCCCAGTACTTTGAATTGTTGCAATCTGCAGTATCCACTCCAAGCATGGTAAGGCAGGATCTGTTTGCATTGTAAGGAGTTAGGAATATTAAAACCAAAAATGGGAGGCCAGGAAAACAAAAATAGATGGGAGCCTCTGGGAAAGTTCTTAAAGTTTGTGACCTTGCTTGAATAGAGGAATTGATATCCTTTTTCTTTTCCTTAAGGAAATTTGCTGATCTTCATTGCTCAGCCCTGTTTAGCTAAGGGTTATTTCAGTGATTGGCAGTCTCCCAAATTCAGGATCAAACAATTGTTCTCTGAATCGGCAGTTCTCTGTGCTGGATCTAAGTCATTCTTAGGTGGCTGACAGCTGCTGACTCTGAAACCCCAGGTTTGAGAGTCTGCCTAGTTCTGCTCTTTAGCCTCAAAATCAGAGAGTCCATATTTGAAGGAACTATTGAGTCAATCACAGTAACATAGGCTATTACATCAGCTGTAGTTGCAGCTGAGTGGTTGGAGGGAAGGAAATGATTTGAAAAGATCAGACAGCCACTGAGCCAGTGGGATATGCCATTCTGGGATATCAATGGAGCTGCAGGGAAAGAAGGAAAAGCCCTTGAAACATTGAGGGAAATGATGTGCTCTAGCGGAATCTCCTGAGAAGAAAGAGTAAGGAAGGATTTGTTGCACATCATCTGTGCCTGACTAGTTGTGTAAAATAAATCCAAATTTACTTGGATTTTGGGATGTTGCTTTATCTAAAACTTGGAACCAAAACAGTCTAGGTATTGTTTCTGATGAATGATAATCAACCCAAAATGGTTTAGGAAAACATCTAGTATTCTTCCTTAAATGCTTTGTATCGTCATCTTCAGGCTGGTGTTCTCGGCTTCGTGCTTTCATTGCTCCTGGAAGCACGAAGCCGAGAACACCAGCCTGAAGATGACGAATGAGACTTCGTCGAAACGTCGCCAAGACACTTCCAATTTTACGTGGGAGAAGACCCGAATAACCAAAGACCTACATATATATATTATACACACACACACACACACACACACACACACACACACACATATAATATATATATATTATTTGATTTATATGCCGCCCTTCTCCGGAGACTCAGGGCGGCTTACAATGCGTTATGCAATAGCCTTCATGCTTTTGTATATTTATACAAAGTCAGCTTATTGCCCCCACAAACTGGGTCCTCATTTAACCTACCTTAGAAAGGATGGAAGGCTGAGTCAACCTTGAGCCTGGTAAGATTCGAACCTGCAGAAATTGCAGGCAGCTGTGTTAATTACAGGGTGCATTAAACCACTGTACTACCAAATATCACATTTGTCCTTGAATCAATCCTCATGCAAAGCATGTGCAGTATGGTTGCCTGCTTCATTTTACTGGGAATAACTATCCATTCACAGGGAATTTTAAATTGTAAAATCCTCTGGTGCTCAATTAACCTAATCTCAGGAGAGTGTTTCATGTAAAATCCCCAATTTGAAAATGAATTCCCTGGCAATCAGCAGCCTGTGTAAGTAGCCAAGAACCACAACTCTTTCTACCTTACCTTTTCCTTAGCATTTCCGATATATCATAATTTCTTGCAATGAGTGTCCATCTTGACTGAAAGGATCTTGATTTTTATTTCTACTATGATGTAATTAATTACCATGATTTTGTGTTTTGGACTGTGAGGAGTTCTGAATGGCACAAATTAAAAGGAAGAAAATAGATGCCTCTAAAGAACAATTTTGGAGATGGTTGCCGCAAGTGTTGCCACAAGTATCAGAGATCATTAGAAGAATCACTTTTGACCAGAAGCTTTCAATTTCCTGACATAATGGATAATATCAGCAAGCAGAAACTTGTATACTTTAAGTATGTGATGTAAAGAGATGATTATGTTTGACTAGACCAATGATGGTTAATCTTTTTGGTGCCGAGTGGCCAAAGCATGCATGGGCGAATGCACATGCGCATGCCCGAACCCCTGAAATGCAATGCGAGTGCCTCCCTGCGCATGCGCCTGTGCCCTCTTTTGGGCCTGGAAATGCTCCTGCACCAACCTGGAAGCCAAACCAGGGTACAGGGGTGCCACATGAGGCCCCCCACGCACTATTTTGGGCCTGGAAAGCCTCCTGCACCCCTCGTGCATGCGCCCCACCCCCTGGGCATATGCGGCAGAGACCCGAAGACCAGCTGGCCGGCGGGAGACACATGTGCATGCGCAGTGGAGCTGGGCTGGGGCGACAGCTGGCATGCCCGCAGAGAGGACTCTGTGTGCCACCTGTGGCACGTGTGCCATAGGTTCGCCATCATGGGACTACACCAAGGAAAATGCAAGAAGCAGAAGACGGTGGTGGATAAATTGGATCAAAGAAGCTAGTAGAATATCCTTGGAAGGCCATTTAATAGTTACAAAATCAAAATTGTATGCATTTAACTTAAAGATCACCTAAACTTGATTCAATACCATTTAAGCGATTATATGGGGATAGCTGTTACAATGTAGCAACAGAAGCATGACAATAACACCACTCCTAGTAATTCTTCAATAAAATTCAGATAGTTTTCTTATTAAAAGATTATCTAATTTAAAAAGAAGAGCTGGTAATCTGGCATCTTTAATGCTCAGTACCTACACTTTATAATTTATTAGCCACTTTACAAACTTTTTGTGTTCACTTGGCTTATTTTTATATAATCAGGCATTTTAATCTACATTAATTGTTCAGTCTATCTAACAGTTCTTTTTCCTGATTAAAAAATAAGAACTGTTCAGAAACAAGAACAAATTGTTTATCTACCTCAGTTTATTTTTCTTTTTAAAAACTCAGTATTTTGTTAAGTAGAAGCAGATTAGGCTTTCCCATGCATTGGGAAAAGCAACTTGCTTCAGGGGACATCAAATGGGAAGAAAAGATGGGTGTTATATATATCAGTGCTGTGATGAGGGAGCTGCTTTTTGGATTGCACTTTAGGCAATAAAGTGATTTTAATCTATACTTCATAGAAGATCTGCAAGTCTCCAGCTAGACACTTGGTTCTACCCTTATGCATTTGGCAATGAATTCCTGAATATAGAAGCAGTTTGAAAAACAGACCTTGTGTATTATTGATCCTTCTCTGTGTATTTTTTTTTAATGGCTGCTTTCAGTTTCAAGAAAAATTCTTGCGTGATTTTGCACACACAAAAAGGCGACTTTTGTGCTTTTCAGTAGATTAAAAATGTTTTCAATTGACAAAGTAATGGAATGCTAGAAACTGAACACTGAACCTATTTATGATTTATAAATTACTCGGAGGTGAGGTAAAATCTGTATCTGTAAATATGTTAGGCACACATTTCAACTTTTTTCACAGGGTATAGGTGATAACAGAAAAAGAGATTATATTTTTAATGAAAGGAATGTTTTATTTTCTGACTCTTCAACTAAAAAAACAACAACTCAATAACGAGAAGACAGGGGCACCCTTCTGGCAAAGCCAAGTTTTGGCTGGCTGATTGTTGCATTATGTATGAGAAATGCATATCTCAGGATGAAACATTTGCTGATTTGTCAAAAACACAAACATGAGCGCCTACTCATCTTCTTGACATATCAGTTCATCCAACAGAAAACACTGTCACACATTTTAATTGATGAGTACACATTCTTATGAATCAGGCAGCTTGCTTTGGTTACTATTATTGTTTTATTGTGTTATATTGTTATTAAGCATTTATTTACCCAGGAGAAAAGTACAAAAGTACAGTCATTCCTGAAAACAGAACTCCAAGAACAGCTATTTTCTGGAAGGAAAGATAAAGGATTTTTTTTTTAAAAAAAAGAAATAAATAAGGTAAAAAGGCTGAAATCTAATAATTTTTATTTGCAATTAATAAAAAGTAAGAGATAACTTCTCTCTAATATTCCAAAGATACACTGGCATGTATAAAGAATCATAATAATTCTGTAAATAGCAATATTCTAGAAGGACATATTCTTGCAGACATAAATGTATTTAACGCTACCTCACGTTGACACATTTACATTTAAAAAATCATGTATTCATGCTGTTGTATTCTGCAACTATACAGTTTGCTAAGGCTCAGCATTTAAGGTGTCACAAACCTTAAAACAGATACATGTTTACATTAAGAAATAGATTTTGAAATATAATATGTACTAGACACTAATTGCTATAAAATTTTGATTTATTCTTATACATACCATGCACATACACAATTTTATTAGGAACTTTGATTACAATAATAAAACCTAACAAAACTAAAAGAAAGAAAAAAGAATGAAAAGGAAGAATAAAAACTGCAGGGAAAATGAAAATGAAAAGGAGAATATAATAAAAGAAATATATATAGAAAAGTCTCTTCAAATTTCCATTACTACATGTATAGGTAGACCTTGACTTATGAACAACCAGTTGAAGTTAAGGCAGACTTATTCCAAATTTATCTGGACCCTTGACCCATTTATAACTTTCTTAGATCAAGCTCATATTTAGCTTTTTGTTTATTTCAAATTCTTTAATTTGAATTTAACAATTTATACAGTAATTAATTTTTTTTTCTTCAGAGTTGGAGATAAACTTGTCTTATAAAGGCTTTTCAGATTTGTTAAAATGATTAATAAGCAATTTCTGAAAGTGATTAGAAAGTGATATTTTTTAACTCTGCAACCTCCCCTGCAGTTGTTAATCCCATCAACTCCTCGTGCTAAAGGTCAAAGAAAATTAATGTCCTTGATCCTTGCAAGGAGCATAAGGGCAGTCTCCTGTCCTCTCCTTCCTGTATATGGAGAGGTTCCAAACAATTGGTATACTCGCAAGATGCTTGGTCTTTGCCACAGTCATCAGCTCTGCTTTCTCCAACAACCCATCTTCACTTTACCGTACCTCCCCTGAAAGCCCTTTCAATTCACTCTACTTTAAGAATGTGTTGATTTTTTCTAGTCCTTTATTGGTGTATGGATTTTATTTATTTGTGTGCATTGCTGATTTTGTTTTTGTTTTCCACAGGCACTGGGCAGCTTTTACTTTCTACATGAATCCTTGAAAAATATTTACCAATTTGACTTTAAAGGTAAGGAACACCAACAGTGCTTCAATCCTATACATATTCAATAGGGAAGTGATTTCCATTGACTTGAGTGATGTTCTTGACTAAAAATATTTGGAGAGTTATATTATTCATTCTTCACATCAGAAGAAACATTCTCCTTAAAGTTTTAAGAGCTTGTATACATTGTAAACAGCAAATGTGAGTTTGTGTGATAAAATGTGCCCCTGGAAGAACTAAGGGAAAGAGTTTTGGCAACACTAAACTGGATTAAGAGTCTGTGCAGAACCAAGCTGGAAGGAGGAGGGAGGGAAAAGGTTCAGGGTAGCCATATCCTGGAATTTCTCAGGATTTATCTCATACACTAGAAAGTTATAGCTTTACTTTACCAAGATTCTGTCTACTAAAGATAAGCAATGATTTGAGTCCAAGGATTGGACTCAATTGGGTTTTACTATGTCATCTCTGGGCTTTGGCATAACAGTCTGCCACTTGTGTACACTTGACAGTTTTAGCGAATCTAAGTCTTCTGCTCAGGATATTTGGAGTGTTCAGTTCATTTCATAGGCCAATATGATACAGCATTGAAAATGTTGGATTTATGTTAGTCATCAGCCAAGAAAGTTTATTGGATGATTTATGTTCTTTTATGGGCTGTATTGCCCTTAGACAGATTTCTTTTTATTACTGCTGCTTAATGTTCACTGACTTACTCTAGTCATCAGAAAAAGGATTATAAGTGGCAGTGACAATATTATTAAAGGACAATTAATTGTACATTTGATCTAGAGCCCTGGTGGATCACTGCTTAGAATGCAGTATTGCATGCTAACTCTGGCCACAATCTGAAGTTCAGTCCTGATGGACTGAAGGTTGACTCAGCCTTCCATCCTTCTGAGGTTGATAAAATGAAGATCCAGATTGTTGGGGGCAATATGCTAACTCTATAATCTGCTTAGAGAGGGCTGTAAAGCACTGTGAAGTGGTATATAAGTCTAAGTCAGGAGTCTGCAACCTTAAACACTCAAAAGCCATTTGGACCCATTTCACATAAAAAAGAAAACACTGGGAGCCACAAAACCTGGTTGGGCATGACCAACTCAATGTCACTCCACCCAGTGACATGACAAACATCCCCCCAGCTACACCTACCTAGGTTGTTGTGGCTCCCGGTGTTTTCTGTGGGATATGGGTCTCTCTCTCTCTCTCTCCACTCCCTCTCATTTCTCTTTTCCCCCTCCCTCCCTCTTTCTTCCTTCCTTCTTCCTTTCTTTTTCTTCCTTTCTCTCCCCCTTCTCTATCTCATTTGTTTCCCTCTCTTTTCCCTCTCTCTCATTCTCTCTCTCCAGCTCTCTCATTTCTCTCTCCCTCCCCCTTCTCTCTCTCTCAATTGTTCCTCTCTCTTTTTCCCCTCTCTCATTCTCTCCCTCCATCATTTTCTCATTTTTTTTCTCTCTCTCTTTTTCTCCCCTTTTCTCTCCGTCATCTTTTTCTTTCTCGTGCGCACACAAGCAGGATACCCTCCTGGGCCGGGATTGTAGTGGTGACGACTCCTCCCACTGTGTGCTTAGGTGAGTAGCCAGCCACGCTGCGCAGGAGAGCCAGAGCTCTTCCCTCCCTGCATCCGGCAGCAGCTCCTCCCCGTTCCCCTCCTTCCTGAGCCAACACGAACGGGACTGCGGCTGGCGCTGAGCTGCCCGTAAAGGACGCGGAATCGCAAAAAGCATCCGATTGCGGGTAGTGTGGAGAAAATGCTAGGGGCACTTCAGTCGCGCAGCTCTGCAGAGAGGCTTCTGCCTTCTTGGGGCAGAGACCAGGTTACACGACTGGATCGGGCCAGGGTCTCGGGACAGAGAGCAGGCCGCACAACTACGTTGGCAGGGAGCTGCAGGAAAGGGGTAAAAGAGCCATATGTGGCTCTGGAGCTGCGGGTTGCCGACACCCAGTCTAAGTGCTATTGCTATTGCTATTGTAAATTGCCCAGAGAATGCTGTAAAGGACTTTGTGATAGTGTATATAAGTCTAGGTGCTACTGCTATTGCTATTGCTATCTAACATAGAATGAAGAATTCTGGCAGAAACATTTGCACTTGATCAAATTATTTTTTCATTCAAAATTATTATGTAGTCTTTCTGAAAACATCCAAGTAATATTCATGGTTTCTCCTTCTTCAATGGCGATGCAGTGGCTCAGGAGTTAAGATGCTGGGCTTGTTGACTGGAAAGCCGGCAGCCCAGGTTCGAGATCTGACCACAACTCAACAGGATGAGCTTCCATCCTTGCCCCAGCTCCTGTCAACCTAACATTTCGAAAGTGTACAAATGCAAGTAGATAAATAGGTACATCTTCAGTGGGAAGGTAACAGGGTTCCATGATGTCATATTGGCCACATGACTGTATAAATGTCTTCAGATAACACTGGCTAAATGTCCTTGAAACAGAGATGAACACCGCCCCCTATAGTCTGCAATGATTAGTGGAGTAAAATCTGCAGGGACTCCTTTACTTTTTTGCTTTCTTCAATAATTGTATTCCTATGAAGTTGATAGAAAATTAACCAAAGAAGATCATGCTTTGAGGGAAGAACTATTACTTACTTGACATGCAGAAATCAAGGCAGTAGGTAATAGAGGCTTTTTCCTGATATCGTTTAGACCAACGGTTCCCAACCTTTTTTTGGCCATGCCCCACCTAAACATCTCTAAAATCCTGATTCCCCCGCCCCGCCGGTGACATATAATTCTTACTATTCAAAAAGTGAACTCCTACTCACACGGAGGAAGCCTAAAGGCCATTAATTTGGTTTAAACAAGGTTCCAAAGAACATGGCATCCATGAAAGAGAAAAATAAAAGAATGAAAGACAGTAGAAGTAGTGAGGAACTTAAAAAATAATAGTATGAAGGGGTATGAAAAAACAGCAAATAAAGTTTCAAAACATATAATAGAGAACTGAAATGCATAAATATAAAATAATGTTAATGAAAGCTTTTTCTGCCTGCTACAGAGAGATTTTATATTAGGCTCCAATTTAGTCAGTTTCATTCTCAAGTCTCCTCGTTCAGTGATAGCCAGTCGATTTCTTTTCTTCAGTAGCAAATCATTTACAGCACTAAAGCCACATTCACCTAAATATGAAGATGGGAACGGTAACAGCAGTTTTATTGCAAAGTAGGTTTAATTTGGGTATTTAGTTTCTGCCTCATCACAAAGCCATGCCATTGCTCCTTTTATATTGAATAAAGTTTTAAAGTTTTTTCTCACATAAATGTAAGATTACAAATAACTGTAAATCTAACAATTCCTTACTTAAACTTGGGTCCTGGTTCTGTATCCTCACTGCTGGACTTCCCCCAGCAGCCATCCACTCTGTCTCCCCACAGAGCAGCTCTCCCTGCAACCACCCACCAGCAAAGCCCACAGGAAAGGGAGAGAGAGATGCTGCCAGTCCCGTGATCCTTAGTGGGAACACTAAGGATCACCAGCCAATCTGATTGGCTGGCAGTTGCTCCCTCCTCCCCCCAGCTGGGATATCCTTTTCAGACCAGGCCCTAGGAAATTAACTTTAACATAGACAACAATAGGTAAATGAAACACAGCTGTTTCGTCACAAATATATAAGAACAATTAGCAGGCTTTCAAACATTCAGTTAATAGCTCATTTTTAAATCTCACCCATTAAAAATCAAATTTCCCCCCTGTGGGGCATGGACCCCACATTGGGAACCACTGGTTTAGACATTAAAGCTTACAAGCTGTAAGTACTATAGTGTTACCAATGTATTTCAAGGCTGAATGACATCTCTCTGGTACTTGCCCCAGTCCAATTTGACCATGACAACATGCCAGCTCTTGAAATCAAAGAGGTAAATGTTAACAAAACTTGCATTTCACTTTTCCTTTACTTGTACACTGTATAATCATATCTTTGGTATATTAGTATAACAGCTTAAACAATGCTTTTTCCAATATTTTGAACAACTTTGATTGTTTTAAAAACTATTTGGGGTTTGATAAATGACTGCTCTAATTTCAGTATAAAAATATCCTAATTTTCTTTTAGCTTGTTGTGACAAGTCACATTCATTCTATACCTTTATTCCACATTACATCATTGAAATTGTAGGTGAAATAATTGTCTAAATTGTTCAGTTTCATTATTCTTGTTCTTATGCAAAATGATACCCCTCTTCTTGTTTTGTGGGGGTGGGGTTATTAAAGAATAGTGGTTCTATAAGTGTTGCATTTCAAAGCATAACTGCTATATATCCTTCTATTTACCTTTTTTTAATGATAATCAAGTAACATCAAAATATATTTTGTCTGTGAAATAAAATAAATTGCAAGTGTGATATGGGTCTCTCTTAATGAGAGATTAATTTGTCTATTCATTTTTTTTCAAATGCAACAATTTAATGGTTGCTAGACAATAATACAGATTATTTTTAATATTATGGACTCATCTGATAAATGCACTTAAGTTTTAGCTTCATTTTGGATTTTTCTGCCTAACTTTGAGAGCTAGTTAAAGCATATAAGTACAAACTAATAAGATCTAGTTAGGTCCCACTAATTTTATGAAATTTGGAGTTCTTGAGATTAATGGATATATCTTTTGTACAAATTTGGCTTCCAGAGTTCCAGCACTGAATTTTATTTGCATTTTTTTTTTGTAATTATTGTGTTTGTGATTTTTATGACTTTATGAATATTATTTTTATGATTTTAATGATAGGATCTGGGCTTTTGCTATTTTACTATTGTGCATCAACCAGAGATCCACAAAATGGATAGCCTATAAATCATGCAAATTAAATCAGACAATTCTGCCATTCTTGCCTGCAATTTAAACTAGTTGACATATTTACATAATAACTTCACTGTTAATGCATGACATGCCTTCATACCATACTTTGGCCTTTTGCAAAGAATGAGCTCTGAATATAAATGGTTGAATATATTTCATTTTTCAAAACTATGAAACATCCTTTTGCTGGAATCGTGCATTTTAAGATATCTTTTAGTTTAGGTTCCTCATCCCCAATTCTTCCTTATTCATTCTCCCCTTATGCCAACAGATCAGCCATTTGATTCTGATGAACAAAATTTTATATAGCAGTAGCTAAACTTGGAGAGTACAAAGGACAGCACCTAGAGAAGCAGTGTCACTAAATTAATTCTTTCAAAAACATAATACACAAGTTTTCAAGGACAGTGAACATCTAGTGAAGTCTGACATTTTGGAATACGGAATTACTGTAGAATATGAGAGTTTATACATAGACACTTCCATATTAAAGAAGAAATTTAAATCCTCATTTATATCCACTAATTCTATGGACATTCCGCATGAAGGGGTTAAATGAAAACACCTGATAAATTAAGGAGAATATTAGTCTAGCAAAAAGGAACAGAATATTATCAATTGAGAATTTGTGCATCTTGTTTGTAGTATTGTAGAAATATTAATACAACAACATTTATCACTATCAACATGAAATGCAAAAAAAGAATTATTTCATTTTGATTACTTTTTAAGTGCATGTTTCAACTGAATTTTTATGAAGGCATCTTAATTTCTTTATTTGGTTGTTTATTACCTACCAGTTTCTTAAATTAGTATATTTGTTTTCTTATACTGGGCATATTAAAACTAATATTCTAAATTCTCTTCTTCTTTTTCAGCTAAGAAATACAAAAAAGTTACGGGGAAAGAGATCTATTCAGATACATTAGAAAGTACACCTATGCTGGAAAAAGAAAAGTTCCCACAGGATTATTTCCCTGAGGTAAATATAGACAAACAGTAATATTTGAAAATGAAGCATGTAATTATAATTTTGATTGCTTTGTTCATTTAATTGGAATCATTTTTGAATCCTGATCTAAAGAAAAGGATAATCCTATCAATGGTTTTCCTTTTCTTTTGTTTACTAAAAGCTTGAGGAGAATTTCTTATTTATCTCTTATGTATTTTATCTATTACATACCTTATATATTTCTATTAGAAATCACCCATCTTCCTCATAGAGCAACTTTGGGTGTTATCACTGAGTCAAAATGCAAAGGTACTGGAGTTGTTTTGAAAACTTGGCCAGGCTCATATTGAGTATGAATTCCGAATGACTTATTTTCAAAATGTCTAGATCTATGAAGGGCAAACCATCGTTTTAAACTGAGTTTTAAACTTTAAAACTATTTCATATGCTCAGACCTTTTAGCTAATACATTCTGAACCCAGGTATTTCTGACTCTGTCAGTTCAAAACATATTGCAGTAACCTAATCTAACTATAATAATATGTGTCACTGAATTACGATTCAGCCAAGCCAGCCAAATATAGTTAATCAATTGGGAAGGATATTTGGCATGATGGTGACTGATCCGGCTTTTTGATCCAGGTGCAATGTTTGTTTGTTTTTCCATTATCAAACACTTTATTTAGATTAATGCAAATACAAATATATACATAAGAAATCAGTGAACATATTTGTGGCTAATCAATACAGCTTTCAATAGGACTAAATTTCATTGTGTATAAGACTGCTACACTAAAGAATAATGTCAGAATTTATGCAAACAGCACATTTTATATTCTTACCTGAAAGCAAAATGATTTTCAACTTCTCATTACTATACTGTTGACACTATCTTTTAATGTACCATTTATGTTCTTTTAGGGGGTGCATTGCCCTTCGTTTAAAACAGATTTCTTTTATTACTGCTGCTTAAGGGTGATCTAAAATTAATTACAATGATTGAGCCATAGTGCAATTCAAAATAATTACAGCTCACTGCATATAAAAGTAACAAAACTTTCTCTAGTGATTTATTGTTTTTCTTGGCTGTGCATGAGCCTCAAATGATGCCTCTGGGAGTAACACTCCAGATAATGTTAGGTCATTTTTAAGAAAGCAGATTTGTGTAGTCTATCAGGATTGAGTAATTTCCCCCCCTTCCATAGTGAGAAATTGGTTGTTATCATAGATCATGGATACTGCTCAAAGCTCTTGTGAAAGATGAATTAATTTCACTAATGCTTTAATGCAAACCTTTCATAATAAAGGCTGTATGGTGATAACCTTACTGCAGTCTCTCTTTTCTCAGTGATGATTTATGTTGTCTTTTAGTAGATGAAACTGCCTGTATTCACAATCTGTTTCCTGACCAAAGGAATCTTATTAACAGGAAAACTGGGGAGTGACTTAATATTGTATAAGGTGAAAGATGCTGAACTCATTTCTTGTGGCAGAAAAGAAGCTATATTCTAAAATCTAGATAACACATTGTTGATGGTAACAGATAATCTTGCAGTATTTTGATACTGAGCCCGCTTAGAGAGGGCTGTAAAGCACTGTAAAGCGATATATAAGTCTAAGTGCCATTGCTATTGCTATTTAATGCTTACTTGCAAGATGGCTCTGATTTCCTGAGGAAAATCATTATTTGAAAGTGTCTAGTCATAGTAATACCTGAGGATTGTTTTGATGTGTCTACTAGGGGTATTCTTTATATGACGAAGGAATTATCTAATTTCAAGTATTAATTTAAATTGGGACTCTCTTATTAGCTTTCATTCTGCGCCTGAATCAAAAGTTTCTTTTCCTATTAGACTCTGCTTGCCTTTCTGTCTCCCGAAGAGTTTATTGTCTTTGAAAATAAAATAGTAAATGAGTGCCATTTCCAGAAAAGGAAAACATAGTGCAGAGATCAACAGTGAGCACCTGGAGTGGTCACATACCATATTTTTTGCTTCATAAGACACACTCCCCCACCAAAGTGGGTGGAAATGTCTGTGCATCTTATGGAGCAAATATTCTGTTACAGATTGTGAAGCCTATTACCTCAGGGGTCGTCAACGGTGGACCGGTGCTGGTCCTTTGGTGAATAGCAGCTGGGCTGCGGCACTGGGGTCCTTTTACAGTGCTGAACTCTTCTGTCTTTGTCATTGCCCACCTCTTCTGTCTTTTTTCCACAGTGCAGGAGTCAATAGGCAGAGCTGGCACATGAGAGAACTCCTATCTGTGGTCCTTTCAGGCTCCACCTCCTGCCCCCACTACTCCATATTCGGCGCTCCATATTTACAGTGAAACAGCGCTCCATATTCATTTTTTTTTCTTGTTTTTCTCCTCTAAACCTAGGTTCATCTTATGGTCAGGTGTGTCTTATAGTGTGAAAAATACGGCAATATCTCATATCAAAGACTTAGATAAATGTTTATTTGATTTATATCCCCACCCTTCAAAAGCTCCCAGCTCCCCACTTTCTTTCAGAAGCTCCCAAGCAACATATATAACTATTTCTCCTCACAACGATCCTGTGAGAAAGGTTGTGCCTGTAATAATCCTGTAAATTTCCATGGCTGAGGGGGGATTAGAATTTAGATCTTTCTGCTTCTAGGCACACTCATTCTCAAAGAAGTACTTTTAAAATGCCAAAAATCTCTCAAGATCACATGAGATTTTCATTGTAAGTAGGATTTAAGAAATGTCATGAGATTTTTGGTGTCAGAATGCTGTCTCCAGATTTAGCAATCTTGTGAAATTTCAGCCTTTTGTGAAAAATGAGTGTTTGTTATATATGCATCCATAACATGGTAGAATACGATATCTTACTAAAAAAAATGCCAACCCCAGCAAAATGGTTTAAGACAGAATTAGCTGCAATGTTTTGGGCCATCTCCTATAATGTGCTAACATTTGTCCATGAACTGGCTGAATTTCATGAAAGTTATAAACCAAATATTTAGTTTAGTTTACGTATTTTAAGTCTTCACCGTGAGATTTTACATGACAAAACTGTAATTTTAAAAATGAATTCATAATTTATTTGAATTCATTTTGCTTTGCTATTTTTGCACATTATTCATTATCATTTTAATAGAACCACCTTAAAAACTATATCAAATTTTGTCAGGCAGCCATCAGAATTCAAAGTAATATGGCATAAAATTGCATTTATAAGAATTGCATTGATGAGAAATGCCTCTCTAGAGCAAATTAAAATTTGTTCAGTTAGTATTATTTCTGTTTTTCTGACTAATTGTGTGTTCTGTAACTATGTTCTGTAGGAACTGCCAAATTAAGGTTACAGTGGACATGTAGGGTGAGATTCATTCTGTGGACACAAATTTACATGCTGTTTATTAGTTGCTTGCAACTTATTTTCAGTGCTGCTGAAAATACTCTACATCAATATCATTTTGAACTAATGGTTTGTTGGGATTTGACCTTTTTAAAAAAAAAATAATAACCTGTATTTGAGAAAGGGGCAAAGATAATTATTGCTTCTTGATATTTCATCATATTTAGCTTTTTAAAAGAGACTAGCATTTTTACCCTTTTAATCAGTTGGATAGCATGCAGAATTAATGGTAGGTATAATCCAATTCAAAATTGAACCAGTGAATCAATTACATCCTCGTTTCCAGTTGTTGGCACTGGAGACAAGAACAGCAACATTGTATTTCATTTTTAATATTTGTAAAAATATCAAGTAAGGCTAAGGCTTCCTAGTTGAAAGGATTCAACATTAATGCTATGTTAACCAAATGTTATGTAGATATGACTCAGTTTATGACTAAATAATTTTGTGATCTGTTTTGCTTTTTAAAAAAAGAATAGAAGCCTCTGTTTATTCACTCACATTAATAGCAGCATTGTGAGAGATCATTAGTCAAAGATGTTTGAAAAGAGTAAAGAAATATATGAAAGTTCGACTGTAATCATCATTTAAGTGTTATATTTTATTAATTTGTCTTTCCTTTTTATTAAATGAATAATTGCTTATTTGGGGTTCCCTTCTTCGAAATAATATAAAGTGCCAAAGACTTTAGAAGAGATACTTTGCCTGTGTATACATATTTCATGTAATTGTCTATATTACTTTTCCGGTTTTTGATAAACCATTTGTTTAGGGTTTGAAACAAAAACAAACCCCAATTGGCATAGGAAAACATGTACAGGCATTAATAGTTTTTTTCCACCATATGACACATGGGGCATCTCTGGACTGGGAGTGGTCAGAGTCCCTTCTGGGATGGAAAATTCTAAAACTGTCCCTACTTTCAATGAACAGAACTGGAAAGCACTATGATACACAACATAACCAACCCAGGATCATCAAAGAACATCTGTATTTGGTTCTTGGACTTCAGCTATACTTGATAATTCATTAGAGAGCAGACCCATTCTTGGAGATGCATGTTAAAATACTGTTTGACAGTAAACAAGAAAGAACTTTGTCTCGAAAGTAAACATATCATATATTTAGCTGATTCATTATCAATATACTTTTAGTATAGTCAATTGCAGGTCAGAGTAGCTAAAGATTATAAAATGACCATAACTAGCAACAGCAAAAGAAAGAAGATACTTCATCCTCAAAACATTTGTCACAAATGCAGGCTGTCTTATATTGCTGCAAATGTACATTTAGAACTAAATAGGCTTTTAATCGTCAAGAAAATATTCATTTCTAAAGAGGTATTCTCTCTGCAGAACACAGGGCTATAGACTGTGCTACCAGGCATCTTGATAATCTAGGTCCAGGAAATAGCTTTATAAGGATACGAGAATCTAACAGGAAGGAAGAAGCAGTCAGACTTCACTGTGAAAACAGAATTCAGATAACATTGTTCTAGATTTAGGCCTTAGTTATTACTAATTTTATATATGTTTTTACATATTGTCATTTTAGTTAGGTTGAAGCCAATAAAAAAGAAAACTTGCTGCAATTAGCATTTTTGTTATAAGGTTATTCCAATAAATTCATAACTGTTTTTCATAAACTTGGAAATCTTTTCTCTATGTCACCTCAAATATAGCTTGTAACGAGTTGATTTATTCATGGAATGGAAAATTGCTCATCTTGATGCATGGAATGGCACACTATAGATATCTTTGCTAGTTCAGCTCTGGAAAGAGATTGGCTTAGCCAATTTCTATTTTCCAAATGCCTATATTACATTATAATTTACAAGGAAAGGCATGTTTATACTCCTACATTCTTACTCAGATAGGCTGTGAGACAATAAATATATTTGACTGCGGAAAATGACTTTACTAGAAATACTTGCAGTTATCAGTAGCTAAAATTGGGCCAAAGTATATAATTCTTTTAATAATTTTAAATTTTGCATTGTTATGTGTTTTAGTTTTGGCTGTGCACCGCCCTGAGTCCACTAGGAGAAGGGCGGTATACAAATTTAAATAAATAAATAAATAAATAAATAAATAAATAAATAAATAAATAAATAAATAAATAAATAAATATTTAATCCTTTATCTCTGTAAATGAACACTTTGGCTAGTTTTATATTATTATGTTCCTAATGGAACAGAACATTGAATATATTACTTCCCATTTGGAGAAAAAGCTAAGTTTTGTATACTTTTCTTTTCCATGCTGTGATTCTGATACATGGGGATACTGGAAAGTGGGGGAGGTGAGACAGGGAAAAATTTGAAGACCACATAATTAGATTGACTATGTATCATCACATTCTTGTCAACTTTTAGTGACCACATACATAGACTTTCTCTATGATGATCTGTTCTTCAGTTCTTCCAACATTGCAATCATCATTCCTGTAAGTGAATCCATTCATCTTCTTGCTGGTTGTCTTCTCCTCTTTCCCTCTTCCTGTCCCAGCATTAGAGTCTTCTCCAGAGACCGCTTATAATCCTGGTATTAGTGTATTATTAAGCCTCATGTTTTCTATAGTGTTCTCCATGAAAATATTTAACACATTTTTTGTAAAACTTACTAGAAGATTCATTTCTTACTGTTTCTATATTTTAATGTATTGCTGCTGTGCTTTTTACTACTTTTCAGTGCAAGTGGTCCAGAAAAGGATTCATACGAACAAGATGGTGTATTACTGACTGGTACGTAATATGAAGGAGAATTAAACATCATGCTTTGCATGAATGCCTAGTTATTATAGAAGACATAAGTTTTGGAACAGCTGGTGCATATTCCATCTAAATACTGAACCAATCTTTAGGCATTTTTCATTATTGAACAAATTGTAAATGGCATAATATACATATTTGGTTTAGAGTTTATAATTTTCAGTTAATTCTCGTGTGTATATACACCTTGATTTCATCAAGACAGTGGAATAATCACGTACATTTAAGTTTCTTTTTCTCATTTATAATTCCTACCTTTTTTTCAAAATTTTATGAGCAACATTTGAATTTTATCGGATCATTTTTCCACTTTTGTTTTATGTAGTAGAAAAGATAGCACTTTTCTACTTTAAGAAATTAGAAAGCCTTTAAGAATACTGCGTTAACTCACTGTTTTCTCCATTACGAAGCTGGGAATCAATACATAAAACCTTCGTTGGCTATCCCCTTTGTGGAACTTAACTCTTGGAATAGAGAAAATATTAGAACTACGCCTAAAATCAAAATTTTCATCTTGGTTTTATCACCATAAAAAACACATAAGTCTTTCTTGGTATCTGGCTCCATTGGGAAAGGTTTTACACCTTTGCTTACAGATTTACTGGCATATCTTCAGGAGAGAGTTTATTGAAAGCATCTCTGTCTCTGTGATGCCAACCAAGTAGAGGACATTATTCTCTGTGTCCTCCACGGTTCTGTTTGCAATGAGATTAGGGGCAAATTACTGATGGTAGGTGAATTCCCAAAACACTCAGTTGGCTTTGTGCTTAAGGTGGGACTATGGTTTTCTGATATCTAGCCTGATGCCTTAACCAGTACTATATGCCAACTCTCTTTCCATCATTCAAATTCTGAAATAATTTTTTAATTGATTAGATCCCATTTTGATTTTTTTGTAACTAACACTTTATTACTTTATGTTATCATATTTTATGTTAGGTTATACCGTTATGACCTATGGTTAATTTATTCATGCTAGTAATCACATGAAAATCAGGAGGGCTTAAATATTGCCACATTGTTTTCTAGACATAAACTAGTATTTTATTTTCTTAATTTTACTACAGTAGATATTGGAAACTCTTACTTTCTGGGAAAAGTTGAGGCAAAAGGATATAATTGGTATTTGAATTAGATCCCTAAGATATTATATTATCTTAGAGAGAAAATATGTAGATAATAATTAAATTTCTGCCATATTCCTAAATTATCGTATTAATTTATATCAGTTCTCTCCAATTGATATTTAGCTACATTTTTAAAAAAATAACCAAGGAAAGTTATTTTTGGTTTTCACATTTTTACTGAAATTTTATTAAGAATTACAATTACTGTATGCCTCATAAAATATAATCTTAAAATAAAAAGAAAAGACAAAATAGACTCCTAGAGAGGCTCTGGAGGCTGGGGACAGCAAAAAACATCACTTCCTTTCCAACCGGAAATTGGGAAACGGGCCGTTTTGGGCATCCGGAGGGCCTCTGAGGGGGTGGGGAAGGCTGTTTTCGCCCTCCTCAGATGCATAGAGAGGATCTGGAGCCAGATGAGAAAGAAAAACGGGCCTACCGGACCATCACATGCCAGGAACGGGGGGGAAGGGGAGGTTGCGCGTACATGCGCAAAGTGGGGTGCATAGAATTATGGGTGTGGGCACGTGTGTGTGCGAACCTCCCCCGTCCCCCCCTTACTGGCACACGATGGCAAAAGGGTTAGCCATCACTGTTCTAGATCTTGATTTCTTTTTATTTTTTCTTTGTTCCTTCTCACAAAAATTTTCAAAACTTTGATAAGATTCTTTTATAAAGTTTTTCAGGTCATTCTCTTAGCTCAGTGATGGCTAACCTTTTTGCCATCGCGTGCCAGGAGAGGGGGGGGCGGGGGAGGGTCGCGCATGCACGTGTGTGCGCAACCCCCTCCCCCCCCCCCCCCGCTCCTGGCACATGATGGCCTGGTAGGCCTGTTTTTCTTTCTTACCTGGTTCCAGATCCTCTCTGTGTATCTGGGAACGGCGAAAACAGCCTTTCCCACTCCCTTGGAGGCCCTACGGAGGCTGAAAAGGCCCATTTCCCAACTCCCGGTGGGACAGGAAGTGACATTTTTTGCTGTCCCCAGCCTCCAGAACCTCTAGGAGTCTGTAGGAGCCTCTCTAGGAGTCTGTAGGAGCCTCTCTAGGAGTCTCTGGAGGCTGGGGACAGGAAAAAACGTCACTTCCTGTCCTACTGGGAGTGGGGAAATGGGCCCTTTGAGCCTCCGTAGGGCCTCCAAGGGAGTGGGAAAGGCTGTTTTCGCCGTTCCCAGATACACAGAGAGGATCTGGAGCTAGGTAAGAAAGAAAAACGGGCCTTCCCCACCCCAGCCCCCCAGGCCCTCCAGAGACAGGAAACAGCCTGTTTCCCTACTTCTGGTGGGCCCAGAAGGCCTGAAAATCAGCTGGCCGGCATGCGCATGTGCCCCAGAGCTGAGCTGGCGTGCCCACTAATATGGCTCTGCATGCCACCTGTGGCACGCGTGCCATAGGTTCGCCATCACGGTCTTAGCTTATTATTTGTATATCCCTTTTAATTATTATGATATTAGTCAGTTTCTTTTATGTCCACTGTAGCATCTTTTTCCATATTTTATTTGTTTGTATAACACCTTTATTATTTTTAATAAAATAACTCAAGACAGCAAATATATCCAACATATCTTTCTCCTATTTTCCCCACAACTACCCTGTGAGGTAGGTTGGGCTGAAAAAGAGTGACTGACCCAAAGTCACTCAACTGGCTTTCATGCTAAGGCAGGACTTGAACTCATGGTCTCCACTTACTAGCCTTGTGTCTTAACTACTAGACCAAACTAGCTCTCTTATATCATTCCTATACCCTGTCATTTTTAAATCACTCAGTCTTGTCCAGTAAAACTTGTTCCTCCACCATACAAACTTTTAAACAATCTATCTATAATGGCAGACATGTTTTAAAATTGTATTTTTAAACTTGGATAAAAATATTATACAATATACAAAAATATACAATATTATACAAAAAGATTACAATTAAAAGACAAGAACGTTTTTTACTTACTAATACAGAATGTAGCAAAATACTTCAACACTGGATGTATTGAAGGATATTTGTGAATAATGGACCAGATTTTTTTTTTTTTTGCAAATTAAGTATTTTACATCTTTATTCTCAATAAGTATTTCCTGAAGGCAAATTATATGCTGTTTTAGTTACTTTAGGTAATGGAATACTTTTTTTCTTGGGGGAGGGGTTGGCTCCATTTATGTTCCAAGTTAAATAATCTCTCTCCTTTTTCAGAAGAGATTTTGTCGGACAGATTTCACTATCTGGCTATCGATCTCAGTTGCAAAACTGTTCCCTCCTTCAAGGGCATCTAGTTTGCCATAGATCCTCACTAGAATTCCTCAAAAGAATGTGTTGACTTTCTCAATAGATGCATAAATCTTTCTTTGATTTATACCTAGAGGGAATTTAATATTCACATTTAAGAAGTTATAATATTAAATATATAATATATTAAGTGAAAAGCTATATGATAACAAAACTGAATTCATATTCTAGAACAGGGGTGGGGAATGATGGCCCTTATATGACTTGTGGACTTCAATTCTGGCTCAAGAATGCTGGCTCAAGAATTCTGGAAGTTGAAGTCCGCAAGTGATAAAGGGGCCATTGTTCCCCACCTCGATTTTGGAGGATACTGATTTATTCCAGATAGGGTTTTTATTTATTTATTGTTGAGTTTCATGCAGATAGGGGTTTTATTTGAGTTTTATTCCGGATAGGGCTTTTATTTATTTATTATTGAGTTTCATGCAGAAATTTTATTGATCACATTTGTGGATGCTTATATCAGAGAATGGGTGAGATGGATATTTTGATATCAGTAGCATGGTATCTTTAGGAACAAAATTTCCTAAAGTCAGGACTTTAGGAAATGTGTCAGGACTTGGAGGCAATGTATCTTTGTGGTTCTAGAACTTTCTGTTGGAAAGGTTTCAGAAGATGGTCCTGATGTTTTTCCTATTCCACTGCATTCCTATTCCACTGCATTCCACTGGCCTCAAGGTTCTAACTTGTTCTTCATGGTTTTTAACATCTACTTGACACATATTGGAATATCACCAATATGCGGATAACACACAGCTCTACTTCTCTTTTCTATTCTCCATTACAAGGTTATAGTAAAAATATCAAATAGGTATTTGGGGGCAAGAAGACAAGTAGAAACTTAATCTTTATAGTTTGGGGAGAGAGGGAATTAAAGTTTATCTAGATGCAAGTCCATAATACTCTGTAGAACAGCAGTCCCCAACCTTTTGGGCACCAGAAACTGGTTCCATGGAGAAAGGTTTTTCCACGGGCTGGAGGAAGTGTGGTTTTGCATGCTTCCTGCATCCTGCAGATGGGACATCACTTGTTTGCGCAGCCCAATTTCTGGCATGCCACAGACCAGTGCTGATCCACGGACCGGGAGTTGGAGACCCTTGCTGTAGAAGATATTGCTTTCCTCCAGAGCAGATAAATACGAAGTTTGAGAGTTTTTCTAGACTCACTTTACCATGGTATCTATAATAAAAAGTATGCCAGATTACTATAATATATTTAAAGGAGGTACTGAAGCAGTCAAAACCACTGTAGAAGCTAAACATTTATGTCATGTACCTTTGTTGTATAGTGTGTGTTTCCAAACCAATTTAATATACTAATATGTCCTTTTGAAATCCTAAATGGATTGGTACTAGGTTTTCTGAAGGACTGTTGTACTTGCACAAACCTGATGAACTGTAAAACCAACTGCTAAACTTTGCTTTCAAGTTCACAAGTAAGAACTGCATGATGAGTACAACAGGGCATTTTCTGTGTACTTTTTTGGAATTACCTTCCAACACCAAGGTCCTAGGTTCTGCTTTGTGAATTCTTAAACACTGATTTGTTCTAGTTTGTATTTGGCTATTTTTACTGTGCTGTGCTGTTTTATGTTAGTTGCTGCTTTTACAATATATGTAGTATATTGATATTTTAAAATATTGTCATTGTGTATTTCACAATTTTTACATTCTTATTTATATTCTGAGACAATCTTTTTTTTCTCCTTTTGTCACAGTGCCTTTGACTTGGTAAACATTCATCTTTTCCACGATGCTTCCAATTTAGTTGCTTGGGAAACAAGCCCATCTGTTTACTCAGGAATAAGGCATAAGGCCCTTGGTTATGTACTTGACAGGTAAGTAATAGACATTATTGGCTCCTTATATTGCTCTATGTTCGCCATGCCCTCAAAACGCTATTGTTTCACCAAGCAGGGCTGGCCTAAATGCTATTTTAATGGGTGGTTTCTATTTTAGCTCTTTCGGCCAAATTATTTAATATTTTTAAATTGTCTTTTAACTTTCATATAGTTGGGGGTTTTATTTTTGGCTGTACACCGCCCTGAGTCCTTCGGGAGAAGGGCGGTATAAAAATTTAATAAAATAAATAAATAAAAATAAATATGTTATATTTCCAATTTAAAAAGTTATTGTTGTGGTGGTGGTGATTATTGAGACTTTTTTTTTTTTAATGTCCATATTCCTGAAGAGCTGAAAGCATAAATTAACAAAAAGCATTTTAAAAAGAAGAAAAGTTTAATGTTGAAAACTATGGTCAGTATAGTGATCAAGTCCTTTATAAAAATAAATTACTGGAATGTTCTGCTTTTTTTTCTAACATTATTAAAGCTGTGTTAGTCTATGTGGTAAAAATCAGGAGTCTACTAACACTTTTTCTGATTAACTTGTTTTATTTAAAAGTGTAAACTTTAAAAAGGCATAAAAAACTTGTGCCATTTGTAAAACATGTTATTTGTAAATATGGTACTAGACTTATGAAATCTTTCCAGTATGTTTTGAAAGTAAATGAGCGGTATTTCAGGTATAAAAGGCATGTTCTAATTACCTATAAGTACAGCAGCTTTCTCCAAATTGTGTCCTCCAAATGAGCTGGAATTGTAATATTCATAAACCCCAGTTTACATTGATATCCTTTTATTTTTGTAGGACCTATCAGGGTTTGATGATTGTAGAATTCAGATATGTTTATAATCAGAAAGGTCCTCAACAAATCCTAGCCAAACTCAAAGAAGTTAAATAGAAATAAACATGGTTAGTATAATACTTGGATAGGTTATCACCAGGAAATACCAAGGTTGGAAGATAAATTGAAAAATCAAAGAAACCTCCTGGAAGAAAGAAAGGTGAATCAATTCAATGTTGATACAATGAATTATATTGAAAAGGAATTCAACTTGTGCAAGGTTTTTTTTAAATAATATAACATAATAACATTAAAACATTTGCACTTGCACATCTGTGCTTCACTTCTAATAGACTCAACATTTTTGTTCCATAGTTTAATATATCACTACTATTCTGTCCTTGAACATTCCCATTTTATACATTAAACTGAATTTGGATTTTTTTTTTTACTTTCTAAAGATATTAATGATAGGCTACATTTATTCATTGTACATAGTTTGGCAAAATTCAAGAATTTACAGAATAATATGGGATAAAAATATAGTATTCTAATCCTCACTTTCTGGGTAACATAATGCTAAATACAAATAAGGTATTTTATTTCCAGCCAACTTTTCATGCTTTCTCATGCCTATTGTTCTATATTCAGAATGAAGAACATTTGGGCAAAAGAAATGTGGATGTTAGAATATGAGATTGTCATTTGATTTGATTACTCCTCACCTGGCAAAGGATTCTTGTATAATGTATTGATTGGTATGCTTCAACTATCCAGTTACTCAAAATTCATGAATTTTCTTTTCCCTAAACTCCCCATCTTAAAAATGGAGCTTTATAAGGTTTTTATTTTGTTTCTTGCTTTGTTTTAATTATTCTAAAAGTATTTTGATTTCATCCTTATTATCTGTGTGGGCCACCAGTTCCTATAATATACCAGTGTGTGCCAAATGTACTGAAAAAAATATTTGGTGTCCCTTTAGAATTCAGGCATAACTAATCTGGGTAACATGATTGTGAGTCTACTTTTCTTGTGGATATTCTTTGGTGGATAAGATTAAGCTCTACCTGAGCAAGCATTCTTTGTAGTGATCCTAGCAACTAGAAGATAGTAGGTGGTCTAATGAAAATAATTGACCCATTTTCCCACTCTATCAAATAGCACGCACTTATGTGCGTAAACTTCAAGGGGAATGAATTAGTTTTTGATGTGGGATTTATTTCCATCTCTTGATTATGATAGTGTTCCAAGGGAACATTTGTATATTACTGTGATTTTCTGTTTGCTTTCTTTTAATGTTGTCAGGCTTTGGAATGCTTCCACAAGCATCTTGGTGAAAGTAAGGAAACTGCTCAGTTGCAATAGCACTAATTGTAGGTCAAATATGTCATGGCAGTATATCATTACGATGTGACACTGCCAAAACCAGACTTTGCTCTCCTGCCTTTCAGAAAAGAAAATCTTCAGTTTTAGGTGGCACTATCACAGTGGGTTTGCATTCACATAGATTGCTCATTTTGAGAAAGCAGCCAGCCACAGATCCGGACCTCCGTAGTGAAACGGTGGGCTTCTCAGCACAAAAGGGACTTCTGTAAGAGCAGTGAATAATGGGAAACCCCTTTCATCAGGGCTGCTAACCTTTTGGCAGCCACCAGCAAACTCTATTCTGATCTGCTGATGGGGGAGGACAATACACTGAAGCTCACTTTGAATGAATGCTGCCACCAACAGTGCCTCCATTCAGAGGGTTTTGGGAACCATCTTGGACTATTGTCTGCCATCACTCCTTCAGACAGTAGAAAAGGGGAAAGTAAAAGCATCTATAGGAAAGAAAGTAGTCTTTTCTTGCCTTTTAATCTCCCTTTAAGGATTCATAGATCTACATTTCCAGCTGAGCTACAGGAGTTATGCAGTGTCAGATAAAGACAGAAGAAAGAAATTTCAAGCTGGGTCTTGAAATCCCCTTATCTGCATCCTCTAATGATGCAGATTTAGTGCTGTTAAAACCAGAGGCTGATAAGTCTTTTCCTCTATAGCCTTTAAACTGCTAAAGAGCATTTAAGAGCAAAGAGCAGTTCAAGTTTCAGGAACAATGCTAAAAAGGAAAAGAGTTTAATGAGCTAAGCCCTCACTGAATGAAACTGAAACATCTTTTCACATTTGATTTAAGTTGCTGTGGGGTTAGTAAAACAGTTCCATCAGCTGGATGCATCTTGGCCAGTGTGAATCCCAATTAATTATGTCTGCTTATGCAAGATTGAACTGACCATCATAGACTGTGTTCTGTCTTAATTATTTGGAAGAAAAGTAAATTGAAGGGGTTTTTTTAGAGAATGAGTTTAAATATTTAAAAAATACATATCCAAAAATAGTATATAGTACTGGAGCATTATAGTTAAATAAAACAGTATTGAAAAGAATAAAAATTATCAGAAGAAAAATGAAGAGAGCCTTCTCTGTGGAGGCACCCGCCCTGTGGAACGAGCTGCCTCCTGGAATACGACTGATCCCGGACCTCCGGACCCTGAAGACTTATTTATTCCAAGCCGGCCTAGCCTAAATGGTTCTTAATTGGGATTTTAAATTTTATGGACTTGGGGGTTTTAAATTGGGAAGCTAATGATTTAATTCTTTTTAATTATCTTAACTTTTGTATTTGTATGTTTTTTAATTTTGGCTGTTCACCGCCCTGAGTCCCTTCTGGGAGAAGGGCGGTATACAAATCAAATTAATAAATAAATAATAAATAAATAAATAAACCAAATCTATAGCATGCTTTGATTTTCATTAATCAAATGTTCATTTCATTAATGTTGTTTGAAATTGTTTTCTTAGCTGTTCATTAATGGCATGCAGATTTTTTAAGAGTAACCTTATGAACTTTTGTCATATTTAGAGTCATTGTAGTAACTTATAACAAGAATTGCTTCGAGGCCAGTAGTTTCCTATGAAAATCATTTGTGTTACAAACCTCATATTTAATGTTCCTAATAAATATTTAATTGATAAATCTTGTGCCTTTTGAAATAGAACAACTATTCTCTAACTAAAGTTGCATAGATACTGCTTACTAAGCATATCATATTCATAGAGAGGAGCAAAACACAAGAAATGTTTAACAAAGAATTGAATAAACAGGTCTTCAATGAAAATTACAGTAATAGTATGGAAGAGGAGTAATTACAGATAGCTGCGCTTAACATGCCAGTTCTAAAATCAAAATTTATCCCGATATTCTCCTTAACTCCCATTCCCTCAAACCTGACATAGGTCTTCTGTTGCCTCTTCAAAACATAGTTTGGCCTAGTTGAACAGAAACATTTTTTTTACATTACAACTGTGAAATCTTGGCATAAAGCCCCTTTTTGTGATCCCCATTATTTTCTCACAAATATAGTCCATTGTCACATAGCTGAAGTTAATTTGATCAACATTGGGACATTTAACTTTTATGTTCAGTCAAAGGAGCTGTTTCATGCTCATTTTGAGTATTCAAAAGAAATGATTGCCAGAAAAATAATGTTACTATTAACAATTCAAAGCAATTAGTTTTCCCAGGGTGAGGCAATGTGATGCACAGCCTGCACAGAGCAATGCTTTGTCATTTTATAGATGCTCATCAGTCAACTGTCACATCTTCTCAAAGACCCTTCTACTCTAAAGGTTTCTTTTTGGGCTTTTCCCAGAACTAGCAAGTAAATGAGCTGAAAAAAAGCCACTTTGTTTTTAGGCAGAGGCAAACTTTGTGTGAATGATCCAGGTCACTGGAAAAATCTGAGCACTTGGCATATTTGTAAATACTAGTTTACTCTTGTTATTTAAACATACATTTTTCCAATAAATAGAACACTGTTGTTTTTGATAGGGATTATAAAAAAATGACTACATTTTAATTTTAAATCAACTGAATCTTCAACTATTGTGAACATTAAAATGGATGGGTGGGTGGATGGATGGATGGATAGATAGATAGATAGATAGATAGATAGATAGATAGATAGATAGATAGATAGATAGATAGATAGATTATCTGATCTATCTGATTATCTATCTGATATTGCTGGGCCAACTTTTTTCTTTATGGAAAAAAGAAGTGATCTTATACTGAAATTGTATGTGAGTATGGTTACATTTACATCTGTGCTGTGAGGGAAGATGGATTATGACTCCCAGACTCCCTCTAATTTCTGATATTCCTTGTGTGTAAAATGCTGTCTTCTGCAGCTTTTTCCAAACTAGGTACAAATTTGTAAACATATAAATTGCAAATTAGGTAATACCGACATGTCAACTGTTTACATATTTCTTAAAATATAGAAACTAGAAAATATAAAAGTTGTTCATTCAAGTTATTTTTTGACTCCTAGCAATGTTTTCTTGCAGTTTTCAGAACTAGTTTGCCATTGCTGCTCCCTAAGGCTGAGATGGAATGACCGGTCCAAGGTCATTTACTTCACTTCCCACCTAATTGTATTAAATTGTCTTTAAATTAGAAAACCATTTTTGCATAGTTTATAACATTGAAGATTATTTGGTGGTGGTTGTTTAGTTTACTTTGAACTGGAGATTCAGCATTGATTACTACATTGCAGATTATTAGAATTATGCTTAATAAAGAACCATTGAAATCCAAATATTCCATATTTGGTCTATCCAGTTACTGAATATAACTACTTGTCTGTTCTTTTTTAAATCTAGTGCTTCTTACAAGCCTATGAACTGTAGATTTTGATCCGAAGCCAGGGTGTGTACTACAAGACTTCTATTACTGGGAAACAATTCACATTTATAACAGCTTTGCCCATTACAATAGTAGTAGTGCTTTATTGTAGCAGAATTGACAAGTACTTATATCATTATACGTATCTAACATTGCATTAGTTTAAATGTCAATGTCAGATAAGATCATGGTTTTGTCAATAGAGGGAAAAACCATTCTGCCTAAACAGAGCCATTTTTCCAGCTCTAAAAATTGATTTTTATAGCTCTTGTAATCTTTTCCCTAAATTAAACATATATTATTGATGTGGTCTTTCTTGCCATCTTAATATTTGCTGACATGATAATTGATTTTAAAAATATTGCTATTTGGTGTTGTCCGTGGGACTTGATAATGAAATTAAAAGTGAACTCACATATTAGTTAAATGATCCTGGCAAATGCCCTAAGTAATAAGATGATTACCTAAGACTCTTGACAACACCTTTTATCTTGTTGTTTGTTGCCTGACATTTTGAAATGTTTTTATATTATTAATAGGTTTGGCTATTATATCAAAAAGCAAAAAGGTTCAAAAATATGATAAAGTTAAGCTTTTTAATGTCAGCATTACAACATGCTATTGAAAACACATTAAATCTTCTTTTGTCACACTACGTTGACGCTATTTAATTTTTTCCCAAATGTGATAAGGCCCCATTTTCCTGGATAAATTGACATCTACAGATTATAATTTTCTTGTATATATTTAATTTTCCTTGTATTATACTTGTAATTTGGTTTTAATTGATTTTATGATTTCCCACAACCCAGAATCGCTTGTTTCAGATGGTGCCTGTATAAATTGAAAAAAAATAAATAAAGCAAAAAAAAATGTTTAAAAACTGTCTCAAGATAAGTTCTGGAGTGCATAGTGTGCTTAGCAACAAATGGAATTATTCAAAAGGGACAAATCCATTTGTTGGTAAGTGAATAGTCTAACATTTAGGAGCACCTGAAAACACTTTATTTAATGCAGGGTTGTTTCTCTTGGTGTCTGGCTAATAATAATTAACTACTACTGGTATACATGCAAGCGTAACAGAAACACAATTCCTTATTTTGCTGTTGTTGATGTTCTTTTGTTTCGCTGGGTTTATTTCTGTTGTGTTTCCTATATCATTTTTAGATGTAGTTAAAGAAATGGTTGCATCTGAAAAATGATACTGTTACATAAATTTGATCACATTAATGCTTTTATATAGGTAGTTTTCACTTAGCAACTTAGTCTTTGTTTAGTGATTGAAATTATGATGGTGCCGAAAAATATAACTTTATGACTAATCCCCACATATATGATCTTTGCAGCAACCCTCAGTCACATGATTACCATTACAGACAGTACACATTGTCCTGACTAATGCTTAAAAAGGGAAGTATAGTCATGGTCACAGGATTTCCCGCTTAGTGATTGCTTCATTTTACAACAGACTGCCAGTCCCAATTATGGTCACTTAATGAACATTACTTGTAATATCAGCAGCTTTAATTTCAGTCACTGATTTAGGAGCTAATGCTAATTCATTCTCCTCTTCAAGTAGTAAAGTTATATGATTTATCTTAATTGGTGTTAATCCAATATAATCTGCCAGGTATTTTATATTGTATTAATATATACAATCTCTGACCTTAAGAATTTTCAAGAAGGAAGCTGCATTGTTAACCCCTGTATTGATAAGTGAAGGAAGATTTTATATTAGTGTTTATATGTCAATGATTATGGAGGGTTTTTTTCCCCACTTTTTAGCAACCAATATCCAAAGTGGTGTTTGAGTTCACCCAAGAAGACCAGCTCTAGTCCACTGGAGTCAAATAAAATGAAATTCGTTTTTTGTAATACAACTAAAAAATCAGCATTAGTGCACTGAGATTTCAATGCTTTTTTCTGATTTGAGTGGTAAGACTACATACCATACTGATTTTACAGATTCCTTTAGCTTCAGAGCAGTCTGACATAAAATATGAAAACTTCCTTTGCTTTTGGGCAAGCAAAGAAAAGCTTGGGCTAGAAGGAAGAATTGTCATAGTTGCTCCATCAAAGCAGTACAGCTTTGTAGTACCCAAAACTTTAAAAAATGGTTGAACTTCTCAAGCAATTCCTATAACCATTGAAAAATCTAATCTAATCTAATCTGATATTCTATTACTTCTTTATTTAGTTGCCAGCTGTCCTTTATAGCCAATATGCTTCAATGAGCAATTGTTTGTAAATGAAATAAAAGATGTGAAATCTTCTATAGAGTCACCTTTCTATGACCTTGTTTCAAAACTTCTCTGGGGCCCTTGATGCTGTGGCCAGAGGAGATTCAACACTCTACACGAATGAAAATACCTCTATTGTTTGTTTAGTAAAATTACTTCTAAATAGCCCCATATAGATATATGATATGATATGGCAGTTCTTGCATGCAACAACATTATTTTTAGGATATTCATGTTTATATAATCTATTTCATGTTTAGATTAGCTTTTATTTTTATTTACTTATTTATATTTTGCATTTCTAAACCATCTTCCTCAAAGAGGGATTCTTTTAAGCAGACCAAATCCTTCCATACAAAAAGGAACACCTTATACTGATGCTTGGTTGCAACAGTAGTTAGCCTTTTAAGATTATTTCTATTGTTTTCTTTTTTAAAAATGAAATATATTCTATATCGTCAAGCCATTCTGCAATGATAACCATACAGACATCAAGTTTGTTTTATATCAATTGCCTTAATAAACTTGGTAAGCTGCTTTACTAAATTCTGCATACAAATTTAAAAAGCAAAAAGTGATCTTCAAAATGGTTAAAATATGTATTAAAGTCTGTTTTAAAGAGATTTTTCAAAATCTGTCCAAGCCACTGCTAAACATAGCACTCTGCCTTAACACTATTCGAACTTCACATTTAATTTTGCTCCTAATAATTTGTCCTGTGCTCCTAGTAATTTCTTTCATTTTTGTGTCAAATAGTCTCCTTTCATTAGCATTCAAGTCACATAGATGCTTGTGCTGATAAATACAGAAAAATAAATAAGATTATGGCTAACTTTAATTTTTGAAAGCACCAAAAAACTTTTTATAGATAAAATTATTTTGTCATCTAGATTGCTTCTTCCCTATAAATATTAAAATGTTCTTCCTTGTTTTCTTTATTCATCTTGTTGGACCATGGTTGAGATTTTGTTTTGTTGTTCACAAAAGAGAGAGAGGGAGGGAGAGAATGTGGGTGAAGCACCATCCTTTCAGTGGTGTCAAACCAGGATGAATCGGCCAAGGGAAGCATGTTTATAGACTGTGTAAAGAACTTTGTCTTTGTGTGGGAATGTTGGTGACACTGTTACTGTTTGCCTGAATGAACTGTGATGACGTGGCTAATAAGATATCCCGCTGAGCACCACAGCGGGCCTTTCTCAGACCTCCCACTTAATTCTATTCAGCTCCAGCTCAGTGTAGCTAATTTTTCCCATTCCTTCAATTCTTTTGGCCCCCTTACAAACAGAAAAGTCAACTTTTCACATCGAAGGCAAGATAAGTGCTTTAGGAAATAATCTTGTAAACAGAATGTTACCTTCTGACCTGCAGCTGATACCTTGACTTGGGACAAAAACCACTGGCCTATTGCATTAGACATGGCTATTAAAGGAATAATGCAGCTGATCCTTCTTACAAAGTGCCCTGAGAAATGGTTTAGCTAGATCATGTTCCTCTTGTCACATTGAATCATGTTCACCAACTCCCAACATGCACGCAAACCCAGGCTCACAAAATCACTCATATGTAAATGTTTTTTCTTCTTCACTACTCATCTTCGCTCATCTCCGGGCCATCTTATTAGAAATAAATGTGAGAATAAATAGTAAAATTCAGTTATATAGCTCTTCTCATATTCATCATTTTGAATATGTTTTAAACTTTCACTTTAAATAGGAAGAAATGCCTCAAAAGTGCCTTATAACTTTTGAAACTGAGTAACAGAAAGTTACACTGAGTTCATAGTTTAGGGCTGAGATGTTAAATACATTGCCTAGGAAAGAACATTCTTTGGATACAGTATATTATTTCAAAATAGACATATAATTGACTGTAACATTTTTGCCCAATTATATTACTGAGCATTTGTAAACATATATACATGATATTTTTTCCTGTTAAATAAGCAAACCTTTTCACATATTTTCATGGATTTTAAAGAGGACTGTCATCAAACCCAATATTTAATTTAAAGGAAATTTTCCTTTTAAAATCAACTTTGAACAATTGATAAATGTTAGAAACAATAGCCTATACAGGTAGTCCTTGGGTTACAACCGTAATTGAGCATGAAATTATGGTTGTCAGTTGTTGCTATCATAAATTGAGGCATCACATGACCAGATTGATTTTTTTTGGCACTTTTTGCGGCAATCAGTAAGTGAACACCAGGGTGGTTAAGCAAATCCATTTTACTCAATAGGTTGGGGGGAGGAGGTTTGCCAGAAACTAGAAGTAAATGTTGGAAACAAGGGGAAAAAATCATGTTCAATTTCTGCCATTAAGTGAGACATTTGTTAAGTGAGTTCTGCCCCAGTTTATGACCTTTCTTGCCACAGTTGTTAAGTAAATCATCACAGTTGATAAGACAGTAACCCAGTTGTTAAGTGAATCTGATTTCCCCATTGACTTTGCTTGTCAAAAGGTTGCAAAAGTTGATCACATGACTTTGGGACACAGCAATGGTCATCAGTATGAATCAGTTGCCAAGCATCTGAATTTTGATCACATGATCATGCGGATGCTGCAAAGGTCATAAGTGTTAAAAATGGTCATAAGTCAGATTTTTCAGTGCCGCTGTAACTTTGAACAGTCACTAAATGAACCATTGTAAATTGAGGACTACCTGTGGTCCAATCAGTCAGTCTAACTTCAGGCTAGAACTGCCCCCTTCTTCCCAATTGCTTCAGGTTCTGGACACCACTCCAGAGGTAACATGTTCTAATGCTTAAATTACAGCTGGAAGTGAAAATATATGTCTGTGCATTCAATCTATGAAAATGCTCAGGAAAATCTGGTTATATTTCACAAAAGATTTTAAGAAATTTTGGAAAAAGATCTAGAGGACCATCTTCTGAGGAGTATTCAAATCATCTGGGGGATAAAATTGCTTAGATCCACTTGGAGTTGAACTCAGGAAATACAGATTTTTTTCAGATTAATTGAGGCACAATCTGTGTTTTTGAGGAGGAGTTCACTGAAACCATCTGTTCAAATAGAATGAGACATCAGGATGTGTTGATGATACTCAGTTGTTCGTCTCTATCTCTAACCAGCCAAGTGATGCCTTTAAGGTTCTTTATCACTGTCTGGATGCTGTGAGCATCTGGCTTATACTTAACTCTAGAAAGACTAAATGACATAAATTTTATGGCTGGCTTTTATTGGAGACTTTCAATGTTTAGTTATGTTGGGATGGCACTCCCCTAGGCAGAAGTGCACTTTTTTTTTAAAAAAAAAATTGATTTATATGCCGCCCTTCTCCGGAGACTCAGGGCGGCTTACAATGCGCTAAGCATTGTAATCCTCAATTTTGAGGATTGTCCTAGATTCTTGGCTCCTGCTTGAGGGACAGGTAGCACCTGTGGGCAGGAGGGCTTGCACCCATTCCTGGAGCAAGCATCCTGCTTATATTCATATCTTAATCACTTCCTGTTTGTCTTACTGGATTATTAGTAGATTATTTGTTTCCTATTACCTCTTGTCTACCCCAACAGATCTGACAGAACTGGCATGCTTCTGATGCCTTCTATTAAATAATGCAATCTGTTGGGATTGGAGGAAGCCCACCTTCTCTGTCACTGACCAGTGGAACATCTATCCATTGAAATCCAGGCAGTCCACAGTCCTTTTGAAAGGCAGAAAAGACCTGGCTGTTCCCACAAGAATTGGGCCAGGGGATTGATAGAATTAATATCTGAGCAATATTTTAAGAAATGTTTTCTTGCTATTGATTTTGGGAGTTTTGGGGAGAAGTTTTGTTCATGATTTTTAAACCGGTTGTATTCCCCCATCTCTCCCCAAGTTGTTTTTAATTGGATGGCTATATAGAAATAACCAAACAAGTCGTAGTTGCAGGAAGTGTGGAAAATGTTTTGTGGTTGAAACACCTCGAATGGCGTGTTTTTAAAGCACAACACTTCTTTGAGGTCTGAACAGCATGTTTTGGGGTCAGGGCAATTAAGGGTAACCTCTACTACTGACACTGTTAACCCAACATTATAGATTACCAGGGTTTGCTATATGAGTTTATGTGAATCCAAAATGCCAAAGAAAATTGATGGTTGCAGACCCTTGCTTTTTTTTCTCAAAACATGTGTTTCTCTTGAGTTCTTGGAAAGAAAGTTCCATTTCCTTGAGATCTCATACTGAATTTTTTCAGTCAGATTTAATTTGGTATGTTTGGGCTGGGTATTTAGTTTTGTGAAAATGATTATTGGAGTAGTTGGATGCTTTAAGGGATGGAAATTAGTAATCCTCATTCATAAATTAAGAAGCAAATATAAAGAAAATGAACTTGCTAAAACCATTACTTGCAATGGACAGTAAGAATGAAGAACAGGAGAAAGGGCTGTGGCCAAGACAAAAGAAATCTTGAGTCTAGGGCAGAAATATAGTTTGAGAAAGCACCTCAAACAGGACCTTCCCTAATTCTCATCATGATAAAAGGAGGGAGGGGGAAACATACAGTATTAAAATTTACAAGCTTCTGTTACTGCACTATAACTTTAAAAATAAACACTATATGAACGTTCATAACCTTTATTCCCTAGTCTGGTCTACCTTGAAGGGATGACATAACCTCCCCTACACAGTAGATAGAGGATCTCAAAAGTTCAATATTTGCCTTTTAAACTTTTTTTCCTCATAGCAGCTTATAAATACGAATAATTAGAAATGCATTATTCTGTTCAGGAGGACAATATAAGTCTCATTGCTCAATACTGCCAAAAAGTGGTGTATCTTCAAAAAATAAATGGAAGATAAATATTTGCAGTACTAATGTTGTGCAGGGCAAACATCTAGAACTGAGATTAATCATTCAGCTTCTATGTTTGATTCAGCCAAACAAGAAAATTTGTAGAAATAGACTCTTTGACATTATCAGGAAGGAAGTGATAGTCCAAAAGATAAATATAAGATTGGTAAAACTGTGGCCTGTCAATGTAAAATCAGTTTCTAGAACACACATACAAAAGCAATTGTTTGAGATAATATCTTTTTTGCCTTATATGTATCAATATTCAGACAAACAGAAATGTTACTTGCTATTTAAATCTTATCAGAACGTATAGTTATATACTGGTAGAAGATATAGTGAGTATGGCAGTACTATACAATATTGTTTTTCTGTCCCAAACAACTTTATAAATGAAACAGCTGATTTTTTGATGCTACATAATTTAATCATTGATCAACTTTCTCGTTCATAGTTCCTCTAGGGCGATAAGATGCCTTCCACAATGACTTAATTGCTTTTTCTTCTTTACCTTTACTCTTTTTAATATAGGAATACTGGCCCTGTACTATTGTCTGTTGTGCATAAATTTTAGGCAGGAATATCTAGTTCTTAGTACCAGTAAGTCTTTTATAATACCAAGAGATACCAAGTAATTGAATCTAATTTATATTTGTGGGATGGATTGATGGATTACATAATTAGCTTAGATTAAATTTTGTGTGTGGTTGTGTGTTGATAGGTAGTGCCTCTATGATAAGCACAAATCATCTCTTATGAGTTGGGTATATGTGTTTGTGTGTGCTGAAGGCTACAAGCACTATACTCATTCTATTGCTAAAATAATTTAATCTGATCATATATTTGGCAGCACTGTAAACTGAGTTGTAAGTCTTGCAGATACATTACAATACATTTGATAATATGATACAAGCATCAGACAATAACTGTGTGAAATAGCAGTAGATCCTTCCACTGAGAAACATAAAATTAATTCTGGTGACATGACTTGGCTACATTCTTTCTTATTCAATTGGAATTTATCACTCCACTGAGTGAGTAATCACAATTTTTATAGGAAATATGATTCATGGCATGTTCAAAAGAAAATGTAATGCACAATTACATTCAACTTACACAACTTTTATTTGGGAAGGGAGAGATCTTGCAAATATCTGAAAAGCTATAGAGATGTATAGTTAAATTTAAAGGAGTACAAGTCATCTCCGTTTATTCTAATCCATTCGTATTTTTTGAGATCATTCAAGGCTTCTGATTCCCCACCCTCCTCCAGAAAACTGCTTGATCCAAATTCTTTGATGATGTGCATTTAATTTAAATGTTTAAATTAAATTAAACATTTAATGTTTGTCTTGTTTGTCTTTTCAGAATCATAGATCAGCGGTTTGAACGAGTTTCATATTTTGTCTTTGGTGATTTCAATTTTCGACTGGATTCAAAGTCAGTGGTAGAGGTAGGAAATTCTTCTTTGTTTACATCTACATTCCATTCAAAATTCTTCAATTTTAAAAAAATAAATAATTAGTAAACAATCTAAAATAATAGTAAATTTGCCAAAAAAGCAAATTTTTATAAAACTTGAAAATAGCTATCAAACCATAATATATAGAATCTATAGTAAACCCATTATTCCAATGCAAGGAGTCAAAGGCTACACTGATAGGGGATTTATGCTTGAATGGTTGAGAAATGTTCCTCTTCTGATTCCGTAGACAGAAATGAGCAGTCTATGGAGTCCTTGGTGCTTTCTGAGTTTGGTTGTTTGCTAGCAAACATTTTATTCCTTTGTCATCATATTTATCTAGTAGCTATTGATTAGGTTCAAGTGGTTCATTTCAGTCCTCAGGAATACAGACTAAATTCTCCAACATTTCTGATTTCATTCACATTTTCTTTTAAGGAAACATTGAAAACCATCGTAGGTCAGAGGCCTACAAAGATGCTACAAAGATCTGTACCATTTTGGGAGGATTCAAATGTTTCCCCAAAAATATTTGCTGGGAACAGCATTCATTCATTCATTCATTCATTCATTTCAACATTTCTAAAATTGTCAACTGAAGTGGCATACAAAGTTTGAAAAATGCTGAGTGATAATTAAAGCAACCCATCTCTTGTTTTCTCACAGAACTTCCATGGTGAAGAATTACTATATACAAGAATCATTTTCTTGCAGGCATGGGAATAATACCCTCTATAATATATACAGTGGTGCTTAAAAACTATGAACTTTTTTGAATGTTCACTATTTCTACAAAAATATAACCTAAAATGTGATAACTTCTCTGCACAAGTTCTAAAACTAGATAGGAAGAACCTAATTATACAAATGAGTCAAATATATTTCAAAAATTTAGAAGGCTTCACAAACTTTTAAAAGCATTTTACATCTGTCATCCCAGTAGCTGAAGTAACTATTACATTGTTGTAACAATAAGCCATCAAAGTTTACTTGGAATTGAAAGCTTCTTGGTTAATTGCCAATTTATCCTAACCCTATTAACAGACAAAAAAAAATAATCCCATAACTTTGTTTTGTTTTCTTGCATACTTAATCAGTGGCTAGATTCACTAATCCATCGTCAATTGGTATCTACTCTGTCACTGTTCATATAAAGTAGATTGAGTTTTAGCTCTTTATTAGCTAATTAAAAACTGCAAGTCTGTTCCAGCTGTGTTTGTTCTAGTGGGACATAGCAAGTTTTTTTTTTCCTAGTACTTACTCCATTTGCACTGCTGTTGTGAAGTCTGAAAGTTCAAACATGCCTTGAATAATACAGTATTTGGTAGAGTGCTGTTCAATTCTTATTTAATTTTTTAAAGACATACATCATAGATCTCTTAGAGGCTGTTGAACCTGAAAGTTACAGTTCCTTTTCTTTTCAATATCCTTTTAAAAGTCCTTTAGTTTCTAATTAATAAATATAGGAATATTCCTATGCAAAAATGTCTGGAACTTTTGCAAGAAGAGTCTGGTTCATTAAAACATTTTGTAATATATAGCATAATGGGAACAGTCTAGGTAGTTTTGCACAATAAATAACATGTTCCCTGTAGATTTAAGGATTGTAAAGGTAAGCGCTGTAATTTGGGGAAAGGAATGGATTACATGTAGCCTAGATCCTCCCACATAGTACCTACCAGCTAGTGATTTTGAGAGTTGGAAGTCATCAACCTCTTTTTAAATATAGAAATAGGTAACTATATATTAGTAAAAGTCTTGTTTCTGTAACCTTTAACTGGGCAAAATCATCCATTGTAGGGCAATGGTTTTTGAACCTAGATATCTACAATGGGCTAATTTATAGAAGGCGTCCAAAATCTGGGACCCATGACTCTCATGGAATTGAAAATTTGGCAAATTTTATAAAACATTTGATGACATAAAATGATCATGAAACAGTTTATGTGGTGGAATATAGCACAGAAGGGCAGGGGTCTTTCCCAAGGATCAAAGAGACATTTTAGCATGGAATCTTTCATATTCAGGAAGAAAGCCAGAGTGGACTGACACCCCCTTATCTTTCACAGAATATCTAATAGTTATGCAGATTTTGTCTGGCAGGATTCCTTCTATAGTGAACAACAATAAAGGAACTACTTTGAAGTAACTCCTCATGTTGTTCTGGGTCCCTTGTGCCCAACAGTTTATGACATAATACAAAATGTCATAAAATATGTTGATGTTTGACTGTGCTATATGTTTAACATATTTTCAAAGTAGATATATCTTTGAATGTATTCCAAGTTTTCAGTGAAGACAGTACATTAGAAGTTCTATCATTGTTGAAGGCAATGAGGAATCTGTTAAAGAAATATCTCTGAAAGGATAACCAAACAATTCACGGCATTGTCTAGTATTTTAAAAATGCAGGGGGAAATGAAGTAGGAAACTTTGGCTTCTGATTGCATTTAAGAGATACACCATGTAGTAGCCATTGAATGTTTTAGGTTAGAAGTCCAGCAACCCCTTACCATTGGGGTTGGCTCTCTTGGCTAGGAAACAGAGATGAACATCACCACCTAGAGTTGGACCATAACACGAGAAACCTTTTTTGAGAGAGATATTGTGTGTGTGTGTGTGTGTGTGTGTGTGTG
Source organism: Pantherophis guttatus (assembly GCF_059756535.1). NCBI lineage: Eukaryota > Metazoa > Chordata > Lepidosauria > Squamata > Colubridae > Pantherophis > Pantherophis guttatus. Next base: position 66,268,918 of record NC_142068.1, read on the forward strand.
TGTGTGTGTGTGTGTGTGTGTGTAAATAACTGTTGTCCACAGCATATATTTGCTTAGCTATGATAGGTCTGGAAATAAAAGTTTGGCTTGATTTTGTTTTAAAGCAAGCCAAACTTGGTTTTAAATCAGTGACTGCAATTTGTTTGATATATTCAGGTCTCTCCAAAATAGATCCTCCCTTATTATTGTTGGAATACAAACTTTTTAAGATTGTATGTGCAGCAGGAAACAATCCTGACAAGCTATGATAAGAGATATAGCAGAGAAACTAAGTAAATTCTTTACATCTGTGTTTATTACAAAAGATATAAGACAGCTACTTGAGTCTTTATTAATCTACTTAGGTAATCAAAAAAGCAGTAAATTTATTTTACACGAGAAAATAATGCTTCAGTATCTTGAAACACCATAATGTAATCTCGTACAAAAATCTGTAATTTATCACTCAAATCAGGTTCAGTGCCAGAGAAGTGGAAAGTAGTCAATATGAATTCATTTTTTAAAGGGAGATCTGGGAAATTAAAGGCTAGTTAGCTTAATGTCTATTCCAAGCAATTTAGTAGAAATTAAAAGCAAAGAAAATTAACTAGGGGAACAAATCTGGCATTCAGCATAGATTTTCCAAGGGGAAATCCTGCCTCAGTTTTATTAGAGTGGGTTTTTGTAGATGTCAACAGACATGAGGATAGAAGTAATATCATATACATTTTTTGTTTAGATTTTCATAAGCCTGTTCTTCATCAAAGGTTTTTGAGCTCTTGTAGTAATCGTGGGTGAGAGGGCATGTTTTTTATGGGTTGCTAACTGATTAAAAAACAGAAAGAGAGAAAATAGGAATAAATGGGCAATTTTCTAAATAAAAGGAAATAAGAAATGAGTTCCAAAAAGATTTTTATTACTGCTAGTAGTTCTTTATGTGTTGACAATGATTTTGACTTTAGCAATATGCTGTACTAAAATATTCAGAAAGGAAATAAAATTCAAAAGTGAGTATAAAGAATTGCAGGATTCAGGTGCGCTTCCCACAGAAAAGAAAACACCGGGAGCCACAAACCTGGGTGGGCGTGGCCAATACGACATCACTCACTCCCATCCAGTCACATGACTGTTTCTCTCTCTCTCTTTCCCCCTCTCTCTTTCCCTCCCTCTCTCTCTCTTTCTCTCTCTCTCTTTCTCTCTGTGTCTTTCTCTCTCTCTCTTTCCCTCCCTCTCTCTCTTTCCCCCCTCTCCCCCACATCCCCTGGGGGTGGAAAGAAACCCTTGAACTGGTGCTGGGTGGTGGGAATCTGACGTTCGGAGGCTGACAAGTCCAGGAGCAGACGGCTGAGAGCCAAAGACCACCTGGCCGGTAGGGCATCACAACACCAGTGGCTCTGCAGGAAAAGCAACTGACATCCAAGAGGCGAGAGTGAGCCGACAATGACACTCAGCGTCGTGATGGGCTCCAGAAGGAGGGGACCCGGTCGCTCCCATTGTGAAGCCCGCTAAATTTCACTGCACAAGGCATTGCGAGAGCAACGAGCAGGCCATGGAGGCAGCAACAGCAAATGCACCGCGACGAAGGCGGAATGCTGTTTCGGCAAGTGCAGGAATACTTCGCTCCCGCACTAAGGCTCCAGCCATCACCACCGCTGTGACAGGGCAACAGCTCTTTCATCTCTCTGCCATGACAGGGCGACAGGGAGCCACAGCAGAGTGATGAAAGAGCTGCATGCGGCTCTGGAGCCATGGGTTGCCAACACCCGGGTTAGGTAGCTCAATCAGATTGTCAATTCAATGTGTAGGAACTGTGATAAAAGCAGATTCAATGCTAGGAATCATTAGAAAAGGGTTTGAAAATAAAAAAATCCCAACATTGTAATGTCCTTATTGAAATCCAGAGTATATTACCTTCTGAAGTTGTGTACAGTTCTGATCAATGTATTTGAAAATATATACAGTATATAATAGAAGTGGAGAAAGTGAATAAAATAAGCAACTGGGAAGAACATAATTAAGCTGTATGAAATTATGAATGGTGTGGCAACCTTTTTTCAGCAAATTAAAGAGTTGCTGAAGAGAAAAAGAATATAGCTTGTTTCCAGTTGTCTTTCATGCTTGCTCTTATCATTGAACAGACTTGCTTTTGACTATATCTTGCTACATTCTATTTTAATCATATTTTGCTATATCTTGTAAATCAAACCCTGCAGTTAGTCTACAGTTTATTTTCAAGATAATTCCTTACAGTAAAATTGGTGGCAAAATTAATCCTATAATTCCATTCCCCTCTTCCTAATTCACATAAGGTCACAACTTGTGTTTACATTTGTAAGGCTGCCTTCCATTGGTGTTCAAGGCTGGCTGTTATTTTGTCTTTTTAGCATGCAGAGGTTCCCCTTCCCCTGTGTTTGTTAGAGTAGATGTCTTTGATTGATTAGCTGGGGGGAGAGGGAATTGACCTATAAAGGATTGTCTGCTTTCTATAGTTCTTCATGCAATGAAGTAGGAAACAGAGAGTTTTCTATAAATTAGAGACATCTTCTCACTCAAGGAATTGCTAATCAGAGTTTCTATGTATAGTATAGTTTCCAGTGGAAACTATAAACTCAAGTTTAATGCTTTGTTTTACAATTAGAGACAGAGGCATGCTTTTAACTTGGTTGAGTTTAAGTTTCTGTTCAGCTGTGTTGTGAAAAGCACTAAGTAATGCCAATTTCTATCAGTCTTGAAATACATAAGGCTTCATTCAACTATTTGTTTTCTTTTTGTTTGCTTCACCATAGGCGGATAAGAAGATACTGTGATAAATAAACTAGTCAACCCACGACCTCTTGGGTCATAATTTCTGAGATATTTCCTTACCAGATTCTTCAAAGTCTTCAAAATGGCAAAGCTTCTAATGTACATGAAAAGTTCTTAAAAATTTAGGGAAATATTCAGATATCTGCCTTGAAAGTAAGTAGGTCACGTTGAATTGTGCTGCAGCACATCAGGAGTTGATCACAGGGAATGTTTTATGACATTTTGTATTATGTCAAAACATTTTATAAAATTTGCCAAATTTAATTCCATGGGAGTCATGAGTCCCGGATTCTGGACACATTGTATAAGTTACTCATTTAAGGTAATTCTGGAAATTGCAGTTCTAACTCTTTCATCAACCTGAACTTGATAGCAAACATTCTTTTTCATCATCTCTTTGTGTCCCTTGAGTTTCATATTCAAAAGTACTGTTGCTTTGAAGACCACGTTGCCCCAGAGAGAGATGAGTTTGGTTTCACAGCTCGAAATACAAAAGGAGATCTCATTTTATTTAGTTTAGTTTGAATATTATTGTTCTTTTCTCTGCAAATTTCATGTATATCTTGTAGGGCTTTGATTTTATATACACATATATTCTTTTTTTAAAAAATAAAGTTTTTTTATTTTTTAAGACAAACAAAAATTTAGTACATCATTCATTTCTTCCATGTGACATTTCGGTGTTATCTTCAAGAATTTCTTCTCTTCTCTGTCTCTTCTGTATTCAATCTCACCAAATCCATATACACATATATTCTTGTTTACATTGTAAAAAATTAGTAATAAACAATATTAAAATAAATAAATGCAAAAAAGAAAACTTAATTCTTTACTCCATATCTTGCAGTTGTGGATTTTAAGAATTGTAGTTCATGTTAGAGAATATTTGATGACATTCTCATTTGTGTACTTCATTGTTGTTAACCTTCTGTACTGCATAACTAACTACTTCAGATTATATTACTCTGAACATAATAAGGTACCATCTATGTTATGGATGAGCCAGCACAAATTATTTCTAAAGAAAAGATAAATAGGTAGATAAGGTCTATTTCCTGCAGTTTTAGATTAAATCTGATCGGATCATGCTTCATACAGTCAACAATTCAATACTATTTATCCTTTAGCAGTTTGACAGATTAATGTCACTATGATGTCTTTTCCATGCGCAGTAGCATAATAAACTATTATGTAAATATGCTAATTTATTTCAGAAGTAATTCGATAAAATAATTTGTTAGGCCTCACAGTGAAATGTTTTACATTAATCTACAAATGGAAGCATTATTCAGTCTTGCTTTGTAGCAAAGATTAAGTGATCTAATCCCTTTCTGAATATCATTACTATATATCTTTGATTATAGTGTGGCATACTAGAGCAAGGATAAGTTAGAAAAACCATCATAATATATTGTTCTAGTTACTAGGCCTTGCAAAAAATTAATAGTGGGAGTAATATAGTAGCAACAGTGATAAATTAGTGGGAAGAATTAAAATAAAGAGGGGAAGGGAGGAAATCATGCTTGTGGTAGATCACCTCAAACATTTTGAAGGTTTTCATGTGACTGACAATCCATTGTTAGCATCAGTGCTTTAATTGCTTACAGGTACTTTTTGCTTAATGACCAGTTGCTTAGCAATAGTTTGAAGTTATGATGGACCCTTCAAAAAGTATGAGATGCTTGACAGCTGGTTCACATTTATAGCCATTTGTAGCATCCCACAGTCACTACGATTTTCTGCATTTTTTGCCAGTTTCCAGGGTGCACTTCTGATTTCTGGCAAAAAACACCCATTGGATAAATGAATTTGCTTAACAATCATAGCGTTCACTTAAGGACCACTGCAAAAAGATCATATTCCATGCAATATTGTTCTTTATAGCATCAAACTTTCTTTTCACTAACAAACACATCCATACCTGAGTGTCCTTTTGGCTTTGGTCCAGCTGCCTTACTCTTTATGGAGCCGCTTATAATTGCCCTCCGCTCTTTTCCAGTAGCATATTGGACACCTTCCAGTCTGAGGGGGCTCATCTTCTGGCATCATATCTTTTAGCCTTTTAATACTGTCCATGGGGCTTTCTTGGCAAGGATACTGAAGTTTGTTGCCATTTTCTTCTCCAGTGGACCACATTTTGTCAAACTCTCCACTGTGACCTGTCCATCTTGGATGGCATATCTCATAGCTTCATTGGCATATCTCATAGCTTCATTGAGCTACATGAGCCCCTTCATCAAAACAAAACAGTGATCCATGAAAAGATTTTTAGCCCTCATGGTACATAATTGTGCTAAAAACAGAGAACTTATTTCAGGTGCCCCATATAGAAAGAAGCTTTCACATGCAACAAAAGGCTTAGCCACATGAAGACTAATGGCAGTAAGTTCTCCTACAATGGTCTCTTTTCTAGCAGAGATGGTAAATTAATTGAGACCTGATCAGTACTAATGTTCAGTCAAATTAAATAACCTCTTTCTTCTATATTTTTATTATATATTATACTATAAATACATACCCAGACACATAGACACATGTGTGTGTTGTTGTGTGGTATGTGTGTATGAGAGAGAGCTAATTTACAGAATGTTCAAAATCCAGGTCCCATGACCCCAAGGGAATGAGATTTGGGGAAGTTGTCCTTCTTCAATGCAACTGGCTGCTGTAGTGCTGGGCTGCTGATCTTCATTTTCAACATTCTGTGACACTTTCCCAGCCAGTCTCAGAATCCCTCGCTTCCTCCCCCACCCAGCAGCAACCACTACCTGCCTGCAGGGATGAAGAGGGATGGCAAGAGGGAGATTTCCAATGCTCCCTACCAGATTCCCACAAAGAAACTTATTGGGAAAGCCAGCAGAAAGTTGGAAATCACTCCCACTCCTTTTGCATTTCTGCCCACCCTTGGAAATGTCTCTGAAATGATGATCCAAAGGAACTCGGATTGTGTGTGTATGTGTGTGTTTGTGTGTGTATGTTCGTATACATAATTTATTAAATAAAATATCCTATCTTCATGAAACTGAAATTGAGGCTACCTATTAAAATAGTATCTTCTGTGAAGAAGAACCCTTTTCATTCATCCTCAGAGGGTATTTCATGATACTTGTCATTTGCTTTATTTGTTTGTCAAATTTAGATACTGCCCATGTCACTTACAGAAGTTAATAGATTCTCTCTGGGAATTGATATGGTTCTATTAATTTGTCTATTGATCTACCTGGGTAGGTGGTTCAATCTCTTGATTGGCTCTCCATCCTCACAATAACCTTTTCTGAAATGGAAGATTAAAGAGTGTAATAATCCTCTTTAACTAGGTCATGGTTGGTCTTTTAGAGTGATGATATACCAATAGCTTCTTCAAGAATGCCAGTATTTCCGTTTCCCATATGAGGAATTTACAATGGCCAAGAGGGATAGAAGCCCAGAATATGGATATTGGAAGATCAGTTCCCAGAACCCTGGACAATAAGTAGAAAATCAACAACAAAAAATCACCAGAAATATAAAGAAATGCTGTAAAGTGCTGCTAAGAATTTGCAGATGTTGGAATTGCTGAGTAATGGTATGGCTAGAGGCTGGTTGAGTACTTCTGACTGTTCAGAATGTCATACCAAAAATATTGCAGATACAAACAGTCTAACCCTATATTTACCAATTATGAGAAAATACAAATAACTAGGTCCACTTCTAATAGAACTGAGCACAACTGAGCTACTTTTTTAAGTAATGATCCCAAATATACAGTCAGTAAAAGACAAAGCACATCCTATTATTTGAAGACAAAAGACATCTTATTATTTCAGAATGTTTTCAGTATGTTTAGTAGCATGTAAACTTTCATCACTAGCCTTTTCAGGTTATGTTAAAGTATTTTTTTTCATTCCTTGGATTTAACAACTTTTTGTGAAGTAAATTAACTTTTCAAGATGACCATGTGCCTAATGAACCCATAATAAACAATTATCAGATGTAACTTCTGGTAAAAAGGGTTGTCTTAATGAAAGCAAAGTAAATCTGTCCACCTGAGGCACCTGTATATATGCAGCATAAATTTTGTAATGGCTGTTGTAATAAATTTCATGTTATTGCCAAGCTTCTAGTCCAGATTTCTTTCCCAAAAGACTGTATATCTATTTAGCAATGTATTTATTTTTTGTGGGTGGCAAAGTGCTTGCCTGCTTGAAAAACAATACACACATTACTTAAGACCCTGAACTGTATTAGAAGTGAGATTATACATTCTTTTGTAGATTGTTATTGTTGCTCCCTCATTATTAAAATGAGCAGAGTTTTCAGTTAGGTAAAGCTGGATTCCAGTACACCGATTACCCATCTCTTCAGCTGTTTTTTGACACATCCATTGTTCCACACTGATACTCTCACACTTCCTGGCAAGATTCAAGAGAGGTTAATTAAATCCATCTTCAAAATAATGACAGGTCAATGAGCCATACACTCTTTGCAATAGTAAATTACAGTAATTGATGCATTTGTTTCTATCATGGAAAGGAGGATGGTCCTGGGTGGTCTGTTCTTCAGCTAGAATGGCCTGGTAGCAATGTGGCTATAAACTTACTTTTAATTTCTGGCTACAGGAAAAGATGACACACTTCTCAGGCATGTGGGTTTCGCTTGGCATCACCCTGTGAAAGATGACAGCATTTAGGAAATAAAAAGGAATGCTTTTCCCAGCAGGAAGTAACTTGCAGCCCTCCCTGCGTTTCAGATGCAAATGAATACAAAACCTATTTACACAGCCAAACAGAATTAGAGGATACTCTTAATAAACTCTTGGCACCATTTGTAGCAATAATTAAAAGCGTACACAAATTTAACACAATTACTGCATGCTTTCTAATAGAGATGAGCATCATTAAGCTAATTAATAATGCAGTCTTATGTGTTGTGTGCCATTGCAATTGTTCCAAGTGTATGTTTTATGCCTTGTGTGGCAGCAACTGGCAGCTGGGGGACTCAGCTGGCACTGGGTGACAAAGAGTGAAAGCTGTACCAGCAGCGCTTGTCACGGCTGAGTCCAGAGTAGAACTGGCTGGCTGCTGCTACACCTGCCATTCATCACCTAGATGGCAGTGAAGCTCTTTCTTTTGGATTTTATGATTAGTACTCATTACCATTTACTGTTAAAAATGTAATCCTCCGGAAGAAAATAGAGTTTGCAAATTTAGATCTTAAAATAGCCTTGGTACTACAGTGGTTTAAAGCACCCTGTTATTAACACAGCTGCCTGCAATTTACTGCTGGTTCGAATCTCTCCAAGGCTCAAGGTTGACTCAGCCTTCCATCCTTTCTAAGGTAGGTTAAATGAGGACCCAGTTTGTGGGGGCAATAAGCTGACTTTGTATAAATATACAAAAGGATGAAGGCTATTGCTTAACGCATTGTAAGCCGCCCTGAGTCTCCGGAGAAGGGCGGCATATAAATCAAATTAAAAAAAAAAAAATGCACTTCTGGCCTTGTTCAAGAATGACTGGGAGGTTCAATTTATTAAAGCCAGACATATTTCCTCTTTAACATAATATGTAAAGCATATTCCAAACTATTGAATATCATAATTTCGGATCAAGAACCAATGCATTTTAAACCTGCTAATATTTATGATATTCTCCCATAAATAAGATGTTTCCGACCAGAATCTCTAAGTGTTTATATCTCACTTAGGTAAGGTTTATTTATTTCATTCATGTATTTATCCAGGCCACATGGAGCTGTGAAAAAAAAACATGCCTGTATAGGAAAATGCAAAATCCACCTTACAAAGAATTATTTTGATTGATTGTTTTGGGGCAATCAGTTGGCCAACTTAAAAGATAAGCAGCAATGCTATTGCTGCCAGAGAAGGAGTATGCAGGAGAATGTGGTAGAAGGAGTAGCATGTCTACTACTTCCAGGTTCCATTTGCAGCTGCTCCTGCCCCAGATACATTTCTCAGGCAGAAAATATCAGTTTTCCAAATTCTTCAAATTATTATGTGATGCACTAACCAAAGAAAAGGTAGTACTGTATATTGAACAAGAGGAAGAAAAAGAAGGAAGATTTTGCTAAACTTGTTTCATGATTGTTAGATCACCTGGAAAAGTTGGTCATACTAAAGTCATGTTTCAACCTGTAATATAATGTAAAGAAGTGTTCCTGATAGTATCTTTCAGATATGTTGAACATCAGTCCCAGAGTTCAGAGTCAACAATTTATTAATCTCTGCAATGCTCACTTAGTTTAAAATACTACTTTTGAAAAAGGCAAAAGAGGAAGCTTTCATGGAATTATACTTCTAGTTGATTTTCCCTTTATTGTTATAAGTTCCTTGTAGATTTTTGTCTTATAAAGATGTATAACTTTGGGTTATACTACTTACATATAACTTTACAGGCATTTGTGGATAAAGGAGCTGGTGATTTACTTTAATCCTTTTTTTTTAATTTGATACTTAATTTGTCTCTCTTAGATATTTAGATGACTTATAAATATATAACTCATAATGTTTCATAAGGTTATGGTCTTAATTTGAAAAATCTGGTATTGATTTGGAAAGTTGATCTAGCTCTATTAAGGATAAGTGTGTCAATTTCTTTTCTTAAATTGGTTCTATTTTATACTTTCTAAAAATAAACTTCAGGAATAGAATAAGAATATTACAAGTAAACAATACAATTGGGGGAAGAGAGGTAATTTCACAACTGAGTGAAATTACTTTTAGAAATATACTAGGAAGGAATGAGCACAATAAACTGAAGCTGGGAACAAGTGGATCCTATGAGCTGAGATTATAGGATTTTTATCACATGTTGTTTATCAGGGCAACATTACTATTTAGGACAATACTATTACAGGAAAAAGGAGATTTGTTCCAGATACTGACATAAACATCTTCTCATAATAGTGGCTTTTCATTTACTGCATTACAATGTAACATAAGCTGTAAAGTACAACAGATTCTTTGTGTATCTCAATACTGCTTGTACAAAGTGATGTCAGTCAATTTTTGACCTATAAAGTCTGGTGTTATTCTTAATTAGTAATAGATGTTGGGTGTGTGCTTTTGCAACATTCCGAGGAGAAAATTAAAACAATTCTTGAGAATTAGCATTTTATTTTATGATCTCTTCTTTTGGGGTAGGTTTCTCCAACTTGATACAGAGATTTGTTGTACTACAACATCATCTAGACCAGGGCTGTCAAACTCCCGGCCCACGCCCAAGCCCGGTTTAGCAAAGAGGAAAAAAGTTCTGATATGTCACGTGATGCCGCCGTGACGACATGAGGCTGACACCCCTGGTCTAAACCTTATGTTGAGTAAGTGTAGGGATTTATATTCCAACGCTTCTGGAGGAAACCAGGGAGGCAGTAGAAAACTCTCAAGCTTCATAGAAACACTAATAGAGTTTTTCCTCTTTCTTCTTCACTGTTTGTTTTGTGCTGGTCCTTATTCATTTCCATTGGCTTCCTTTGGCAAATGAATCTGCAGCTTGACAAAAATAGAACCATGGGAGATTTAGTTCTCCCCATTTCTCTAAAGTTCTTCTAAAGTTCCAATTGCTTTCAAGTCATGGAACTGTTTTCTTGTTCATGTTGACTCTGAGAAAAAGAGCCTTGGGTTCTTCTTTTGTGCTCCTTTGCACCCTAGAACAAGGAGACACAAGGACAGTTTTTCCCCGAATGCCATCACTCTGCTAAACAACTAATTTCCTCAACACTCTCAAATTATTTACTAAGACTATATTACTATTATTCTTCTCATCCTTCCTAGTACCTATCCCTTCCCACTTATGACTATAGCATGTTGCTTGTATCTTTACAATTTATATTGTTTTATTTGTTTCCTAGTACGATTTGATTGCTTATTAGTAACCTATAACTATCACTAAGTGTTGTATCATATTATTCTTGATGAATATATTTTATTTTTCTTTATGTACACTGAGAGCATATGCACCAAAGACAAATTCCTTGTATGTCCAATCACCACTTGGCCAATAAAGAATTCTATTCTGTTCTGTTCTGTTCTGTTCCGTTCCATTCCTTTCCATTCCATTCCATTCCATTCCATTCCATTCCATTCCATTCCATTCTATTCTATTCTATTCTATTCTATTCTATTCTATTCTATTCTATTCTATTCTATTCTATTCTATTCTATTCATGTAGAATGTTATAAATTAGTGGCCCACATACATCCATGCTTATTGCCCATCTATTCGTAGTTATCAAAATTTGTATGCTTAGTAACTGGTTCATATTTATGACAGTTGCAGTGTCCCGGGGTCATGTGATCACTTTTTGCAACTTTCCGACAACTAAGTCAATGGGGGAGCCAAATTCACTTAACAAACGTGTTACTAACATAACAACATAGTGATTCACTTAACAACTATGAAACGTGTTTGAATATTAGTAGCTCTGGTTGGGTAGTTAGGTGGCCAAGCTCCAAGCTTGGCAATTTGGTTGCAAACATTTTGTCAACATTCGAGGAGACATCATTGACTATGTCTCCTCAAATGGTGATGAAACATTTGCAACCAAATTGCCAAGCTTGGAGTGCAAACCAACAGTCTAACTTAACAACTATGGCAAGAAAGGTTGTAAAATGGGGCAAAACTCATTTTTCACCAGATGTTCAGGAATTCCAACACCAACACAGTCCTTGTTTTCCCTGGTGACAACTGAACCAATATAGGTTTCTTTAATTGACATCTCACCATATTTTTTTATGGGAGAGGCACTGATTCCATGTCAGTCTGATGAAACCTCTGTCATATACAGTACTGCCATATTTTGTACTACAGTAGTTAACATTCACAAATATCTGATACAGGATTAACAATATCTTATTTTACTGTATATGGCTTTCTTATTTTTTAAGTTAATTTTTACAACTATTTCCACTTTTCTGATTTTTTTAACTTGAAACTCCCATATCTTCCACTGGCTAGGTGGTTTGGGACTCACAAGAATTCTGCTCTGGCAGCTCTTCAGGTCTTTTTTGATTTTGGTTATCTAGTTACTGGTTCAGGCATAAAGCCTCTAGTTTTCACAATCCGAATTAGAAATTCCTAAGCAAGTGAACTGAACTTTCTGATTTCTGATTTTGCTGCAATTTGAAGGTGTTTTTTTTTTTAAATGATGAATAACTAATATAATATTTGGGCAGATGTTTGTGTAAAATAAGTTATAGATATTATTTCTGTACATAACATATATAAACATAAAGAATCAAATTTTAAAAATCCATAACGTCTCCTTCATAGGAAGAAGACAAAACAAAAGATGTTCATAAATCTGTTTGGTGAAATAAATCCGTCCAGCAGTTATTTATTTATTTATTCATTCATTCATTCATTCATTTATAAAATTTATTGGCCGCCTATCTTACCATAGGGTAATTCTGGGCAGCTTACAGTCATAAAAATGTGTCTATAGGCTACCAGATTCCTTTCTGTTATGTGTAATTATTATTCAACATTTTCAATCTAGGAAAATACAGGAAAACACAATATGTCTGAAAATATACATTTAAGAACTCAGTTGTGAAACCAATTCATATAATGGCTTTAAGGATTATGGAAGTACGCCAAGATTTGTCACTGACCAGACTAATTAAAATTAGTATGTAAGTGGCAGATACGAAAGCCTTTTCAAGATTTGATTAAAAGAAGGTTGAGAGGGGAGATTTCCATTTTCCATATAGTAGCAGATACTTCTTTTTTTCCCCCAAATAAGTTTTTTTTCCAGAATTGCTCTATAAACAAAATTAATTTTGGTTTTCAGAGAGAAAAGTTTTGTTGTTATTGTTGTTATTAAGCATGCAAGCTCCATAAATGCTTTTTTAAACTATGTAAATGTGAAAGTTCAAATAAGGGCTACTATTACCAGAGTTTAAATTATGCATCTGCCTTTGTACTAATTTTTCAAGGATTTTCCCCTTCTTTAATGAATACATGAATTTTGTGCACTGAAGCATGATGCTCAGCCTTTTGGGTAGCGGGCTATGCAGAAAAAAAGGAAGAGAAGTTTAATCACAAAGGAAGAAACTTCACATGGCAAAGCAGTTCTCCACTTTGCTTCATTTGTAAATGGTGCATATCGCCTTTTGTGAAACAAAACCCTCCTGCTCAATTCATAATGGTGCATATCGTAGAGTCTTCACATAGCCCCCTTTTTTTGTTCAGCCCAAAATAATGGCCATGAGAAGCCAAAGAAACCATAATTCCAACCGAACCTTAAATCTTTTTTCAATCAAAATTCTCTGAGCGTGACATTTTCTGCTGGTGCTCTAAGCCTCTTTTCAGAATAACTTTGGTTCCTGTTTCAGGACTAAACAGAGAAGTTTCAGTAAATGACAATGCTTGTGAAACTGGATGCAACTGTTAGCCAGTGATTTCATAATACTGTATATATCAGATAGAGGACATCAAGCCTGGGAAATGCATGGAGATAGTGATGGAATCCCTGTCTTGGAATTCATTGTGTGTATATGTTTTTTTCTGTTGTTGCCTTGCTTGTTGTTTTTTTTCTCCTCTAATTTTGAAATGAGAAAATGTGATTGAAGTTCACAATAGCAACTTACTTTATTTGAAAGATTCAGTCATTGAAAACCTACCTAGCTTCACTTAGTTTTTTTATACTATACACTTCAACCTTTGAATTCAACTCTCCCCCATTTTCCCCTTTTCAGCCAATTCAGGATTGGGTCCTACAAACATCTGTGTCTAAAAATCAGGTTCGGGCTGTTTCTTTGCTCTCCAGTTCTGCTTTTGTTTCCATAGACCATTGTTTCCAATTTCATGCTATCAGAGGAGCTGCATGTTTGCTTGCGTGAAGTTGTCAGAAAGATAAAAGCCTAGGAGCAGGGTCAGATTTAGAGGGATGGGCATGAAAAATTGGTAAAAAGTATCTTGGAGCCCACCCATCACCAGAACATTGCTTGGAGAAATATAGAAATAGAGAATGATAGCATTACGGTGTGTTTATACACTGCATGTGTTATAGTGAATTTAGAAAGTTTCTAACAAGGATAGATTCCTTAACTTCTTGGCTGAGTCTCTAGCACTTAGGAACTTTCTGATATATCTTTATGAGCTAAGAATCAAGCAAGGCTTAATAATGTTGCATCTATAACAGAAAGGTCTCTGATAGGAAAATCGTAATCTGTGGTGTAAGAAAAGAGCAGTGCAGCCAGGAAAGCTGGCACTGTGCTTTTACATTTCAAGCTATTGTTTACCCCCCCAAAAAAGTAATAATAATGTGGCATTTTGTTTGAATAGCAGATTAAATTAAAATAAATCAAGTTAAAGTCTGTTATTGAGAACCAGTATAATGAAATGATTGAGGTACTCGGATGAAACTGATAGGACCTAGGATGGTTTTTTTTACTTGACCATGACTTTCGCCTAAAAACTATATCTCAGTCCAATTTATTTCCCAGGGCTTTTTTTTTTAAATGAGGATAAAGTAAGGGGAGAACTACTTGGTTAGAACACTGTAAAACCCTGTATTTGAAGCAACCCTTAAAGAATATTAGAAACCGTGATTAGTTCAAAATGCAGTGGCTCACACATTTTTTGGCCCCCAGAATTGGGAGCATATAACACTGGTTTTGCAGGCCTTGCACTAATTGGTTTCTGAGTCCAGTTTAGATCTACCATAGAGATACAAGTACAAATTTTAAAACTCTCCCTTTTTACTTCCTACAAATCCCTCACTTAAATGAGATTTAGTAGGCTGAAGGAAGGAGGCAAGAATATGGAAAAGACGCCTTGTGGAGATTAGGCTGGCCTTTTTGCTGATTTGAAAACTAGGTTTTTTCAGAGATCTTCCCTGGTTTGGTGTTACTATCTTTATTTTTTATTCTTTATTGTATTACTGTGTCTTTTGCTTAATATTTCTTATTGTTACTATTCTTATTTATGATTATGATTCACGTTATGATTATGATTGTTGGGGTTTTAGACTGTACCATAAATGTTTAGCTGTATTATTTGTTATTTATTCTATGTAAGCCATCAAGATCTTTTTTTTTTATTGCAACTGGGTAGAAGTACAATAAATAAATCCCACTCAAGCACCAATTGAAGCTGAGATTACAGTTAGTTTGAGAAACTTAATAAAAGCTGGTATGCTGTATTTCATTCTGATTTTATGGAAAGCTATATACAGCTATGTCCAAAAACTGTAAGCAAACAAGCAGATGTTCTCTGAATGTATCTCTGAAGTCACAACTGTGCTGAACCTTAAGAAAATCTAAGCTGGATAGAGCTATTCCTTTAGGGAATTTTCCACTGGAAGAAAAAAAAAAAAGAAATAGTGCATAATAGTTGTTGTTCTGCAACACTTGTAAAGGTCTTTAGCAGACACAAACTTAAATTAGCCATTTCAGTATTATAAGGTTACATAGCCTAATGGCCAGGATTTCTATAAATTATTATATAAGGTTGAGAGAAAGTACGTAGTGGTTAAAAGTACTGGAGCAGAAACTGTGGAGACCACTAGTTTTACCTTCTACTTTATGTACCGAAGCCATTTGGTGATTTGGGGCCAATCAATTTCTCTTAGTCCAAGAAAGAAGACGGTGGCAGACCATTTCTAAAAATGTGGCCATAATGTATATGTAAGTGTTTCTGTGTGTTTGTCTTCATGTGTGTATAGTTTGTGTGTCTTTGTGTGTAAGCAAGACAAGACAGTAATACTAGCCATGTCTGTTCTGATTTATTGCTGGACTGAATTAAACTTATCATGTAGAGAATTGTAGGCATTTGCCTGGACTAGAGAGTCACTATGAGTAGGGACAGAGCATTAGGTGAAAACACTGTAGGGTAGGCTATGTGTTTGCATGGCAGTCAGCCATGCAGCCAAGTACTTACTAAGGTAGTCGCTAGATGGCAACAAAGAGTGTCTTATTATTTATCAAATATGAAAACAATACATCTCCCTCACAGAGTGTTTTAACTCTTTGCTGCCATCTAGTTGTCAACCGGATTTGGTAGTCTTGTTACTGATGCAAACTACTGGAACCATCCCACACCCAAAAGATCATCTTAAGCCGTCACTGGTGCTATGCTTCCCCAAGAGCTTGTTAACTGAAAAGTACTGTTGTGATGGAGGGCAGCATCTGCATGTTTTGCCTTACAGGTAACAGAGCTTGACCTACAATCCTGTTTGTGTCATATATTCATTGATAAATTCATTCATTTAAGGCTAGAAATACAATAGGACTACTATAATTTGGCTGCCAATTTGGGGACAGCTGCTATAAGTTTGAATCTGCATTATAATTAGCTCTGGGAAGGTCCATTGTAACTTCGAATGGTTGCTAAGCAAGTGGTCATAAGACAAGGACTACTGTATAGTCCTGAAGTAAATTATGTAGGCTCTAAATTGCCTCCTCATCCTTCAATGTTCCCGAAAAAAAACCCTCCTTTTTTTCTTTAAAAGAAGTATTTGGTGTCCAGTGTTTAGAATGAAATACTAATTGCAGTACAAACTCTACTCGAGCCTGGAGCTCGAGATTGACTCAGCCTTCTATCCTTCTGAGGTCGGTAAAATGTGGACCCAGATTGTTGGGGGCAAGAGACTGACTCTGTAAACCGCTTAGAGTGGGCTGTAAAGCACTGTGAAGCACTATAGAAGTCTAAGTGCTATTGCTGTTGCTATCTTTTCTCCCGGGGTGGGGAAAAACTTAGAATTAATTTTCTTTACTGTGGACTCTGTATTCAACATAGGGATGAGGCAATAGAATTCAAAAAGTTTAATAAATATTCTATTTTGAGCAAGAAAATAAAGAAACAAATAAGATTCGGTAATCTTTGAATGTGCTGTTAGTTACTGATACAGAAGCACCATTTGAAGTACAGGCCGAAAGCAGGAATGGTTGGAAGTAGGCAAATCTCACTAGGCTCAAGTTTGACTCAGCCTTCCATCCTTTCGAGGTAGGTAAAATGAGGACCGGGATTGTGGAGGCAATAAGCTGACTTTGTATTTAAAAAAAGAACACCGCTTAGGGGGGGCCGAAAGCCCTACTAAGCAGGTATATACAAAAGTATGAAAGCTATTGCTTAATGCATTGTAAGCCGCCCTGAGTCTCCAGAGAAGGACGGCATATAAATCGAACCAATCAATCAATCAATCAATCAATCAATCAATCAATCAATCAATAAATAAATAAATAAATAAATAAATAAATAAAAAGAAAGAAAGAAATAGCGATATTTTTCCTTCATATCTCTTGCTAAGACAAATTATTGTTATCTGTATTCCTTTTGGCTCTATATCCTATTTGAGAGAATATTGTATCACACAAGAAAATAAGGTGGCTTCTTAATCAGACAAATACGGTAGGGGATGCTTTCCGATCTTATAGCTGTCTCACTACAGTAAAGTTTCCTTTGTCCTGTTCCTCAGGATGATGGTGGAGCGCTGTCAATTTCCAAAGCTCGCTGTTCCTATTGGTGTCATAATGTTAGTAGAATCTGTTCTCTCTCAGTATCTTCTTTTTGTTCCTAGCATCCACTTCCTTTTCCAACAACTGACCCAAAAATATTCTGGGAATTTCTCTCTCTTCTCTAACAATTGTTTTCTTACATTTTATTTTCTGTCTAAATCAATTTTCAGTTGATTAGTGCCAAACCTGTAGAATGTACTGTTTATTCTCTTTCATTTTAATGGAAAAGCAAGGTCAGCATAAGCCAAGGTGTTTTATCTTCTTAGCCTCTTTTTCACTGGTCCTTAACATACAATAAAACCCATTCCTTTGTGGGATATTCTATTCCAAACATTGCATTGAGATGTGTTGTGCTAAACACTTTTGCTGATATAGGCTGCTGATAGTCCTCACTTAGCAACCATAATTGTGGCTGGCAACTTGGTTACTAAGCAAAAAATCCCATGACGATCACAGCATCCCAATAAGCAAAATTAATAGAGAGGACATAAGTAAAATTTTACTTTGACTTTCGCTATTAATTTTGCATATCACATGCTACTTGTAGAGCACCTGAATGGCAATCATGACTGTGAGATGCAGTGATGGTTATAAATATCACATATCATAAATGTGAGGATTTATCACAAAACTATTATTTTAGACCATAACAGACAATAAACAAGACAGTCGGTAAGTGAAACTTACCTGTATGCCCTTCACAGAAGATCCACACTCTGAGTAAACACTGTATCATGCTTGTTAATTTTAGCTATGCTTTCATAGAAATCACTGAGGGAAAATCTCTACCAATTCAAAGCTCTTAATTAGGGACTGGGAATCTCCACATATTTTATATTTGTACTTTCATGTACTAAGAAGGTGCTTTACTTTAGGATGGGGAGAGAGAGACATGTAACAGCTGGTTTTTATATTTTCAGAAAAAGGTTCAGTTATGATTTGGTTCTTTATCCCAGCACCTGGTAGAATAAAGAAAACTATCTGAGTATCTTGATGAGTTTAATTTGAATGTCTGCAAACATATCCCCCAAATCATCAAACAGCTGTAACTGAATGTAGAATTCATGTCTTCATATCAACCATATTATTTATTTTTCTTCTCTGCCTTTCATATTCATTTACTATTGATTGATAAACAATTTTAAAAAATTAGAATATTGTGT
The DNA here is from genome assembly GCF_059756535.1 of Pantherophis guttatus. Classification (NCBI taxonomy): domain Eukaryota; kingdom Metazoa; phylum Chordata; class Lepidosauria; order Squamata; family Colubridae; genus Pantherophis; species Pantherophis guttatus. The sequence goes on from NC_142068.1 coordinate 66,287,317, forward strand.
GCTATTTGGTGACTTTTTTTGATGCCATATTAGAAGGCATTGTTCTAATATGGAATGTGTCTATATGTGCACATATCTGGAAAACATAGCTGGACATAGAGAGTCCAGATAAGCGATTATAGGTGTTTAAAGGAATATCTAGATGTATATACATCATCCCTTCACCTGCTGCAGTGAAACACTAGCATAATACTAATGGACAGTATAAAATTTTACCATGAAAAATATAGGCCTGATCTTATAAGGAAAAGACATGATTCATCTAATTTCTCTTAATTCTCTTTTGTTTCACGGCTATCTTTATTGTAGCAGGGGTGTTATAAGCTTAATTTGGGCTTTATGCTTTAATGCCTTGTTTTGATGATTGAATGCTTTAGGAGGAGAAATTAAAGCTGATCTTAAAACCCACTACAGTATCTTTTATCCTTTACAGAAAGTAAATGCAGAAAAGAAGTTTTAGAACCCTGACTCCTCACAAATTGTTGGGGTGGGGGCAAAGCTTTCTGTATGTTAAACAGTCTTGTGGACATCTGGCATGATTGGTTTTAATCTGCTAGCTAAAAAGTCAGGATTAAATCTTGCTTTACACCCCTTTGTATTGCAGTCAGTAAAGTGACAGAGCTGGCCTGAAACAATGACACTACTTATTCCACCCAATATGTCATGTGGTAGATCACCCCTTTTTTTCAGCACCACTTTTCCACAAAGACAATGAAGCATCTGGTGGGCTTTTCCTGTGTCCAAAGTAGGGTGGTTTGTGTTTTGTTTTGGTTTTTGGTTTTTTTGGTCAGTAATTTCACTCAGCTGGTCTGCTTAGTCCTCCCCTGATGCTACTTTTTGAGACTGGGTGTGCCAAGCCCAGTGGTATAAGGTCAACAGGCCAAAGTGATGAATTTTTATGTGCCTGTTCCTTGTGTTTCTGCTCAGTCATGATTCTTTGCGCGTTGTGCTTCTTCTGAAAAGAAGCCACTGTGGGTAAATTGTCCTCCTGGCCCAGAGAGAATGGGGGAAGCAGATGAGTTAAAACTGCATGTATAACTTTAAACAGAGGAACACACCAATGTGCTTTTACAGTGGAACAAAATGCTTCTGTCAATGCAGACTATTGGAGATGCCCTCAGATCTGTGACTCCTTGGCATCTGAGCAAGTGACAAATGCATTTAATAGTTCTTGCAAATATACTATTCTAAAAGGAAAGAATCACAGTTCATGAGGGCCTATTGTTAAAAGATAGAACCGTGACACTGATATCTTGAAGTGATTGTTTTAGTTGTTCTGTTCTATGCGGTTTATGCTAAGAGTATCTGAATTTCTTTTCTTTTCCTGCTCTCATTGCTGAAATGATTTTACCTTATTGTCAATATAAAATTGACATATTTTAATTAAATTATGCTTCTGTTCTGTGTTTCAGATGTTTAGAAAATCATTCTGGAATTGAAGCCTCATAGTAGTATTACATTTATCCCAGGTTTTCTTTATAACAGTTATCTGATGGTTCAAAATTAGTGTAATACACTTAAGCCTTGTTGGCATATAAATGTAGATAGTCATACAGATCATAATATAGAAGTTATCTAGGAATTACAGGGAATATGTAGATAATAGACGGAAATAGAAAATATAATCTTTAGCTACAATTAAAATTACATCTTTAATTTGAAGATGTTGTTTTATTTGTCTCCAAGACAAACAGCCAGCTATAAATATCAATGTAGGATCTATTTTTCATGTTACTTTAAATAAAAGGTCCTGTAAGTGCATATAAATGTAAGAGCCTTGGTGGCGCAGCAGACTAAAGCACTGTTAAGTAACACCAGTTGCCTGCAATTACTGCAAGTTCAAATCTCACCAGGCTCAAGGTTGACTCAGCCTTCCATCCTTTCGAGGTAGGAAAAATGAGGACCCGGTTTGTGGGGGCAATAAGCTGACTTTGTATAAAAAAGAACATCGCTTAGAGGGGGCTGAAAGCCCTACTAAGCAGGTATATACAAAAGTATGAAGGCTATTGCTTAATGCATTGTAAGTTGCCCTGAGTCTCCTGAAAAGGGAGGCATATAAATTGAACCAATAAATAAATAAATAAATAAACTTTCATACTTCCAATTACTGACACCACAAAGAAAGAAATAAAAGCAAGTTGGCTTCTTCTAACTAACTATTTCCATTGTTGAAGTCATCAGAGGAAGAAGAACAGGACCAGCAGACTTCTGAGATGGCACGCAGCTACTGACCTACATGGTAAACCAGGCACCATACTAGGCTGTCCAACCCTTTTTTGCCTGGATCGCATAATCAAACTGCTTCATATCTTCCTCAGCACCATTACCACCCAAAAGTATGACTATTTTCACTGTTACAGCATTTGCTATTAAAAATAATGCTGCCTTTCTCCAGGGACCCAAGCCTTATTTTGTATGAATGTCCTTCATGCTAAAAAGAAACAATTACAGTAGTAGTGCTCTTTCTGCCTTCTCTCTTCATATCTTGTCTAGTATTTTAAAGAAGGAGTTGCTAGAGTTCTTCTCCTTTTATTTTTAAATGCCAAAGGGAATCTTGGAAGTTGGAGAAGTTGCTTCTATATTCAAATATAGCATGTTTTAATACAATACCTCCCTGTTGAGGTAATATTCCCTTGCTTCACCTGAACTGATTAAGAATGGGCCTCTATTCTGTTTGTCCAAAATACTGCCCTGGTTTTGGGAGAGAATTTTGTTGCTGTGTTAGTTGCGAAGTTGTGTCCGACTATCGCGACCCCATGGACAACGTTCCCCCAGGCCTTCCTGTCTTCTACCATCCTCAGGAGTCCATTTAAGCTCACGCCTTAAGTGACTCCATCCAGCCACCTCATTCTCTGTTGTCCCGTTCTTCTTTTGCCCTCAATCTTCCCAGCATTAGGCTCTTCTCCAGTGAGTCCTTCCTTCTCATTAGGTGGCCAAAATATTTCAGTTTCATCTTCAGGACCTGGCCTTCTAAAGAGCAGTCAGGGTTGATCTCCTCTAGGACTGACCGGTTTGATCGCCTTGCAGTCCAAGGGACTTGCAGGAGTCTTCTCCAGCACCATTGTTCAAAGGCCTCAATTCTTTGGTGCTCAGCCTTTCTTATAGTCCAACTTTCACAGCCATACATTGCAACTGGGAAAACCATAGCCTTGACTATACGCACTTTTGAGAGGGAACATTTGTAATCACACAGCTAAATGTGATTAGTTAACTCAAAGTTATTCTTGAACATTATCTGCCTTTTTATTGCTTCATTTTAGTATTCCAAATATACTGAGAATAAGCATAGTATTGACATCTTCAGCTGCCCTTTGCAAAGTTGAAAACCTGGGTGTAAACTATCAGAAAATCAAACTATTGATCTAAGCTCAAAAAATCACATCTAGCAAGAGAATAGAAACAAGTATGTGTTTCTAATTATCTTGGTATTTGTTTATAAGCCTCTTTGTCATGAACTTCAAGTATTTTGGCAATTATGCTCTTAAGAGTAAGAATGTGATCCTTAAAATATTCTGGGTAGAGAGAGGCTATTTTGTACTAACAACTTGTAAATTGTTTAAAGCTAAAGTGATTTCTCACTTTTTCTACAATATCTACCTTTTGTAAACTTATTGTGCTGAAAGTTATACTGTACAAGTGTCTCTTGGCTACCCCCAGCCATCTTAGAGATGCAAGTTTTTTCTGAAGGTGGGTGGGACTAAAGTTATTAGAGGTTAGGGTCTGATGGCATGCTCTATTATAAGCTGATTTTTCTCTGACCTTGTCCCAATGATTTGTCTAAATTCTTTTACATCTAGCTGGGTTTAAAATGTCATAGAGATTCTATGCTTTCTGGCCTTTTCCCAAACTTTTTCTTTCTAGTTTCTAAAGATCTAAAGATCATTCTAAAAGACAATGCATTTGAACATTGATTAGCAAGCTGACCATAGTTCAGCCCATGTACCACAGGGACTATTAAAAATAGCAGCATTTCTTCAATCATGCATTTTTAGTCATCATTGGTCATTCTTTCTAATAACATTCAGTGCTTTGTCCTGTACAGTATTTGGTAAAAGCTGTAATATTCTTCTGGAAAATTTGCAACATAAATTTCATGATTGACATATAACATTCCATTATTTATTTTACAGAGACCCTAACCCATTGAAGAATTCAGGCAGGGAGCTCATTCTATCTATCATGAATAAACTGAGTTAGAATAATTATTGGCTTCACATAGATTTGAGTCTGATATAATTCTCATAAAGGTGATAAAATGGTGTCTGGGCTGTAATACTTCAGATACAATTGAAACCTCATGTAACAAAACATTCCCACGTGGCATCAGTGGTGGGTTGCCCCCGGTTCGGAACAGTTCTATAGAACCGGTAGTAAAACCAGTGGGAGGCTCAGTTCACCGACCCCGACATCATCAAAATGCTTCTGTGCATGCAGCCCTGTTGCGAACCGGTAATAAAGGTAGGTAGAACCCACCACTGCACGGCATGTAGAGGAGGAAACTAGATTAGCTTTCTCTTTCCTAACACTTTTTCTGTGCAAATAATTTGGCTGAGTCAGGGGATATGAATGTTATTTACTCAGCAGTTTAAAATAAAACAAACCAGATTCAAGTTTACCTTTCCACAAATATCAGTGTACTGTGTACATTCAGACACAATGGTAAATCATAACTGGTGCAAAAATCTGGTTAACCTCTGAACTGAGTGCTTATCATTTTTTATCTGTCATTATCAAAGGGAGATTGGAAATATATATTTCAAATTTTAGCTAGTCCAAAAATAGTTTTTGTGTTACTTAGGCTTTATAGAAAGAAGTCAAGATGGTAAACCAAATTTTGAAGTTGTTTTCCTCAACTACTGTTCACAGTAATAGTTTATGTGAATTTGGGAGTAAAGAATAACTGCAAGAAGTTGAAAACAGAAGTAAAAATTTGGGATTTACAAATAAGAACTGAACTACAGAATAAAGGTACTCCTCGACTTATGACCAGAATTGAGGCCAAAATTTCTGTTGCTAAGTGAGACAGTTGTTAAGTGAGTTTTGCCCCATTTTAAGACCATTCTTGCCACAGTTCTTAAGTGAATCACTGCATTTATTAAATTAGTAACATGGTTGTTAAGTGAATGTGGCTTTCCCCTTGACTTTGTTTGTCAGAAGATTGCAAAAGGGGATCACATGACCCCAGGACACTGCAACCATATGAACCAGTTGCCAAGCATCTGAATTTTGATCACCTGACCACGGGGATGCTGCAATGGTTGTAAGTGTGACAAAGAGTCATAAGTCACTTTTTTCAGTGGTGTTGTAACTTTGAACGGTCACTAAATGAATGGTTGTAAGTTGAGGACTACCTGTATTAAAAGGAGAAGGATGTATATTTTGATGCATGTAATGTCATCCTACAGATTAGCAGGTGCACATTTTACTACTGCCTACAACTCCATCAGCATACCCTTCAACATGTCCTTTGATTTAGTCTTAATGTAGAGTTTTGAATAGAGTATTTGTACAAAACTAAGTGAAGTCTTCGAGCATATTTGTACATCGTGACAAGCCAGGCACATTGTTTATCAGAAAACAGGACTCTTTCTGCACAGTTGATCCTATCTTTGGGCCACAAAACCTGAAAATAGGAGTCTATGTTGCAAGGTATTCACAGGGTATAGTCCAAAGAGTGAGCATAATGGTGCAGTTGAAGCTCCATTTGTTTTTTTTAGGTTTGTTGTAGGAAAATCTCAAACCATGTCCATCATGGCCACTCTCTTGACATTTTTTTTAACCCTATCCTGTGGACATATTTTGCTTTGTTGCTTATTGTTTTATATGACATCCTTTCACTCTCATAAATAAAACAAATGACATAATTGACTTTTAGAGCTGGGCAAGAAATAAATACTCATACGCCTAGTTTTTCCTAATGTAAAATAAAATAGTGGGAATACAATGGTATAAAAGAAAACCTTTTCATTGGAAATAAAAATATAAAATCATCACCTTTAACATGTGAAGGATCAATTTATTTAGTTTTGTATTATTACAACCCTTCATCCTATGCAGATAGGATCTTATAAATTGAATCAAAATGCTCGTAACCTTTTCATTTCATACTCATACTCCTCCAAAATGTGGGGAAATACATTGCTAGAAAATTTGTTTTCAAAGAAGTGCAGAAGAAACATCAACACATTGCTTCTTGTAGGTCATAGCAAGTGTGTGAGCTGTCAGTTCAGCATAAAGGGGCTCTAAGAAAAAGACTGGCTATTTTTTTTTTTTTTCTGTTTCCAACTCAGAAAATAATGTAATTTCAGAGTAGCAACTCTGACTTAAAATCCAGATATTCATTATTACTACTGTCCATAAATTGTTTTAAAGTAGAAGTCTCATCTCAATTTGTATTTTCCATTTTATTATTCTAATGTCCAGCTTCCTTGATAAATGCTTTTAATTTGTCACTATGTTGCAGAATATTATTATTGTCACCTTGCAGTAAGAATGTTCAACTTATCAAAATTGTCACTTAAATATGTTAGCTATATAGTGAAACCATTGCTGATAAAACAAGTGTACACTATAGAGCCATTCCTCAGTTAAATTCTGATAAAAGTTCATTTTAAACATGACAAAACGTTTCCTTGAAACAGCCATTTTGACTCGGGTAAAACAAAGAAGTATATGACACTCATCACCTCATAAAACTTTTATAGAAGGCATTTCTTTTCTTTATAGGCCTGGTTTTTGTATAGCTTACAGTATTTATACATACTCATAGAATTGTCTCCAATGAAGGGTTGAAATCTTCCCAATCAAGTGTTTTCTTATTAATCTGTTATTGTGTCCAAACCCCAGTAAGAGATTTTTGACATATTAAAAGCTTGCAGTCATTTGTGATAACCTGAAATACAGCTTGTTCCAGCAGTACATATTCCCACACAATTAGACAATTTTAAAAGATTTGCATTCATATAATTTTCAGTAATATCAAAAAGATCCATGGCTTTACACATCCCTAATTTCATTCCAGAAAAACACATTCTCATTTATTTCACTCTCAACCAACAGATCTAACGTGTTATTAAATAAGTATCCTTAGCACTATCCATCATCTCTATCTAAATGACAAATTGTTTTTTTAGCTTTTCAATTAGTCATTTAGATCTGTGTTTTATCTGTGAAGTTGCATAAAATGTTGTAATTAGACATAAGGATACTTAAATCTGTTTTACTCTAGATTCCCATATCACAGATGCAACAATATCAGTAATAGCTGGAAGAATGAAACTTTTTCAGCTGCCTGGAGAATCTTTATCAATTCTGAATGCAAGAAACAAGACATGATTTTGAAAGGATAGTCATATATTTATCTAAATTTATATTTTTTTCATCTCTTTTTTGAATTAAAAATAAGATTTATTAGGTAAGTCTGAATAATTTATTTCCACAGCCAACTTTAATGTAAGATTATATTACTCATTAACTTGTGGGTAACATTATAAGACATACATATATTGAAAAGTAAGAGACGAATAATGTACGGCATCATTTTAGGGAAAAGTACGTGTCTCTTGTATTGAAATAACACTGTTCTGATTCTTGAAATTTTTAGTCTAGAAACAGCAAGATTTGTTTTGTTCTAGTTCATTCAATTGCTGATATTAACACTAACATTCAGTAAACTTTATAATGTTTTTTCACCTTTATTTAGGTATATAAAATTAAGAATCATATATACATATAAAAAAAGGCATATAGATATAAACAAGAGGTAAAAACCTCTCAAACCAAAAGGGAAAGGCAACTATTTTCATTTATTTAGTATCCACAAGAAGATTTGGAAAAATCCTCAGCTCCCCATTCTGTTCTCTAACGACATCTAAGTACAAATTCCTCAAATAAAGCAGTCCTGTACATATTTTTTGTTTTTAGCTTCCTTTGCTTTTTTTGAATTTCCCTTATGAAGAATTAACATTTGTAAACTGCTCTGGATAAGGATCAGTCTTGTACTTTGTGAAGTGCAATGCCCATCGATGAGCATTACACAGAACTAATTCTTCCTTCAAAATCTCAGAGCAGTTTACCATATTCCCAAGAGTCTCTTTCAGGCACTTTTCATGTTCACAACTGTTCAGCTTCAAGAATGATACAATATGGATAGCTCTTGGATCATCTCCTGGTTAATAGTCTTTTAACCTCAGTTTCTGTACTATTTTTTTGCCATGGTGGATTGTGGGGTTGTTGGCTTTTTCCACTTAAATGGTTCAAATGCATTTTTCTTGATAAAGAGCTTTTTATGCTGGTGGTTTAGTACTGAATATTTTGGAAAACCATTTATTTCCCATTCCAAATAGGATTAATGGGCTTGCTTTTTAGTGAAATGTAACACTTAAGTTTCTATAGACTTAGTGAACACTTTAAACTAATGTGAATAATATGTATACTGTAATCCATGGTGTAATTTGAATAAAACATAATTGCCTTGTTATATTTTTTTTAAATAGTGAGACACTGCCTTATTCCCATTGCCTCAAAGAAGTAGTTTTGTTCAGTGTTTCAGCCACTTCTTCATTTCTACCTCTCAAGTATTTCCCATACTGTTTTCCTGTATCATTTAAGCATATTTGACTAAATGATGAGATGTTTTAAGTCTTGTTACCCTATACTTATTTTCTGTGTTCTCTTTTTTTAACCTGTATTTCGTATATTTAAGACCAGACCAGTGCACTTTTCAGCAACACACTTTTGACTGTGTGTTTTTAACTGTATGTTCCTAACAAACGGAGTATGTGGGTTATTGCATCCAGCAGATGATGATGATGATGATGATGATGATGATGATGATGATGATGATTATCTCTTTTATTCATTAAACATGGAACTCAATCAACTGAACATTTAAAAATGTATCACAAATTATTATTATTATTATTATTATTATTATTATTATTATCATCATCATCATCATCATCATCATCATCATCATCATCATCATCATCAATAATAACAAGTCTTCTACCGGATTGTAATTCTCTATTTGTTCATCCGTATATTTTTTCCATATTATTTAAAGCATGTCCCTCAGATTTTATACAAAAAATTTTTTTCCTTATAAAGAAATGTTAGAAAATAATCTTTAGGTAAGGCGATTTTCTTCAATCATGCAAGAAAACCGCAGAATTTTATTCTGATTTTGTCTCATTATTTCAAGCATCCTTCATAAATGTAACTTTCATAAGAATGAAAAGGGCTGTGTATTTTCAATTTTCTCCCATTCTTAAATACTACCACCATCACCAACAACAAAAATCCCTTAATAAGCAAGCAGGTTTTCCTTTAACACACACACACACACACACACACACACACACACACACACACACACACACACGTTTCTGAAAGTTTCTGCTTGGGTGACTACGACTTTGTAGAAACTGAAAAGAGGTAGGCTGGGGAGGAGGAATGTTCCAGATTGTATAAGAAATGAACCTTTGCATAATCACTTTTTGCTTGTGAATAAGATACTGTAAGTGCTTGTCTCCAGGCAATCATAGCGCCTTCTCTTTAGTGGTCAAGAGAGTACCAGGTTTTTACACTTCCATATTATTATGATTATGGTTCCTTGGGAACAGACCTGAACTTGTAAGAGCTATGAAGCAGATTGGTGGGGCTTTGGGCAAAGTGCGGAGGGGGGAATGTTCCCAAGCAGATGCCTTTAAAAGACAGAAATCATGAATTTCTTGAATTGCAGCCACTCTAGGGGTGGCTACAATGTCTTTTTGACAGTGACAGTAATTCTGCCTTGTCCTTTCGAGCCGCTCTTCGGCCCATTCATTCCAGAAAGCTGCTTAAGCGCACTTAAGCGCATTAGCATTTGGATGCTTGGGGACCATATTGACCCTCGTTTGGAAGGTTTAAATGAGTGAAAGATGGAGCGATTTGTTAGAGCTTTAGAAAACCAGCTTTAGAGAGCGATGGGTTTTCCGCTTTGGTTTGTTTGGTTGCTTGTTCTAATCTGGTGCACTGTTTAAAGGCGACCAGACTGATTTGTGACACATGAGTCCAAAAGGCTATTTTGGGGGGCTTGACCTGATTAGCTAATTTGTGCTTTGAATTTCAATGGTTGGTATCTGAAGGAGAGGCACTTTGGGAATGGCTTGTTGGTGGATGACCTCACAGTTAACAGCATACAGACACAGATGGCAAAATGTTAATTACTTGTCAAAAGAGACAGAACGGGACCCAAATCAAATTGTGAAGATGAGTGGAAAAAGTGATTAGTTGTGGGCTAAATGAAAGAAAGTAAAAACAAAAAACAAAAACAGTGGTTGCTCCCAAAGTCTTAGTGTGCTACCTTTTCTCTTGCTTCTCTGCTGGACAAGGAATACTTGCACTTAAAACAAGTTCCGGTTCTCTCAGTAGCTATTGTTACAATGTTATGGTTTCTAACAATAATTCTGCATGGTCAGAATTTAAAATAATTCTGAAAGGAGTTTTGAAAGACTTTTAGCCAGATTGTCATGTTGATGGTTCGTAAAGCAAAATAAAAATAATAACAGAAATGAAATATCTTTCTTTGTTTCTGATTCTCCATGTATTATCAAAGTGAGAAACTCCATTGCTCTGGCACACTTCTAGTCATATAATTAGAAATAAGTTTTTAAGGATATCATCTATGCCAAAAAGAAAGATTCAAAATTAGATGGATTATACATAGAAAATCCCAGAGACAAATTTTAGTTAACTCCAGGAATACATGAATGGGAAATTAGAGAACCATACCCAGGCAGAAGAAGAAGCATTGAGCTAAATAGTTTGAGTAACCAAGCAGTTTCTCTTAGCATTATTAGGATAAAAGAGTAAAATGAGCAATTTCCTCCTCATCAGAACAAAGTTTATTAAGCATTATCTCAAAGTGTTTCTTAAAGTCAAATTAACAAATACTTAGCATCTCTGCTGTCCAAATCCAAGAAGAATACAATAAACCTCAAAACAATATATAATTTTAAAAGGTCTACATTTCTAGGCATTAGGAGTTTTTGCATGGAGCTACAAATTGAAAAGCTATGCCAATAGGGTCTTGCTATTGAATTAACATGGCATAATATACTGCTTCTCACTTGAGGATTTTGCTCATAGTACAAAAAGAGATAGCAGACTTCTTCCTTGTGGATCTGTTTCCCTTTTTGGAAACAAAAACCATTGGAAAATACAAAATACAAAAATAGTCCTCATACAAACTTTACAACATTTTAATATAATTTTTAAGAAAAAATAATAGAAGTAAATGAATTCAATTATGGAGCTTAACAATTTTATACCGTAGTATCCGTAACAAATTCTTAAATTTTCAAACTGCTTTCCAATTTTGAGGAAGAACGAAGTAGACTAAAGAATGGTATTCTTCATATTAATAATTGAGGAGAAATTAAAAGTCTAAGCTTGTATATTTATGTTTTAACTTTTTTGAACAGTTTTTAACCTCTTTAAGAATCTTTGTAATATATCTTTAACAAACTTATTTATTTCTCCCCTATGCCATTTGCTTTTTTTTAAACAGACACTTTGTGCAAAGGCTACAATGCAGACTATCCGGGCTGCTGACACTAATGAAGTAGTCAAACTAATATTCCGTGAATCTGATAATGACCGAAAGGTATGTAACCAAATGTAATTCTTGTCACTGAAGAGAATGCAAACACAACTAAGCAATCCACCCCTCTTTTTCAAAATGCCAAGAACAAAATCTTTCTTTGCTTCAGCGGAGGTGACTTATTCCAAAATATTAACTTACTGAAATGTGCATTCAGTTGTGATCCCAATGAGTTACGTGAGATCTGCACTTGTACTGAGATTATAATTGCACTTACCCCTTACTGAGTCTATCATGGTAAATCTTCAAGAAGTCTGCACGGTTTCTTGCAGCTGTTCTTCTGGGTAGGTAGAAGGATATGAGAAAAGCAAAGTTTTCATAGGTGTTGGAGAGGAAAGCAAAGGTGTGCCTTAAGCTACCTAAAACCAAGGGCAAACAAAGAAGAAAACTTTGTGTGCCAATTCTCAGTGACAGAGCACAACTCAATAATTTCTTTCTATATATTGCAGGAAATACGCTGCAAGCAAAATTATATACTTTTAAAAAGGAAAGAGAGTTTTCTCACTTGGAAAACAACATAATTTCTCAAACTAGATATTATTCAGAGAAAATCTGTCACTCATTCAAGCTATATGCAATGTTCCCATTTCATTGCTGTGCAATTAAAATAACATGCATATTAATCGCCTCTAACACTGCTCCCACAGCAGCTTTCTTTCTAATCTAGTAAATGTGATTTCTTAAAAAATAATGTCACTTTAAAAAAAAAAGTTTCACTTATAAGTCCTAGGTCTTTCTGAACTGATCAAATCTTCTTTGACTGTACTGTTGTAATTCCTGATGAAGATTTTTCACATATTTGACTGCATAAATAAAATTTATTTTACATAAAATTTTGTCCATGTAGAGATTCTGATTTGGGGAGATAGGTTTCATCACAGCTTAGATCAGGGGTGTCAAACTCAAAGCCCATGGGCCAGATCCAGCCCACAGGGTGCTTAGATCATGCGGGGTCACCCTGAAAACAACAAAGGACCAGCCCGTGGTGCCTCTGCCAGTGAAAATGGAGCCCATTTTCACTGGCAGAGGGTTAGCAAAACAAACTGAAAACAAACCAAAAGGAGAAATGTTTCCCCTTTTGCATTTGAGCATCCAAGGAGGGACAGGAAAGGAGAAAGGGAAAAACAAAAAACAGAAAAAGATGGAAAGATGGGAAAAGAGCAAGGAAGGAAAAAGAAGAAAAGAGGGGAAGAAAAAAGAAAGGAGAAGGAAGAGGGAAGAAAAAAAAGGGAAGAAAGGAGGGAGGGAGGGAGGCAGATTATAATGAGAGGGAGGGAGGGTCTGCAGGAAGTCCTGCCTTAGCACTTGGCCACCACAGGTGCCCACATGACATGAGTGACATTGAGCTGGCCATGCCCACCCCGGCCATGCCCCCCCTAGCCCCCTGAGGTCAAACAAAATGCGGCCCTCAATGAAATTGAGGACCCTGATGCCGCCCTCAATGAATTTGAGTTTGACACCCCTGGCTTAGATCAATGCCTAAGACTTGCATGTTTCATAAAATATGTGCAGTAGGAATGAAATTGACCTGTACCTGTCCAAGGACCACTTTTCAAATCAGTTTTCTTAATTCGTGTTTAAAAATATTTGCAATCCTCTTATAGGGAAGCCCTATAAATGTCAGTAAGAAAGTGATAGAACATAGTGAAACAGAACCGTTTCTGTTGACAAAGGAATAAAACAAGGCTGTGTACTCGTCCCTTATTTATTCAACTCATATGCTGAATATATATTAAAGGAAGCTGGATTGGAAGAAGATGAATGTGGTTTTAAAACTGGAAGAAATATCAATAGCCAAAAATCAACCTTAGAACTGACACAATGAAAACATGAAAGACATAGATAGCTTCTGCCATCATCAATAGTAAAGGAACAAGTAGTCAAGAAATAAGCCATAGGTTAGCACTTGATACAGCAACTACGAAGGCACTGGAAAAAATATTTAGATATTATAATGTGTCTATATCTTCAAATAAGTATAATGCAAGCTATGATATTCCCTGTGAAACTATGGAAGCAAATGTTGGACTTTGAAAAAGCAGAATAAGAAGAATATTTATGCTTTTGAAAGTTGATATTGAAGAAGTCTCTTAAAATTTGGTTGATGGATAACAACAAAAACAACAAAAAGGAAGATATTGTATCTATCTAAAGAAGCGACTTCTGCTCTTCTTTGCAGCAGTTACAAACTTAGAAATTACTATCTCCACCCTCCCATATTGCCTGTCCTGGTTCCATTCTTCTCATAGATAAATCTTTTTAATCAATGAATTCTAAAATAAACAGTTCATTTTTATCTATTTTCAGCAAAAAGTCCATAAAGGCTTTCCAGTCTTCTAGAAAAGTAGCTGGAGAAAACTCTTGAGAATTCAGTGAACAGCCAAGAAAACAGCTAATGGATCACTGAACAAATGAACCCAGATTTATCACTTGAAACACAACGATCAAGCTCAAATTATAGTCTTCCAGACACATTAGGTGAAGACCTAGCTCTCTGGAGAAGAGCTGGGAAATGTGGAAGGAAATTGAAGAAAAGGATGACCTGCAGCAAGATAGATAGACTTAGTTATAGTGGAAATGAGTATGCTGCTGGAAGATCTAAAAGACCAGTTAGAAACAGATCATCATGGAGAAAATCTATCTCTGTGGTCACTAAGAGTTGACACTAACTTGATGGGACCTAATCAGTCAATCAACCAGTTAATTCTTAGAATAATCTTGGTATTCTATACATCAATGTTTCTCCTATTTACAGGAAATAGGATGGGAATAATAACCTCAAATATTTTAAAGCAATATATGCAGCCTTTTTAAGATTCTGCGCATTTCTTTTTCTTTAAGTCAGAAAAGGGTTAATTTAATGGAGAAGGTAATAAAAGTTTAAAAATGAAATTGCAAAGCTTTACATAATGATTATATAGAATTTCATTGGAGATTGTTGTTATGTTTTAGTTTTTAAGCTTTGCTTCATTTTTTTTCTCTAGGTTATGCTACAGTTAGAAAAGAAACTCTTTGACTATTTTAATCAAGATGTTTTTAGAGATAACAATGGCACTGCGGTGAGTTTCCAGTTGTAAAATTACATTTTGTAGATATAACCCTTGCTCTTAAAATACCTGGTGCTCCAAGAAATGCAATAGAAAAATGTTCATATCCTGTTTATCCTTCACATGATAATCTTTTATTTAATGAGGACATCTTTAATTAGTGTACTTAAATTTTTACATGTCTATGCTTGTCTTTACGAAAAATGACATCAAGGCATTGCACCTTGCAATATATTAAAATGCAAACCGCAATATGTTAAAAAGCGAACTAAAGTATTTTAAATAATTGGATTATAAAACTGTGTTTACAATTTTTTTCCACAGTCTCACTGTTCAACTGTCTTAGGTTCAAAAGTTCTTGATTTCAGGGACAAAAGTGCATATAATGCATAGGTAGTATAATAACAGTATGAATTGTAGATGATTCAGGATTTTTGGGCCTAGGCAAAAAATGCAAAATACATAAGCCTTTTGTCATACTTGAAACATTTTTATCTTTAAAACTATATATGTTCCTTAAAATATGATCTTTCCTTTCCCAGGTCACTTTTGAGTAGTTTAAAGGCACAGCTGCTTAATTTTTCCTGAGACTTAGCTATTTAAGTAATATTTAAGACTTAAATATTTCTGGTTTTAATGTCAGAACTGTCTTGAATTTCCCTGATGGAGGATCCCTGTTGTTTTTACCAGATTTATTTCTACTAAAATTGAATCCACAGACTTCTTCCAACATCTCAGTTGATACCACTAGGCTCTTTGGTTCACTTGGCTTTGAAATAAAAATAACTTGGTTCTCTTAAATTAAAAAAAAAAAGGAATTAGTAACTTGCAAACTGGTAAGCAGGAAGCAAAATTCCAGCCTCCAGCATAATTTGCACTTCCCACTTAGTTTCCAAAGTGTTCTTTTAAAAAATAGTGGCTACATCCAACCACTGAAAATGAGTCCTTTTGCCAGAAAAAGTAAAGCTGGAGCTAGTAAGCTGGAGACAGTAAAGAGCATCCTGGAGAGTTATAGAATGTGATAAGAAGCAACCTTTCTACTTTGATTTCTGATAGACTGGCATTTTGGACTTATCCATTATTTTGCAATTGTGCCCACATTGTGCTCTAAAAATTTAAAATGTACACACTTACAACAGTTCATTTAGTGACCGTTCAAAAGTTATAGCGGCACTGAAAAAATGAGTTATGACTATTTATCACACTTATGACCATTACAGCATCCCAATAGTCACATACTCAAAATTCAAATGCTTGGCAACTGGTTCATATTTATGACGGTTGCACGGTCCTGGGGTCACGTGATCAGCTTTTGTGACCTTCTGACAAGCAAAGTCAATGGGGGAAGCCAGATTCACTTAACAGCTGTGTTACTAACTTAACAATTGTAATGATTCACTTAACAGTGGCAAGCAAAGTCATAAAATGGGGCAAAATTCACTTAACAAATGTTTCACTTAGCAACAGAAATTTTGGGCTCAATTGAGGTCCTAAATCAAGGATTGTCTGTACTGAAGGCCAGTGATCTTGGGTCAAAGCTCTGAAGGGCATTCAGAAAAGGCTGAAGTTGTTTATTATGCATTTTTTATACTGTATATTCTACTAGATTGTGTAGCTAAACTGAGACTGAAGGATATGTTAGTCCATCATGTGGTATTGTTTATGGAAACAGAGGATTGTTTTTGTGATTCTATTTGTATATACTGATTCAGCCACTACAAAGCTTTATTAAGAAAACTGATGTGAATGTTATTCTTAATACTCTATTTCTGCAGAGCTACTTATAGGAAGTGTTTGACTGTTTTAGCAATGCACAGTCAGAAATACTCTTTCTATTTAGAGGGAGCAAATTACACTGGTTACCAATATATTTATAGATGAACTCACAGTGCTGATTATTAATTTTAAAGCCATAAATTGTAACTAAAATGAATACATAGTTCACAGTTGCATTCTTTTCTGCTTGATCTTTTGCCTCACAAATCATTTAACATTCTAATACAATTTGAAATTGTATTAGACCAGAACATAATAATAGAGTTGGAAAAGACTTGGAGGTCTTCTAGTTCAACCTCTGCTCAAGGAGGAAATTCTATACTATTTCAGACAAATGGTTGTCCAGTCTGTTCTTAAAAACCAGAGTGGGAGCACCCACAACTTTTGGGGGCAGTCATTCCACTGATTAATTGTTCTAACTATCAGGAAATCTCTCCTTAGTTCTAGGTTGCTTCTCCATGATTAGTTTCCATCCATTGCTTCTTGTCCTGCTTTCAGGTACCTTGGAGAATAGGTTGATCCCCTGTTCTTTGTGATTGTTCTGTCCCCGTCTCACACACGCACACAAACAGACAGCCGGGGGTTAAATAAACTGGCAGACAATAAATTCTTTCGATAAGAGGATTGGCAGCAACCCAGTAGCTGCTTGCCAAGAACTTTACTCATAAACAAGATACACACAGTTCAAGAATTGTAAAGTCCAGTCCGTAATTAAATCCAAGGCAGATAATGTTGTTTCCAAAGATGCAATGTGACTCGATAGTAGTTAGTTGTGTCCGTCACAGAGTCTGAATGGCCACCTCACCCCCTTATATCCCCTGTGGGGTGTGGTCCAGTGACTCAGCTTAATCTCTGGCACGCCTCCTTTTCTGTTGCGTGCGCTTGTCTCTCCGATGCTGGCGTAGATCCAGCCAAGACTTATCTCCTTCACTGTCTGACTGTGAGGAGATACCTGGCTCCTGGCCAATCTCTTCTCCTATGGGAGACACCTGAGGCATTGCCAGATAGGAGGGTCCTGGAGAGGGAGGCCTGGCCAACTCCTCTCCTTCATCTTCGGAGCCTTCTCCCTCCGATAAATCGGCCTTGGGGGTCGGAGCCACAACAGTGGTAGTTGCTTAAATATTGGAACACTGCTGTCATATCACCCCTAGTATATAGTATTATATTGTGTGAAAGAAGATTGTGGGTATTATGTATAATTTTATGGAAAGTTGAACAGTTGAACAAATTTCTAGGTGCAGTTTTGATGCTTGTAGGATCAACTATTAACTTAGTAACTATTTTGATAGAATATAATTTTAACAACAATATGGTATTTTCCACCAAAATCACACAGCTTGTTAACTTATTCACAGAATGTTTAAATTAAGTAAGTGTAAGTAGAATCATATGCATCTCCTTATGAAAAAATATTATTAGAAACTACAGGAAGAGAACAGTTATAGTTTGATACAGATTTCCACATTTACAATTTATTTTGAAGGGTGAGGGTCATTTAACTTCAGATGTTAAACATCAGCAGTTCAACCTCCATAGTATTAATGTTTAGAGCAGCACTTACAACTATTAAAGATTACAGTTTGAACTTGATTTTTTAAAAGTTACAGGTACTTTAAAAATCATCTTAATTTTAATGAGTCAGTTCCTTGAAACATCTGCAACTTTAAAAAAACCTTACTCTTTAATAAAAAGTGAGTGAATGAAGTTTGAAGCCCTTTTTCCAAATAATTCTATGAAAAATGTCCATACACAGAATGTTTCTTAGAATTTAATATATTGCTAGGTCTGTCTGTATATTACATTTATATCAACCTATGCTGAAAGGCCACATGTTACTATAGCAGCATAGAGTTCTCTTTGTCATCTCTAATGTCTTTATAAAGGATATAATAATCATCTCATAGTGTGTCTATGTAGCTTTTACTACGTGTCATAGTAAAGGATGTACCAAATCTTTCTTTTTTCTAACATTGATTGTCTGGGGACTACTTTATCCATTTAGTGTGTAAAATCATTGTTGGTTACATTTAGGAGCTCCATACAGAGCTTAATTGGTCCCCAAGTTCAACTTGCATTTTAGCAAAAAGAACTTCCTTCCACCATTCAGTAATTATGGAATTTCTTCAGACCTCAATAATCAGAGGAAAACTTTTTAAATCAGAGGGTGCTTTCTAGACTGACATAAGTCTTGTCATCTATTTTTCCCCAAAAAAATGAATGCAAGCTACATACATATGCTGCTCTTCATCTCTGCCAGGAAACTGTTTCTTGAGGTTTTACTGGAATTTTTGAAGTAGAAGTAACATGGTGCTTTGCTACTATTTTACTTAGCAGAAGGGCAGCTTTTTTCCCCTCATGATGAAAAGGAACTACAGCAAGGAAGAAAGAAAGATAGGGGCAAGTGACTGGCTGTATTGTTTTGTCATCAGATGGAAAGAGTGCTGGACAGTTTGTACAGAAAGTCTGTGCATGATGAAAACAAAAACAGTTTACAAGATGGCAAGAAGGATGTTTCTGAGGGATGAAGTGATTAAACATGTAGCTGGTGTACTGTACCCTTAATGAATAATTTGGTACCTTGACTAACAACCATGCCCACTTCATGACTTGTGGCAACATTACAGGGCATTATATGACAACTTACATAATGTTTTTTTTTAATATAAGTGTTATAGCAGTTTGGCTTTAGAGATGTCCGATTCATTTGACATAATGAATCAACCATTTAGACAACACAGGCAATAGAGAGCCAGAGTATTATTGTCACAAATCTGCTGACATTCCTATTGATGGGGAGGACATATATAAAAATATAGTTCTTATTCATTGTGAAGAATTTAGAGTTCATACCTCTAGAGTTTGTAGTGTCTCCTAAATAGAATAAAAAGTAGTTGATGTTGGCCTATTGCTCATGTAGATAATTCCAGCTGCATGAAGTAAATGGAGAATTCATGAGCATTATGTAGAACTAATATCCTAACCCAGTAGAATTATGACCATCCATAAATAAATATGAAAGTCAACATTTTCTTTTTGATATAGCATACACATTTTATTTTTAAAACAGTTTGAGTTATAGTTGTGCAATATTTCAATTTCTTCTTTTTTTAATGTTAAAAGATTATCATTTCTGCCTGTAGCAATTCTTGGCATGCCAGTAGCATTTTAAGCATTAAGTTAATTTTCCATGTATACTTCTTCACATGTTTTCTTGCAAAGATTTTTATATGGATGGGCCACTTTAGAACATTATATTTTAAAATCTGTAGCCGTTTCATTCACACACCAGGAAGCAGGAAATCTTCCAGATCAAGTACGGAAGAAAAAGATAAACGATATAATGAGCCATTGGAGATAATCTAATCTTCATGGTCTAGTTAAACACACAGCACCATGATCACTAAAAACAAACTACCTATCTAAAAGGATAAATGTCCCTGGCCAAATTCAACCCCAAAAAAATCCATCGCATCCTTCATCAACCACCAGGCTTGTACCATGCTGACAGAAATTTAATTCAAGCTGGCTCCTGAAAATAATTATTGTATTTTAAGAGTAGTAATCATTGGTCAGGACATGATTGAATGTGTCCATGCCTATTGACTTTTTCTATGATTTATAGCTTTGTTTAGTCGATATTCCCATCGAAATTGTATAATTAATTATAAGTGGGGCTGTCAGGTCTCCAGGATGGAGTGCTCTGATGAGTATTTGGGAAGATTAAATTTTCCTTAGCTGTACCATGCAAGGCTTGGGAATTTTCACAGCAGTATGGTTGTTGGATAGAGATGTTTTCTTATGTGTATAGCAGTGCTTTAGTTCAAAACCCATTGATTTTCTTCAGAGCCACCCTTTTTTATCAGTGTGATGTCTCTTTGGCAACAGCAGAATTTGTGCAGATGTGACAACATCTGACAAATATTTATTATCAACAGGCTCCTTTATCATTGTCCATATACTGTTACCTCCTCTTCTTTTTTATATCTTAATTCAAAAGAAAAGATACAGAAATTGCAAGCCAGCTATTGAGAAACCTAAAACATGCAAATGATTGATTCAGTAGAAATACTGTACAATTTCTTTAGAGCTGTATTTTCCTAAGGGCTTTTTTCCATTTTGGTCTTACTATAATATGTGCCAGGTAGTCACTCCAATCCCCATGACACTTCATCTTTTTCAAAAGCCTCTTTGTCATGAAGCCAAGAGCTTCAGTTTTAACTCCACATATATGAAAGTCGATTTTAAGTAAATGCATTTAGGGACTTTCAAGCTAGCAATAGTTGAGACAGAGACATTTAAGGAATAACTTCAGGAACTAATAGAAGTTTACCATGAAGATTAGTAATAAATTGATTAATTTAATCTAATAATAATATTGCTGATATACAAAAATTTATAAGTATTTACAAATTTAAAGGTTTGAAAGCCACAGAACACTTTATAGTATAGTTGGGAACTATATTAAGTAGAGAGCAGGAAATAGAGTGTATTTCTACTTCACATTTCAAAGTCAATTAAAACATATTTTATTTCCCCCCAAAAGTGGAAAGAGGCCTGTGTTTTATACTTCCTCAAAATATGTCACATAGACATATTGGTTTGATCCCTTGATTCACCAACAATCTGATTAATACCATTTTTTTATTACTTGTTAAAGAACAGAATTAGTATTTTATTGATTGGAGGCATTTTGGTTGAGTTTATATTAGAATATTTTCTGTGCTTTTGGTGTATGAGTTCCATTTCACACATAGAATTTGCCTGCTGTTGAATTTTTCAGTGACAAAATATCAGCATATGGCTGAGACCTGTATTAATTCTATTAACCAAGCATAAGCTGGTTCGAATAACGTTTAGATCATTCATTCATTCATTCATTCATTCATTCATTCATTCATTCATTCACATTAAACAGTTTTAAAAGGTCATATAGCCTTGTAAGGACAATGATGGAAAGAATGGATTTAAAATTCTGCAGACAATTTGATTCCAACCTAACTTACATACACAACAGCAGGTAACTTTTATAAAATGATTTCGCTATTTTTGCAACAGCTAGAAGTAAATCATTCTGGTAGTTTGGGAGATAGAATTCTTCCTGAATTTTGTATATATTACATTCCTGTTTTTTAAAAAAACATGACTTATTTCTATTTAATATCAATAATATAACTTATCGTTTTTGTATTGGCATATATAATTTCCATATTTTATTTTATGCTTTGTGAACAATATGTGGATACTGTACTTGGTGAGCTTTCTGATCATTTGAGAATGATTCTGTTAGCGTTATTTGTTTTATTTAAGTTGTGTTTAAGTTCTGTTTTGTCTTTCAGTCTTCAATTTGGTTCATTGGATACCTTTTCTGTGCTAGATTGTGGTTTCTGGATTTTTGTTGTTGTCATTGCTAAAAAATCTGATGAATAAATCACAGTAGTAGATGAGAGGGATTTTAAAAATGGGGCACAATAACCATATGGTTAGATGAATATGAAATCACAGAATTCTCTGTGTAAAAAATTGACCTGAAATTAGAGGAACAGGTAGCATACAAAAGGATTTTAATCATACAAGAACAGAATTATCTATCTTGTTTAAAGATATTCATAAATTCTGATGGCTAGTATCAGTAGAAGAAATCTGACCTTTTGTAGAATTTGAATGAAATGGAAAAACAGAAAACTTAAATTCACAATATTTTATGTGTGCCATTCCTGGTTCCTCATGGGATTGAAATAGATATAAATAAAGGAGAATAATAATGTTGCCATTTTGAGGCAGGGAAAAAATGAGGGCAAAATGTCTTCCCTAAAATAGCTTCAAAACAAGCTTTTGAATCTGTAAGTATTTCAAAGTGATTTAGTTTATAGAATTTTTATTTTACATATGACATGCCAGAGTTTAACATAATTTAATATTTATAAATATTAACCTTCATTTTTTTAAAATCAAAACATTTGTTTTAAAGAAAAACAAAGCAATCAGATTTTAAATTTTAAAATATCATTATACATCAAAATAAAACCGGAGAACAAATGAGATACAGGGTTAGGATGAAGATTTCTAATCAACCAAAAATATTTTTGAAGCTTTGATAGATAGGTATATGAATGGGTACATAGGAAGGTTAAAGAACTGGCATCACTGAAAACATATTAATCAATAGATAAGATATAGCATGCTGCATTCTTCTCAATGGCCTTAGCTCTGACCCTTTTAAAGATAATGGGAATACTGTCCACTAACTACTAGATTAAGACAATTAAATGCATTTCATCAGGGTTTGACTTGAACCCTGATCCCAGAGGTGAAAAGCAGAGATAAGTATCCAGTCTGTAGCCCAAGTAAAATATTTAAATCGACGTATAAGTAGTAAATTAGGATAAATATTAAAAGAAAACTTATAGCTTAGCATCATAGTTGTCTAATTATGGATGATTGGAACAGAATGGAAAACAAACAAACAGACAAAACCTAGAGAGTGTCCTATGTATTAGTCTCCTGAACTCCTGAATTGTTCGATCAGAAAATTGTATCATATCTTAACTACATTTTAAAATTTCTTTTAAAGAAATTATGTTTTTCTTTTCTTTAGCAAAGTCAGGGAAGATGTTTTGATGAAATTCTAGATATGAGCAATTAAGATGCTTTCCAGTATTTCTGGACCTCAGTGTTAATTAATGCAAGCCATGGCAACAGGATTGTAAGAATTATAGGCTTAGACTTCTGACAGACACTAGATTCTCTACACCTGTCTTACATTACATAAACTCCTATAATACAGTAACATTAGTAAGGGCAACAGAGTTTTAATAGTGGCAACAGAAAAATAAAATAAATAACTGATTTTTTAAAAAATTAAGTGACTACTTTAAGTAGTCAAAGACCAAGATTTTAGATTCAGATCCCATGGGGAGTGGGTAGATGGAGGAATATAGTCCAAGAAAAATAGACATAACTCAATATACCGTAAGTTCATTCTGTATGAAAATCCATTCAAAAAATTCCAGGTTTAGTTCCCAACATGTTTGTAATGATCTAGAAACTATGAAATGTCAGCCAGTTAGGAAAATAATTAAACTTGATGGCGAAAAACTGGTATGTGGCTGCATTATCTTTTCCAATTGTGCATATTAAAACCCTAGAAAAGGTGAATAAGAAACAGTCAAACTTTAAACTTCAAAATATTTCTTATTCCTCCTGTAAGTGTTGAATTTTCCAAGTTAAGCGCTTAATTATTATACATCAGTCTTACCATGCAGAAGATGGAAATAACATCTTGTTGTTCATCACTTATAATATAAATATAAGCATAATTATTTTTCTATTTTATATTCAATCAGTGTATTATAAGCATCATCAAGCTGATACAAAGGCTGCTAAGCTGGTCACCAGATATTTTCCCTGTTACTTTGCGAACAAAAATGTACCGGCCAATATCTGTGAATTATGCAGGTCCCATTGTTTTAACTGTCTGTGAATACTTTTTGTAAGATTTCTTGAATATTTTGAAAGGTTTAAACCTTAATTTCCCAACCACAGCTGTGAATTCTCTTGTGGTTGCTGTAGATAGATTTGATAAATGCTGCTAATATCACCTCGTGATCTAACAGTGCTCCGACTTTAGTCTGTAGGTCTTGATGAATAATTGCTGTTGTTCTACTCCAATGACTGAATTAAGTTGTTCTTTAGTACAGGGTTCATACTTTCATGATTTTAGCCAATCAGTTTATAATAGTAACCTAAAGACAGTTTTCCCCTCTCTTTTTGCTTTGAGCAAATAATATTTCTCAGTTTCTTAATTTTTTACGCTATATTGTTCAAGTGTATGAAGTGATGGAGAAAAGAATAACTAATCCACCTGCATGCTGCCAAGAGACCCAATTATGTAACTTAGTTATTCTTATTGTGCCTATTAATCTGAAGCGTTTTTTCATGATGGACTTACATATATTCACTAAATAAGAAGTTTCTTGTTTTTAACTCTACACTGGATTTTTTTCCAATGAGATTAATTTCTAATACCTCATTCTTCAATTGATTTGACAGTAAGTTTTCCTGCAATATCTGATCATGTTCCAGTAATACTATCAATTATTATAAGAAAAGAATTCACTTTTTAAAAAACAAATTAAACATGATTGTGAAAAAATTTTCAGAATTTGGTGAAAGTATTTTTTGAAATGCTGTTAAGAATGCTTATAATTATTGCATGTTTCATGGAAAAGAATAAAGAATAAAATAAAGAATAAAAAGAATATAAGAATAAAAATTCTAAAGAAGAAAATTTGGAAAATAAAGTTAAAGAAGTATATGTTCGCTAAATTAAAACTTAATTCCATTTATATGTTGGGTAAAATAGTCACTGAATCACATAAAAGAAAGGTCAGGGAAACATACTTGGAAGAGACTTTCAGGGAATGATTGATTGATTGTTTATAAAATGTATATGGCTGCCCACTCAATTTCAATGACTCTAGGCATCAAAAAAATAAAAAACCCAATATAAAAAGAATAAAAACCATAACCACCCCAGGCCTCTGCTGACAACAAGTAATCAAATAAGCCATTTGATGGGCTCCATTTCCACTCTGGATTTGCGATCTTTAGGGCCTTGCAAAAGAGTGACAAAGTGGAGGCCAGTTTAATCTCTGCAGGGACGAGTTTCCAAAGGGAAGGAACTACCCCAGAAAAGGCCCTTCTCCTGGGTCCTGCCAGACGAAGCTCCTTAGGAGGAGGGACCTGGAACATTCCCTGTCTCCCTTCTCTGGTGGGTGGATTTAACTGGGAAGAGATGGTCCTTCAAATATCTTGGTCCCAAGCCATGTGGGGCTTTAAAGGTGATAACTGGCACCCAGAATTACACTCAGAAGCAAATTGGCAGCCAATGCAGCTCCCGCAGGAGATGTAACACATGTGCACACCTGGGTCTGCACAAATTTTTTTTTTTTTAATTTGATTTATATGCCGCCCTTCTCCGGAGACTCAGGGCGGCTTACAATGCGTTAAGCAATAGCCTTCATTCTTTTGTATATTTTATACAGTCAGCTTATTGCCCCCACAAACTGGGTCCTCATTTCACCTACCTTAGAAAGGATGGAAGGCTGAGTCAACCTTGAGCCTTGGAGAGATTCGAACCAGCAGAAATTGCAGGCAGCTGTGTTAATGACAGGGTGCACTAAACCACTGTACTATCAAGGCTCATGTGGGCCGCTGCATTTTGAATCAACTGGGGCTTTTGGATGTTTTTAAATGGCAGCCCCATGTAGAGTGCATTGAAATAGTCAAGACAAGAGATGACTAGGGCATGAGTGACAATGAGCAGGGATTGATTCAAGAAAGGACATAACTAGCGCACAACTCACAGTTCTGGAAAGGCCTTCCTGGCTACAACTACCATCTTCTCCTCATGCAGGAGTCATTAGTCTAGGACAGGGGTGTCAAACTCAAGGCCTGCGGGCCAGATCCAATGCGGAAAGGAAAGATCGGGCCAGCATAGCTTCGGCCCGGTCTACCCAATGCAAAGAGGAAAGATCAGGCCAGTGTGGCTTCGGCTCGATCTACCCAATGCAAAGAGGAGACATGCTAGCAGTTTGTGGAGTGGCGTCATGCTGGCCATGCCCACCCATTTGGCCACACCCACCCAGTTGGCCATGCCCGCCCAGCCCCCCGAGGTCAACCATAGCCCTGATGCAGCCCTCAGTGAAATTGAGTTGACATCCCTGGTCTAGGAGAACCCCCAAATTATGGGACTGTCTGGGACAGTGCCACCCCATCCAAGACCAGAGGTGGCAATTCTCTGTGGATCAAAGAACCCCAAACCCAGAACCACTTGGTCTTCCAGGGTTCAATTTCAGGCTGTTGCTCCCCATCCAGCCCTTAACAGTCTCCAAGGACTGCAAAAGGGAGGTCACAGCATCGCTTAACTCACCATGGGTAAAGAGATATAGGTGTTTGAAATATTACCACCTGGCAAATGGGACAGGACAATAAAAACAAGGACAAAGAGGCTGAAAAACAGCTTCTATCCCAGAGCAGCAACTATATTGAATTCTAGTATATAGTGCAATATTAATGCAATATCAGGGCTTTTCAATTCAATTGTATAGAATGTGAAGGGTGTGTGTTTTGTTTTTGTTTTTATGTATAATGTGCACTGAAGATGGCATTTAATTTCATTGTATGAGATATAATGACAATAAGGTAAACTAAACTAAACATGCCTGGAGGAAATTGTTAAATGTGTTTTTCCATGTCCGCAGTTCCCACTCCGGTCCGACTCCTAGGGGGCGCTATGCTGTTCACTGATTGGCTGTTCCGTTTGACAGCCAGGTATAAATAGCCGTCTGGCGCAAACTCAGCTGTTGCTGACAGCTGAGCGGGAATTTGTGTTAGCAGCCGCTCTGGCAACCTTGTTAGTAATAAATATTACTGTTAGCCTGCTAGCTTTCCATCTCGCCTCAGTTCTTGCCCCCTTGTTCTCAGTATCGAACATGCCTTCTATCTCCCCAAATTTATTTTAATATTGAAAATATTGGTATCAAGCAATCTAAAGCTGTTATGAGCATAAAAGCAGCTAGAGTTGAACTTCTGTTATTTATTTTTATTATTATTAAACTTATATGTCACCCATCTCACCTAAAGGCAACTCTTATTATTATTGCAAATTATCAGGTGATTCAATTAACTAGAATAAATCTCATATACTTTGTATAGGTTATACAGGTAGTCTTCGATTTGGACTTATAGGAATTGGAATTTTGGTCATAAGTCAGGGCAACCATTAAGTGAGTCACCATGTGAACTGACTCAATTTTACAACAGTTTTTATGACGATGATAAAGCAAGTTACCGCAGCCATTAAGCAAACCACATGGTCATTAAGGAAATCCAGCATATCCAATTGGTATTTTGGGCTGTTTTCTGGTGGAAAACAGCAAAACAACCATTGCAAATTGTGTGACCATAGGAAGCTGTAACCAGTTGTAAATGCAAACTGGTTACCAAGTGACCAAAATGTAGTCACATAACTGGCGGGGAGCATGATATTTTATGATGATCAGAAATACCCTGTTTCCTCGAAAATAAAACATCCCCTGATAATAAGCCCAGTTGGGCTTTTGAGCGCATGCGCTAAAATAAGCGTCCCCCCGAAATAAGCCTTCCCTGAAAATATTTAAATGCAGAGCTGGAAATCAGGTAAGACAGCAAGAGGAGCCCCATCTTGCTCCATGCGCCCCAAAATAATAAGACCTCCCCGAAAATAAGGCCAAGCGCTTATTTCGGGGTTAAAAAAAATGAGACAGGGTCTTATTTTGGGGGAAACATGGTAATTTACAGGCCATAAAGCACCCTTTCTGAGCTGACATAAGTTCAAACATTTGTTAAGTGACTGAGGACTATTTGTAACTATGAAAACCTATAACAGTTGAAATATTACCGGATTATTGAATTCTTTTAAATACCTTGAAATAATTATCCCACAAAAATTATGGTTAGTCTAAAATATTTCATATTTGTTTTCTATTAATAGTGATATAAATAAATGGTTAAAACTTCCGGTGAACTAATAGAAACAGATAAATATTACTATTATTGTTATCTTATACTTTTATGTTACAGAAACTCCTTTAAGTTATTTTGTGCAGTTTATGAGTTAAGAATTACTGTATTTTACGGAAAGGACAAACTGCTCCACTTGATTTTTAAAATTCATGTTTTATTTATTTATTTCTTTGTTTATTTGTTTAAACAATTTATATGGCCACCAATCTCACAACTGTTCCTCTGGGCATTGAACAAGAAATTAAGATCATAAAACAGTGGAACAAACAATAAAAGAGAAATATCAGTCACACACACTCAATATATCACATGCCAGAGGTCTGGAAAAATTTGTTCCATTTTACAGATAATAAGAAAACAACAGCCAAATTAACCAAGAAGGGTTGCTTCACATACCAGCACAAATGCCCAAGAGAACAACCAGGTCTTTAGCACTTGACAGAAGGCAAAAACTGTTGGAGAAGGAATATTGTTCCGTAGGGCAGGTGCTGTGACAGAGAAAGCAATGAGATGGCATTGCTTAATGTAAGAGACCTAGAGCACTTATGCTTTGGTGGAGACAGGAGAAATAGACAATCAGGCAAATATTTATTCAGCTACTATTCGAAATTATAATGGCACTGAATGAAGGAACTTATGACTGATCCTCAAAGTATGCACCTCAGACCTTGAGTATAGCATAAATTCAAAGCATGAATAAACCAGGAAACTGCAAATTTACAGATAATATTAAGTTTAATAGTTTCAGGCTATAAACAAATCATGGTTTAAAATAGTAGCTACCAATTATTTACTAACTTCCATTTATTTACAAGTCAAATTCTATCCAAATAAACAATGTTTATTTTTCATTGTACTTATATCCCACCTTTTGTTTAGGAATCCGAGGTCATATAAATAGTATTATCTTCTTCTATTGTTCCCCATAACATCAAGCTATGAGATAAGCTGGGGCTGAAAATAGAGTAGAACCCCACTTCTAGTCCAACCTTCTAACCATTACACCACACGGGCTCTCATGTTATGTTATGACTTTCTACAACATGTGAATGTTGTATACAACACGTGAATACAACAACTGTGGTATGAGGAAGTAACCTTTTTCTGTCCTTTCATTCATTTGTTCTTATATGAGGAGTGACAATTTTCACTTTCCCTATACTATGATTAATCTCCATGTACAATAGAGGAAAAGAAAAGTTTTCAGGTAGTGTATTTCCTACTCAAGCATGTTTTCTTTCCCTATAGAAAATGTGCTCTAGTTATTCATTATGTTCTTTTTCCTTGCATCTTTTCCACTCATATGATACATTTGTTTTTCAGAAGGAAAAAGTTGTAAATATGGCAGCATCAGCATAGAAATATGATACTGATCATTTATGTTAAAAACCTTTCTTAACAATTATATTAAATTTTCCTGACGTTGAATTCTTAACACTTTAAGCTTTCCATCATGACTTCTACATCCTTTGTAAATCTCAGTTGCTATTTTATTGTCTATCAACTTCCTTTGGGAGATATTTTCAAAGTTCTTCACTATCTCATTTGCTATTCATTCCACTTGGAGTTGGGTACATCAAAAGAAATATAAAAAATAGAATGCAGTAGTGATGGGCCACTAAGAAGTAAGAATGGTAAAACAAAAAGAAATGGGATTAAGAATATAACTTCAGCTGAATCACCCAGTTCATCTAGTGGCTAAGAGA
This sequence comes from Pantherophis guttatus, assembly GCF_059756535.1. Taxonomy (NCBI): domain Eukaryota; kingdom Metazoa; phylum Chordata; class Lepidosauria; order Squamata; family Colubridae; genus Pantherophis; species Pantherophis guttatus. The sequence continues at coordinate 66,317,055 of NC_142068.1, forward strand.
GATCTGTGAAATCCATGGTGATGCAGGACTTCTTTTAATTCTTTCTCAATCCTTCTTTGTGAGTGTTTGATTTCCCTATGTTTGTTTATTTATAACTAACTCTATGTTGCCTAATCACTAGATCCTAGAAGAGTTTTGTTAATTAAATTGTAATTTTTCTATTCCCTTTTTAAAAAGCTGGAATTCCTTTAAATAATCTATTGCACATACTGTTTTTGGACTTGCTGTTTTATTACAAAGTGCATTGTTTTTTTTAACAAATCAAAACTTTCACATTGAACTACCATTACAACTCTTGCCTGGTCCAAGTAATTGCTTAATTTTTAATTTAGCTTGTTCAGAACTTCATTGACATAGCTATTCAAATAACCTTTCTGAAAGAAAGTGTCCATGCATCATAGCTCCCTGGTAGACCACCTTCCTTCAAACAGGGTTAAAGCGACAAAATTAAAAGACCACACAGGGATTACATGGAAACAACTTTTCAAGAGAAAAGCTTTTAACATTTTTAGACTCCAGCTAAGTCATAGCATCTATTGAACCGAACTTCAAAGTGTTTTCTTCCCTTTTTCTTTAGAAATCAGATGCTTTTGCCTGAGCTAGTAATTAAAACTACAACATAACAATAAAAGCAGAAATTGTTAATAACACTTCTTCTGCAGCTGACACTAAATATCTTTAAGCAATTTTGCTTCTAGCATCTGCAAAAAAAAACCTGTTACTACTTGAAAATTTGGAAGACTCCAAAAGCTGCCGGTACATTTGTATTTCCGTTATCTGTCATCTGTATTGCATCAATATCAATAGCTTATATACAACATACAACATATAGTATATTAAAAATGTTGAAACTAGCTGAAAGCTCTATTAGTTAACATTTTCAATACTATCAGCCTTAGTTCTATTCAATTCAATTTTTGAATATTGTCATCAAGAGAACAAAAAAAATGCATACCAAGAAACTGGATACATACCCTGTAGATATTTTGAATTCATCCAGGAAGACAATGCTTCTATTTAACTTTCCATGTCCATTGGAATTCTTAATGAGTATGTTTTACCATTGTGTTCTATGAAACATTGTTTATTCTGTTTGCATTTTTTATATTTTACAAGCAATCTTCCTTCATCTAAATGTCATTTTTTTTCTGTCCGTATTTTAAAAATACGCTTCAAAAGCCACTATTTGAAATGTGTACTAAGCTACAATTTTCTCCAATATAATTATTCTGATGCTATTCAGTGCTATGCTAATTACAATTGATATTCAGTAAGCAAAGATTAGAAAATTTTGTTGAAGATTGTCATAGGCATATAAACACAAATATATAAATTTATATTAGCAACAGTAATAGTATTTTATTATGCTTAGACTGACTAGAATTCAGCAAATTAATAACAGATGAAACAGAGTAAAATAGTATTGTTTTTAGCTAACCCATTAATACAATCCATATCTGCATGGTTTTACAATATAGCAAATTTTGTCCACATTCATGAAAACTAAACTATATTTGTTCTGATAGTAACAGCTGCACATAGGAAAAATTGCCTGGGTACTTGGTTAAATAAGAGTGATGAGGTAAACCTCCATCCTTATAAAAATGCAGTATATCAAGATATGGACTATGAATTCAATACACCTTCTCCTCAAGGGTCTTACCACACATGGAATTTATTCCCCTTCCTCCTTAAGAATTGCCTTAAGGAGAACATTAAAATATGCTAAGGTTAGCACTCTCTGGAGTTATATAATGCAGGTATCTCCCTGGCCTACAAAAAGAAGAAATGTATAGCAGTTTTCCATATATCCTGTAGAAGATTTTAATATTCTGGATATTAATAATATTATTTTCTCCAAAATTTGGGAGAAACGAAATCATATTGTACTTGTGGGGGGAGGGGGGAAATTCCTTAGGAGCTGGAGTTCAGCAAAAGCAGAAAGGTCAGAGAAGTTCCTTCCCATCCATTGTCAGAAAGAAAAGCAAGATACGTATGTCTCTTTATATGATGCATGTATGTATCTATTGGGGATTTCCTTTCTATTTTTCCATCATGTTTATAATAAACATTGATCACATATTATGCTATGATAATACTAGTGATTAAGTACACAGCATATACCAGTATGCAGTGACTTATATGAAAATGAAATAGGCATGAAATTAAAGGGCATGATGCTCATGCATATAACATAATTTTGACCTTATTTAGTTTTCCTGCTCCAAATAGGATTCTTTTTGCTCTTTCTGATTTTAACAAAGCCTCATGTTTCATTATCTGCTTTAATTTGAACCATTGCTAATGTGGATAAGATACGTTTAATACAGAGAGCAACCCAAATCTATTTTTCACATCATAGTTAAGAGAGAATATTAGTTTTATTTATTAATATAATTTACATATCACTTCACTGTGATACATCTTTAATTAAAGCAGGTCAAATTGATTTGTATCAGATATGTACTTACTTATTTATTTATATATTAAATGTCTATGCTGCCCATCTCACTGATACAGGAACTCTGAGCTGTATGATATAAGGGGAAGGAAACAATAATACAAATATTTGTATTCAGCTATTAAGCAATCCGTAGCATCTTGTTTTTAAACTGTTGTGCATTTCTGTTAGCTTTAGTTAAATTCAGCTTGAGTTTCCCCTTCCCCCTTTTCTCTCCTTCTCTCTCATGGAGTCTGATGTGTTTTTTTGCGTAAGCTGTCATTGTAGAAAGGTGGCATGTCAATTAAATTATAATGTCACAGGGGATCTTGAACTCTTAAAATTAGATAATGCTTAGGTGTCCTCAATTTTGATTCTCAAGTATTGATTTAAAGGCATTTATGGGGCATACAACTTGCACTATTTTATTGTGTCCTTTGAGACATTTGATTGGGAATTTCATTATGGGTATTGGTATCTCACTTTAAACTTCTGATTTTTTGAACTTTTGATATTTCCATTTATAGAACAGGAGTTTTGCTCACTGTGACAAGAAGTAATTCAAGAAAAAGAGGAATAGGTTTTAATGTTGGCATCTGTGCACAGCCACTGTTGGCAAACATCCACCTAGATTGGTGGCCAGGAACAATGCAGTTGGAGACTGAAAGTAACATAGGTGGGTCACAAGGGAGGGAGCTAATCAGTTGTGCAGGTGGTTCAGGTATCTGCTTTTCACACAGATAATTAATGTGTACAAGTAGCTGCTAATTGCACATTTCAGGAATGATTTATGAGGGAGCAGAGGGGAAAGAAGAACATAATCTAATTTCATTCGGAACCTCTGCCATTGATACAATGGTATCAGCACAGCTGTGAGTTGGGACATGATTAATGAACAGGGAGTAAACACACCAGTATTATAAGGAGTGTTGTTTTCAATGGCATGCATGCCAAAACTGAAAGTGGCTTAGACAGCAAAGGGCCAATTATGTTACATGTTCATTTGCATGTCAGATTCACCACCAGTTGTTAGGTATGGAATAATGGGGAGGGAGGGGATTTATTGTCCATCAGGATATTTCTTGGATTGAAATATCCACTTGAATGCAAGCTTATGCATCAATTTTCTTAGTGGACAAAATATTCTATGTATAAATATTGAAAATGGCTTACAACATATAATTCTGCTGGTTCTATTTTGGTGCCTTCCTGAGATTGCTACAGTCTCATATGAGTGTAACGTTTTGTTCTACTAACCTGGAGAAAACTGGTTAACTGTCTCAATAGAAATATTTCCTGGGGGTGGGGCTGTGAACAAAAATTTCAATTTTCACATCTTCTTCCTCCTAACCTTTACTTTTATTACTAAATAATAAAATGACTGGGAGATTGTTTATCAGAAAGTGCAATTTTTCTAACATACTTTACTTTTGATATACCTTGCTTTTAAAAATCTGATCTAATCTTTTTTATCACTGAAGTCATGCATTCTTAAAAACATTTAACAGGGTAATTTTTGATGCTGAGGTTGTTGTTTTTTTCTCAGCATGTTACTTTACTTTAAAATTTACTTTAAAGTAAATTCTTTAAACTTTAAAGAATTTCCAGCAAACTTCATTATTTTTTTCTATGTTTTGCTTTTAGCAAAATCTCAAAGCCTAATTACAACATAGCAATTCAAAATGTTCCCAACCATTTTTATTTTTAAGCAGAACAGAACTTGTGTTTATTTTAATATTGTCTTCTGTTTTTCTTCCATTAGCTTTTGGAATTTGACAAAGAGCTGTCAGTCTTTAAAGACAAATTATATGAACTGGACATTTCATTTCCTCCCAGGTAAGAAAGAGAGACAGAGAGATTGTTTTTTTCTTAACATCCTGATCCTAAATAGCCTTGAAATATAGTAAACTAATTTTTTGGTCATTATAGGATTTTTGTTACTGGGTCTATGAAAGGATGTGATTCCATCTCAAGATTTCAACTTTTTTTAATCAAAACCAAAATGTACTTTTATATATCTATATTTGGATATGTCATTTGTTATGCAAATATAACTAGGAGTAAATTCTATGGGATGTTTTGCTGAATATAAATTACAGATGACCACATAACATTCTTATGGTTTTCTTTTCTAGTTTGTTTATTGTATACTTTTGTTGTTTGCTTTTGTCTGCTATTATATTCTTAGAATAGTATGAGAATAGGATTGTTTGCTTACTTGTTTGCTTCTGTGCCTTCGAGTCAGTGTTGATTCCAGACAGCTGCCTGGATTAGTCCTTCCAATGTTGTAGAGCACATAAAAATACTGAACATCCATTTCTTGTTATCGAGAAAAAAAAGAAATAATTTCCAAATCACAGGGAACAAGGTTCTGTTCTGAGTCAATCGTACTCTGCCCTGAGTATAATCTGTCTAATTCAAGGCATCATACTTTAAGATGAATTCATGCAAACTGTTCAATAGAAGGGCCTGGAAAAAAGTCCAAATTACAGTAATGAAATTTGGAATTAGGAAGAAGACACTGGAAAGAAATGAAAGCATTCTTGAAGTTTCTGGAAAGGATCACATAGAAATTGGTCTCTCTTGTTTCAAAATCAAGACATGAAATAATGCTCTTGAATTAATGGAGAACAAATTCCAGTCTAACATTGAGTGAAACTTCTTAACAGCGAAACCAATTATCAAATTAAACTTGTAGGCTCAACTGTAAGTGTTCATGAAGGAGTAGAACAGCCGCTTGATTGAGATGCTTCGATTTGCATTGAGTAAGGAACTAAACTGATACATATGGCTGTTTTCATCTCTAGGAACATATAGGAAAGAATAAAAAGAACCTGTTTTGTATCCAAGGTTGAACAGTACATTCTGAAAACTCATTGTGAATATACAAACAGTTTTTATAGTAATATTTCACTTGTAGAGTGATCTGTCCCATCAAGGTCATAAAGTTCTAACATTAAGCTTTTATTTAGCTTTATATTTCAAGTAGTTTATTTTATCTTCCTTTTTCCCTGTCTTTTTCAGTTGTTATTTTTATTGTTTGAAATGTTAATATTGATCGTCTTGAAAATGTAAATTGCTGGGTACTATATGTATAACATTGATCAATAAATAAATTATAGTATAAATAGATGATTAGTATAATTATATCCCAAAGTTAAAAGATAATTTCATAGACAAGTTGTAACACTAAGTGTGAATAGCTTAAAATTCATCAGATTAATATCTTAAACATGTTCTATAATACATAATTTGTATTATCAACTTATTAGTTTCCTCTCCTTCCAAATTATACTAATAGTTTTTTTCAGGGGAGAGAGAGATTTATAAACTATTTTTAAAAATGATACATGAAAAGGAACAAGGGATAAAAGCATGAAATACAAGTCAATAGACAAGGGATATAAAAATAATATGCAGATTATAGTTTTCCAACGTAACATGATTAATTATGAGTAATTGAATATATTGTATTGTTTTAAAAGACTAACGTTTCTATTAAACTCAAGTTAAGCATGAATAACAAAACTCATGATCAGCACAGTGTAAGTCACCAAGTATAAAATATGAAAAGTTCAATCCATATTACCGAAAGTGTATTCTGATTTAGATATCAAATAAAATTGATGTATAGAATTTATACGTCAACCTCAGTTTTTGAATGTGGTGAAAATCCAATTTTCAGTTTAAATTGAAGTCTGTTGGATTTACTTTTACAATACAAAGTTATTGCAGACATCGAAAAATATTCCCACAATTCAGTTAGTTGCTTTTCCATTGAGAAAATCAAATGGCCTCAAATTAATAAAATAGTTCTCAAGACTGCTTGAATTCCTTATAACAACTATTCTTTCAGAAATCAATTTATGAAAGCAATGCAAGAATGAATTGGATTTTTCAGACATTTCCATTTATGTTTTAAAATGATTCTTTATGCAAAAGTTGTGCATGTGTGAGAGAGATTCTAAAGTGAAACCAGAGGATAATAAAGTAAGTGCTTACAATAATATAGTTATTAACATTCATAAGGAGTTATATTGGATAGTTTATGGTTGCATCTGCTCTGTGCCCGACACATAGGTGCTAATAATCCCCAGTGTCCATTCTTATATTCACCTGAAAAGATCACCATTGCCTTGTAAAAACTAGTGGTAACAAGAATTTTCCCATCTGATATCTGTGCTTTCTCTGGGAATTTTAATTAAAGGCAAGGTCACATCAGCATCAATTTAGTACTAATCTATATTTGCTATTAATAGGGATCTTCGTTGTAGTATCTGAATTTCATGGAGTGCACAAAGCTTCATTTTTCACATATCCCCACTGCCACCAATCTCAGAGTTTGGACCATTTGGTAGCAGCAGCAGTGGTGGAACAGGTGGCGGAGGCCATGACACTCATTTTCACACTAGGACTGAAAATGGAACACTCTCAGCCTCCACTACGTCCTTGCTCACTGCTGTTGCTAAACCACCTGAACTCTGAACAGCCCGGAGCTCAGGGCAGTGGTGGGAGGGGGTGTGAAAATGGGAAGCCCCCGGCTGCCACCACCACTCTGCACTCTGCACTCTGCTCGCTCACTTGCCCGGCTTTCCCTCCAACTGCCTGTGGCAAGTTGTCCTCGCAGTGAATTGGATGTGCTGAGTTTGCCCCATGACGAATTGGTTGTATTGGTGGTGGTGAGTTGGCAGAGATGAGCTGGCGGTGGCAAGTTGGCAGCGGTGAGCTGGCTGCACAAAGTTGTCCTAGAACAGAGAATCAATATACTCAATATAATATAATATATTATATAGTATACTGATTATACTATATAATCAGCCTCCATTGTTTAAGCGTAATCTGCATATCTTTTTCAAGGTCATCTTTTCTCTCTACATTCCCTGAGTAATGGGAAGATTAGGCAGTCTTTGAAATCTAATTTAAATAGATATCTAAACAAATAAATGAATTTTTAATAGTAGAAACAAAGAATTACAAGGTGATATGACAGGAAAAGAGCATTGCCTTTCTTTGTCTTGACTGTTACTTGATACATTTAGTCTTTTGGCAATAAATAAAAATTATTCTTATATTATCTTGAACTAGTCATTTTATCTTTATAAATATTAGCTGAATACATATACCATAGTATGTTATAATATATACTGTACAATATATGTGGCATGTAACATAGACTCACACTATTATCTGGATTATGAATTACAGAGCATGGTTCATAAGAAATTAATGGGTGGATGACCTTTCTACTGGTATGATGTTATGCAGAATGATTTGGGTTCTTGTAAATCCAAATGGTATCCAAACACCAGACACAGAATACTTTTTTAAAATGACAGATAAGGATATAGGAAATTTGCCTTTAAAATGATTTAGCTATGCTTAGTTAAGAAGATTCAGTTATATTTTAATGCATTGTGACAATAATCATTTATATGTTAATATGTTATAATCACTTTTTATTTTGCAAAGTAAGAGGGTAAAAAAATGGTTAAATATGGATTTCCATAGAAAATGGGTTTGTCTTGCATGTTACACAAAGACATTTTCTGTATGCAAAAATTAGTTTATGATAAATCAAAAGTCCCAAATTGTAAACAAACACTAACACATTGTCTATATTAAAAAATAATACTAACCCAAGGTTTTAAAATTATGATATGTTGAATGTTAAAATGACCTGTTTTTTACAAATTGTATTGGTTATGTTGTACATCATGTTAAACCAAAAATAATCTACATAACACACACACATACACAGTTTAGAATACAAAATAGTTTCCCAAGATCTTGCTTTCAGTAACTGCAAGATTGCTGTTCTAGCAGGATTTATGATTTCCTAACTCACTTATGTATGCGAGAAAGTGAGAGAAGTTTGGGTGACTGGGAGAGACTATCTCCACTAAAATCTCATCCTTTCTGTGAAATTAGAATTTTTTGGTTACTTTCTCAAAACTTCAAATGTTCTTAAACTCAGGTGCATTATAAGCTGGCCAACATAGCAATGCATCACAATTTAAAGTTAATACATGAGTGATATGAAGTATATATGATATATATCCTATCACTGGTATATATTGTAGAAGGTTGACAAAAATGGGACTGTGAATGAAATAATTCTCCATTGAGAGTGGAGACAGCAGCCAGCGTGGGTAGTGCCCATCCAATCAGCTTGAAGGACTGAGCCTGCCAATGATTTTTAGTCCCGCCCTGTTGCCGGGCATGCCCAGCTTTTGGCTCAGTCCTTCAGCGCTGACTGGTGTGTGGGACTTTTCTCTGGCCAAAAATTTCTCATTTTCCCCCTTTACTATTGGTGTTTTTCAAAAAATTTGGACTTGGACTGTTTGACTTCGCCTTCGTGATTCGACTGGGACACTGACTGATTTTTCTGGCTGACTTGGACCGTCTAGACTTCGTATTTGTGAGTTTGAGTAAGGAACCAGGCCTAGGCTAGCAGCGATCTCTCCTGACTCTGCTAGGGGCTTGGGATTCCTTGCCCTCGATTTCCTCAAGGGAGGGCTTTTTGGACTTTTTGATCTTCGGGGGACATTCTCTCCTGTAGCGTTCCCCTCGCCCTCTCGCTTCCGCTTATTTCGCCTCCGTTTATTATCGGCCGTTTCGGGAGGCATTCCATAGCGGCGCCCGCCATTTTGAATTTCAAAAATTTGCCGCCGTTGGGGGAGAGCACTAAATTGGTGGCCTGCATTCCTCCTCACTCATTTACTGCCGGAACGCTTCCTCTTGCAGCCGCTCCTCTCGGACTGCCTTAATTACATGCGGAGCGTGGCGGGCTGAATAATTCTTCTGAGGAGCCTCGCGCCCCCATCTCTCCGTTACTAGCTGGCAGTTGCGGCCTGTTGGAATCCATCTCGTGGCCGTTTTTCTCCGCATTATATTGCTGACTGCAAGATTACAGCTGAGGAGCTTCGCGCCCCCCCCTTCCACCTTCTGTGCTGCAGGGCTCTATCCGGAGGTTTGTTCACTTGAGCCCAGTGGAGCTTCACGCCCCCTTACTCTGTTGCAGCAGTTGTTTGTTAGCTGCTGGCCATTAAAATTTAGTGGAGCTTCACGCCCCCACCAGAGTGCTTCATTTACAACGGTCACAGATCTGTGACTTATTTGTCTAGTTATTTGATGGTTTTTCCTCACTTACAACAACATTTCAAGGGCCTCCCCCCCCCCCACAATTCCAGTTTGTGGAGTTTTCGCTCCCAATTTAGTTGGTCTGGTCTTAATTGATATCAATAAGTGATAATTTATTCAATAATACCCTCTGTGGAGTTCCTTTCGCTCCCTCTACCAATTCAGAACCTGATTACTGACTCATAAATATAAACGGTGTGTGGGGGTGTTACTTCAATATTGTTGTTGCCATGCCTAAGGCTCTTTCTAAGTCCAAGCACGGCCGGAAGGCCAGTGCACGTGAAGTTGGCCAATCAGACTCCATGTCTGCTACCCAGCAATCTCCCATGGAAGATTCTAGGCCTCAGTCCAGATCTTCTCAGCCCTCACGTTCTCATCACAAGTCTTCCTCTCGTGACTTGTCATCCTCTTCTTCCAAAGCGGAACAACGTAGAGACAAAGTTTTGACCAGATTGTGTGACAAGGCATGTGCTCAGTTGCCTCCCCCCCCTCCTCAACCTCCTGCCCCTTCTATTCCACCTCCGATCTCCGTACCACATTCGCCTTCTCCTGATCAGCTGTCTCTGCAAGATTGTCCAGTGACTATCTCCGAGGAAAATTTGTGGGGTGCTGACTCAGTGGCTCAACAACCAGTTCCTGATCCAGCAACGACGCAGACGGCTCCGTCATCTGACCCTGTGTCTGCCCGCGCCTTGGATTCAGTCGTCCCTCCAGATCAACTGCAACAAATGATTGAGGCGGCGGTTCAAAGGTCCTTGGCCGCCCGTTCGGGTCTTTCCAGTCGACATGGTTCAGTGAGAGAGACTTCCCCCCTTTCAGCGGGCCACAGTGATGAAGGTTGCTCACATTCAGTTCGCTCCACCTCTCCTACTTCTTCCCACTACAGTCATCCTTCAGCCTTTATCGAAGAAGGAGATCCTGATTCTGATCTGTCGGAGGATGAGAACCTCCCCCCGGATCAGCCGGCTTTCACAGGTCTTTTCCCTCAAGCCTTGTTCAAATCATTGCTTTTCAAGGCGGTTAACACAGCCTGTCTTTCCTCTCCTAACGCTGATCCGGTACCCCCTTCATCTGCCTCTGGATCCTTGGACCCGATGTTCGCGGAACCAGCTAGACCTATAACATCCGTTCCTACTCCTCCTCTCTTTCTGGACGTAGTGAAACGACAGTGGGAAGCCCCAGCATCTGCTCCCCTACCTTCTTCTAATGACAAGAGAAACTTTCAAGTCTCCTCGGATCTCGAGGCTCTTCTTCAAATCCCTTCGGTGGATGCTCCAGTAGCCGCTCTTCTTCCTAACTCCAATGTCCCGGGCGAGCCGGACAAAGGTCTTCGGCCTGATGAACGCAGATCTGATCAGGTTCTTCAAAAGGCCTTTCTAAGCTCCTCCTGGGCGATTAAAGCAACCACTACGGCTTCCTTCTTTAATCGGACAACGTTGCTTTGGTTGCGTCAGTTACAGGAGAAGCTAACCCCCGGTGATACTCGTATCAGACAAGACCTGAATAAAATTGTGGCTGCTGTCCAATTTTCTGCGGATTCTACTCTGAATGCTGCCAGGTTCTCCGCAAAATCCTTGGCTTCGACAGTCACGGCTCGTCGTTTGTTGTATCTCCGTCACTGGCAGGCAGATGCCAGACACAAGTGGCGATTAGCTTCGGTTCCCTTTAAAGGCACGAAGCTTTTCGGGGACGCCTTAGATCCTTTCCTTACAGAGACTAGGGACAAAAAGAAGGTGTTAGCAGCTGTTTTCCGGAGAGGACCGCCCCGTTTCTCACCTTACCCTTCTCGTTCTTACTCCAGAGGTGCGGATGGGGGGTCCTCCTCTTCTTCTCCCTTTCCCTCATTTAGGAGAGATGGGTCTTTCAGCAGGTTGCGGGGTTCTTCTGATAGGTCATTTAGAGGGCGCCCCTTTAACTTTAAGCGGCCCTTTCGAGGAGGAGGAGGTCGTTTCACCCGTCGCCGTCGCTGACTGTCTGCTGGATCCTCCCATTGGCGGTAGATTGGCTCTTTTTGCCGCTATCTGGGAAGAATCCACCTCGGACAAGTGGGTCCAGGCCACCTTAAGATCTGGGTTGGCCATTGAATTTATTGCCCCCCCCCTCACACCTTTGTTTGCTGTCCGATTTCTCGTAATCCCGTCAGGAGGTCCCTTATGGATTCATCGGTTCAGCATCTTCTGACTATCAGGGCTATTCACCCTGTGCCTCCCGGTCAGGAAGGTTCGGGATTCTATTCAAGGGTGTTTCTAGTCCCAAAATCTTCAGGGGGGTGGCGTCCTATTCTGGACCTCAAACGTTTAAACAGATACGTAGTGTACCGAAAGTTTAAAATGCAGTCTTTAAAGTCTATTCTGGACGGTGTTCGGAGGGGCGACCTCCTCTCTTCCATTGATCTAACTGAGGCCTACCTTCATATCCCTATCCTCCCATCCCATAGACAGTTTTTGAGGTTTTGTTATGACGGAGCACACTACCAATATAGGGCTCTCCCATTTGGTCTTTCTTTTGCCCCTCGCACCTTTACGAAGGTACTGGCTGCCTTGGCGGCTCGACTCCGTCTACGTTCAATTCGCCTCATGTGTTATTTAGATGATATTCTGCTATTGTCTCCTTCTGTGCAGCAGGCTGCCTTGGATATTCGTCTGACAGTTGAGACGCTAGCGGCTCACGGTTTCTCCGTTAATTTGGAGAAGAGCCATCTCTCTCCCTCCACTAGATTAGTGCACCTGGGTGCCCTGATTGACTCTCTTCAGGGCAAAGTTTTTCTTTCTCCCGATAGGCAAGCTAGTCTGAGGCAGTTAATTTCCCAGGTTGAGTGGAGTCGGGTGGTTTCCCCCTATGTCTTGTCTCAACTCTTAGGTAAGATGATATCGGCGATAGCTATCGTTCCCTGGGCTCAGCTTCATGCCAGGGAACTACAATGGTTTCTCTTGCCTTTACAGAAGGCCGGCAGAGGCACTTCACTGAAGCCGATTCCACTCCCCCCTGCGGTACGAAGATCCCTCCGCTGGTGGCGCTCCCCTGCTCTCTCGGCAGGTTGCTTCTTCCTCGAACCCTCGAGGGTGGTGGTGACGACAGATGCCAGTCTTCTGGGCTGGGGGGCCCATTGCCAAGGTCAACTGGCTCAAGGGACTTGGACAGCCCCGGAAGCTCGACATCCCATCAATTGGCTGGAACTGAAGGCGGTGTTTCTAGCTCTAAGGTCATTCCGCCATCTGGTCTCCGGTGCCCACGTCCTTGTCCTCACGGACAACGTTGCCGCAAAGGCACATTTGAACAAACTGGGGGGCACCAGATCGAAGTCTCTTCTGACCCTAGCAGTCGCGTTGGGGGTCTGGTCAGAGCGCCACCTGTGTTCACTTCGGGCGGAACACATCTCCGGGGTACAGAATGTTCAAGCGGACTGGTTGAGTCGACGGCAGATAGACAATGCGGAATGGCGCCTACTTCCGCTCCTCTTCCAGGAACTGTCTCTTCGCTTCGGTCATCCAGTGATCGACCTATTCGCAACTCACGAGAACACTCAACTTCCGCTGTTTTTTTCCCGGTACCCACATCCTCGAGCGGCCGGCGTCGACGCCCTTCGAACTCCATGGCCGTCGGGCCTTCTGTACGCATTTCCTCCGACGGTTCTCCTTCCCAGGGTCATCCGCAAGATTCTATCCGAGCGAGCGGAAGTGATCCTTGTAGCACCTCATTGGCCTCGGAGACCCTGGTTTGCGGACCTCGTGTCACTATCGGTGACCCCATCGTGGCGCATCCCTCTCTCGGACAATATTCTCTTGCAAGGCACCCTGAAGCACCCAGACCCGGCCTGGCTCAATCTAACCGTTTGGAGGTTGAGCGGTGCACTTTGAGAGAGGTACAAATCCCGGCAGATGTAGTACATACCTTACTTTCCTCCCGACGGCCTTCTACGGAACGCATTTACTCTGCCACCTGGCGGAATTTCTGTATCTGGTGCAATCAGGCCGGTGTCAGGCCTCTTCACCCGTCTATCATACATATCCTGATGTTTTTGCAAAAGGGTCTCTCCCGGGGTCTCTCCCCTAACACTCTCCGCCGACACATCGCAGCTTTATCTTCGGTCCTTACCTGCGGATCCTTGTCGTCTCTGGCTCAACACCCCTTGATCCGCCGTTTTCTTCGGGGAGCAAAGAATTTGTGTCCTCCGGTTCTGCATCGCTACCCCACCTGGGATCTTCCTCTGGTCTTGCAGTCTCTTACGAGTCCTCCATACGAGCCTCTTCAGTCTACCAGTCTCAGACTCCTCACCTGCAAGGTTGCCTTCCTAGTGGCCATTACTTCGGCTCGCCGCATATCTGAGCTTGCTGCCTTGTCCACTCGTCCTGACCTTTGCGTGTTCCACATGGACCGTGTGGTACTCCGTTTGGACCCTACATTCGTCCCGAAAGTCAACTCGGTGTTCCACCGTACCCAAGAGCTTATCCTGCCTAATTTCTGCCCTCGCCCTTCTCATCCACGGGAACGTCGTTGGCACTCCCTTGACGTCCGACGGGCTCTGCGGATTTACCTGAAGAGGACGGCCCCTTTCCGACGTACGGAGTCCCTCTTTGTCTCTTTCTTACCTACTTCTCAGGGCAGTAAGGTTTCGTCTTCCACCATCGGCCGTTGGATTCGCCAGACTATCGCCACGGCTTATGATGTCAGATCCCTTCCGTGTCCTTCAGGATTAACAGCTCACTCCACCCGCAGCGCAGCTACGACGGCAGCTTGGGCGACACAGGCTTCCTTGCTGGAAATTTGTAGGGCGGCCACGTGGACTTCTCCTAGTCCTTTCATCCGACACTACAAACTCGACCAGTTTGCATCGGCCGAAGCCTCATTTGGACGCCGGGTTCTACAAAGGGTTGTTGCTGGAGAGGACATTGCAATCCAGCGTGATCCCCCCCTAACATCGGGACAGTGAACTTGGGTATGTCCCACGCTGGCTGCTGTCTCCACTCTCAATGGAGAAGGATCGTTGGTCTTACCTGATACGTTCCTTCTCGTTGAGTGGAGACAGCAGCCAGACCCTCCCTTTTTTTTTTTCACGCTGGAATCGACATAGGATTTTTTTCTGTCTTTCTGTCCTTACCTTTCCTTTGTCCCACACACCGAGCCTGTCTTCCAGTCTTCACCAAAAGCTGGGCATGCCCGGCAACAGGGCGGGACTAAAAATCATTGGCAGGCTCAGTCCTTCAAGCTGATTGGATGGGCACTACCCACGCTGGCTGCTGTCTCCACTCAACGAGAAGGAACGTATCAGGTAAGACCAACGATCCTTCCAGGTTTCTATTGTGATTCATTCAAATAAACAAACCTGTATTGTTTGTTTGTTTCCTTCCTTCTGGCTTGTTTGAGAATGGCAGTTTAGCTTTTAGGCAGTCCCTTTCTCAAGATGGAGGAAGAAAGAAAGGAAAGTATACTTGAAATAGTTGGAAGTTTTTAATATCATATTCAAAATAATTGAAAATTGTTTCATCTAACATATCTCTCATAAGCATGATGCAGCCAAGTACTTTTTAAGGTCCATGGAATTTAAAATGAAAGATAAATCCTTCAAAATATTCAAATATGCCTGGATTGCTATGTATGTCTTTGCCTGCATTTAAATCAGCATTTCTCAACTCAACAACTTTAAGATCTGTGGACTTACAGCATGTGTTGAAGTCAAAGATCTTAACATTGTTGAGGGTTAAGAAATATTGATTTAAAATGTTAAAATTTCTGAATCATATATTGCTAACTATGTATTAAATACCCTCAATTACATAGATTATTTCCCAAAAGTAGCTCAGTGAACAAAATGAACAGAACAAAGTGGAACAGAAGCCCCAGAAATGGATCACTCTTGGGGTTTAGAATGCCTGCCTTCATAAAGTGGTTATATTACCCAAAAATTAATCCTTTACAAATATAAGGATGCATTTTAAAATTCTGTTGTTTAAATGCTTTGGGTTTGTGGTCATTCTCTACCCAGAAGTTTGTATTATTGTTTTTGAAAAGAATTGTTGCATTGTTCAGTTATTGTCCAAAATTACCTTTGTTAATCATAGCAAATATTTATTTTATTTTATTTATTTATTTTATTTCGAATTTATATACCGCACCTTCTCCCAAGGGATTCAGGGTGGTGTACAGCCAGATAAAAACGTACAATACAAACATTAAAAACAATTAAAAGAATACATATTAATTTGGCCCCAGTTTAAAATGACAAATCAATTAAAAATTTAAAATTTAAAAATATGTTAAGCCAGCCCGGCTTGTTGAAAAAAGAAAGTTTTAAGGGCACGGCGGAAGGCACCGAGGTCTTGGATTCTCCTTATCTCTGGGGGCAGCTGGTTCCATAGGGTAGGTGCCCCCACAGAGAAGGCCCTCCCCCTGGGGGTCACCAGCCTACATTGTTTGGCTGATGGCACCCCGAGGAGGCCCTCTCTGTGGGAGCGCACGGGTCGATGGGAGGTTGACGGTAGCAGCAGGCGGTCTCGAAATATGATAGTGGTACAAGCCAAAAAACAACTTTCTTTTCATATTCAGAAATTACTTTTTTTTCCTATGATGGTTATGAAGTATAAAAAAGGATTTTAATGTGTCACTTCCAAAGTAATTTCTGTTATCAAGGAACCCTCTTTTCATATTAATGATGATAATCTTCTATTTCACTTAATAAAGTAATTTGGAAACTACATGTAATTTGTAGCTGTCTTGTCCACAGTTCTTAAGGCAATATAAGGCAATGAAGTAATTAACATACGTAGTGAGCCCTAAACTAATGGTCATTAGCATCCAATTTTGTGTCCAGAAAAAAAATCAATTTTCCAACGTACTATTCCAAATGGCATATACTTGTTTATTTCTCTTTTTGATTGTAAAACATAACAGTAATGGATATGCAGTGATTTATTTTTAGATGTAACAACTATTTGATTATCTAGGACATTGGTTCATATATGAATAACAATTCGCAACCAATTACTTGTACATCTGTCTAGTCTGAACTTCAGATTCATCCAAAAATTGAAGCAGAAATTAGCAACATTTTCATAAATATCACTAAATGCATTTCATTCTAATGCATATTTTTAGAAATGGTTTTAAATATTAGCCAATGTATTTACAGTTTAAAATAATGTATTTTAAAGTCCCACAGTTCAATTGTTCCAATCAGATTTAGAAATAACCTTGTAAATGAACAAAAACACTTGGACCATTTTTTTTCATTTGGGTAGTTTTAGATAATTTTGTCATTTTCTGTCTCAGCTTTGTCCTGTTTTGTCATTAACAACCTTTCCCAAAATGCAAAGACTGAGAGAGAAAGAGAGAAACCCTCTTAGCTCCACTCCACTCAAATGATGTCATGATTCACTAATCATGGCTCCAAGACTCCCAGAGATGGCACTAGTGCAACAGAGGGCCTTAAAATGAAAAAAGGTGTCTGCGGTGACTTAGACAAGTGGTCTTCTTATTTGTAGGAACCTCTCTGGCTTCATCGCACAAGTGAGATACAATGGTCTAATGCAGTAGTACTCAACCTGTGGGTCGCGACCCCTTTGAGGGTCGGACGACTCTTTCACAGGAGTCGCCTAAGACCATCAGAAACCACATATTTTCAATGGTTTTAGGAATAATTTTATGGTTGGGAGTCACCACAACATAAGGAACTGTATTAAAGGGTCGCGGCATTAGGAAGGTTGAGAACCACTGGTCTAATGGTTGCCCTTATATTGATCCAGAATAAAGCAGTAATGTACATCATTATAGGTAGTCCTCGACATAAAATCACAATTGAGCCTAAAATTTCTGTTGCTAAGCAAAGCAGTTGTTAAATGAGTTTTGCCCCATTATATGACCTTTCTTGCCACAGTTGTTAAGTGAATCTGGCTTCCCCATTGACTTTGCCTGTCAGAAGCTGGCAAAAGGTGATCACATGACCCTGGGCACTGCAACCATCATGAATATGAGTCAGGTTCCAAAAGTCTGGAGTTTGATCACATGACCATGGGGATGCTGCCATCATTGTAAGTGTGAAAAATGGTCATAAGTCACTTTTTTCAGTGCCATTGTAACTTCAAACGATTACTAAATGAACTGTTGTTAATTCGAGGAGTACCTGCAGTTGAAAAGTGACTTAGCTCATTTTATATGGCCAAATAATGAACATTTTCAAAAGTTCAGTGCTAAAACAGCTTATCTATGTGGGTGTTCACAGAAGAACAAGAGATTTAAAGTGCATCATTGACATCATCATGCATATGACATGAATTATACAAATGACATGATACTCCTAATTTGTGCAATGAAGTCGTAATTTCTATCAGTGGTGGGTTCCTCCCGGTTCGGCCGAGCCGGTAGTGGTGACCATATGACGTCACCGAACCGGTTCTCTTTGTTCAGGAGCTGCCCCCCCCGCGTTATTCTTACCTTTTATTTGGCCCCGCCCCCAATCTATTCGCTGCCTCCCAAGTCCCAGCTCATCGGCTAGAAGGAAAAAAACTGTTTAAACTCTTGCCGCAGGGTTTCAAAGGGCCACCCTACAGCTGATCAGTGTTAAAAGGCAGTGTGGTGGTAGACCAGTGCGCTCGAAAAACAAATGGGTAGCCCAGTGCCTCCAAAAACAAATGAGTATACCGGTGCCTCCAAAAACAAATGGGTAGACTGGTGCTTCCAAAAACAAATGGGTAGACCGGAACACTCCAAGAACAAATGGGTACACCAGTACAGCTCTGCAAGCAGTTAAAAGCCTGGTAGACCAGTATCTCTGCTAAATCCTAAAGAATTGTCACATGACCATCAAACCACGCCCACAAAATAAGCCTCGCCCACAGAACCAGTAGTAAAAAATTTTAGAACCCACCCCTGATTTCTATACACCTATTGTGAACATGCAGCAATTTATGACAGCTGGCTAAACAATGAAGCTTCAGCTAAATGTAATATAGTCTTGCCTGACGAGTGAAATTGGTTAACAGCCTCAGAGTAGAGATAGGATATCAAATTTATCTCAAATTGTGTCCTCATTTTTCCAAAGGTATTAAATCATAATTATTTATTATTTACTAAGAGCTTTCTGTTTTTATACCAGTATGCATAAAAGAAGAAGCAAATGATGCGATTGTTCAACTTTTTCCCATATGTGAACTGAGAACTTCTCTCTACTGCTGAAAGTTGGCACTCAACAACGTGCTTGCTGGGCATATCTTGATTTCATTGCATTTGCATTTTTGCCAGCCAGACAATTGGCACAGTCTACCTGCGGCTTGTTGGAGTCGGAACCAACTTGCCTGACACCTGAGAAGTTCTGTTTTTCGGGAATCTCGTCTGCAGCAAAATTAAAGTCTTTATTTTGTTTCTAACGTACTCTTATTTTGTACTATGCTACTTACAACACACTGTCATTCTTTTGAACAGTGTAGGTTCTATCAGCTGCCTGACACCTTGACATTCAGCAAACAGGAAGCTCAGGGTGAGCTAGAAATAGGTATTTGGTAGACTATAATCACTAGGAAAGGCAGTAGGTGTGAAAAACAAAATAAGGACATTGTGGTTAGCCACGATACAGGTGGGCAATTGTTAACTTTATCACCTCTCTCCATTAATTATAATTATTCTTGTAGCTGTTGTATGGAGGAGATAGGAGCTGACTTACCAGGGGTTCACACCCACCTACAAGGTTTGCTTTAAGATAAGTATGCATGCACAGTAATCTCATGTATTAATCATTCTCTTAAAGTGACCTGTTCTTGTTTGTCATTGCATTAGGCTGTCATGTAATTTACTGCTTGGACATATGTTCATGTCTCAGATATCTTCTCTCCTCTGTAATTTTGTTTCCTCTCAGCAGACCCTCTCTGAGCTAACAGTTTCTTTGCCCTGACACTTAGAAGAAAGAATAATAGGTCAAATCTCATCTATGCTAGGGATTTTCTTTCCACATTTGATTTCTTTGATTTATTCTAACCTGTGCATATTTTTGAATTGTTAGAATTTTTCTCACAATCTTACTTCTATAACGTATTTTCATTTTATTCAACAAAACACCGGAAATCTGAAGAGGAATCCAAAAAAGTCAAGATGGCTGCTGTGACTAAGCAGTTATAGCCCTGCCGTGATCACATGGTTGCAGTTGCCATCTTGACTTTTTCTGATTTCTCCTTCAGATGTCTATAATTTCAGAATATCACAGTTCTTTTTGCTGTGCGTCATGTTGAGGAGCATCAAGCAAAGTTACTCTGAAATACAGCAATTTGTTCTTTCTTTCTTAGAAGGCACTCATTATGTTACTTTAGTTTTCCACTGTTTCCATTACAGCCCTTGATAGTTAAGAAGTATCAATTAGTTAAGTTTAATTCTAAACACTATAAATCTCATTCCCAGGTGAGGATCTGAGATCATCCTTGGTCAGGATCTGAGTTATCAAGATTTATCCTGTATCTTGAACTACAGATAGTCCTCAACTTACAATCAGAATTGAGCCCAAACTTTTCATTGCTAAAGACAGTTGCTAAGTAAGTTTTACAATCTTTCTTGCCAAAGTTGTTAAGTGAATCATAGCAGTTATTAAGTTAGTAAAACGGTTGTTAAATGAATCTGATTTCCCCATTGACTTTGCTTGTCAGAAAGTCGCAAAAGGTAATAACAAGATTCAAAGATACTGCAATCATCATAAATACATTCAAATTTCCATGCATCTGAATTTTAATCATGTGACTGTGATGGTCATAAGTCACTTTTTTCAGTGTCATCATAACTTTGAATAATGGCTAAACAAATGATTGTAAATCAAGGACTACCTGTAATAAGCTTTTCCCATGAGAAAGTAGAGATGGAAAAAATGAGTATTACAAATTGTCCAAAGTTTGTTTAACATGTAGATTGGCTGTGTTGATTTTTATAACAATATTAGATTAGAAAAGTGTTTACTTCTTCTATAAGAGGTAGTATTGTGGGGATTTCTGGCTGACATTGTGGCGAGATCAGACTTGAGGAGCGGGTCTCTGCGCTCACACGCTGAGTTCTCCCTATTGGAGGGCTCCAAAAGGAGCTAAAGCCACCCTGTAGGCTGGTGAAGAAAAGACAGGTGCCCTGCAGGTCGCGGAGAGCTACAACTCTCCTGCTTGACTTAGGGCTTCTTCCCTCTCATCCATGACAAGGAGAAGAGGCAGCCATCATGGCTGCCATGAAGCTGAGACATCCGTGGCAACAAAGAAAGTGCAGGAACGGTGTAGATGGAAAGTGACTGGAGCTGGGTGAGAAGATTCCTTTTTTATTTAGACCCCAACTTTAAAAGGAAAAAAAAGAGAAAATCCGGGAAAAGAGACTGTTAGAACTGTTTGTTAAAGTGGCAAACAATTATACAGAGAAAAAATTTAAACCTGAAAGAAAGAAACTAAGGGGAGAAGAGCTAAAGACTTTTTAAAATCATAGAAAATTGGACTTTCAAACTGGGTCGGCGTTGTTGTGGAAATGCATCTTAAAATGCTGGAACTATCTACTTGAATAATTGACTTTGCTTCCACAAATTGAATTAAAATTGGATTAAAATTTGAAACAACACTGAAACCTAAACTGAGGGTGCCTCCTACTGTTGAATGGAAAATATACCATACCCCTACAAGCCTAGGAAAGTTTCTGATAAGAGAAATAAACAATACTCATCTGTGGTGATACCTACTGTTCTATAATTATCTACTTTATGATTACTGGAGACTCAACTGTAGAAATAAGTCAGACTCTTAAGCAAAGTTAAGTGACTTCTGGTTTTTTGAAAGCTTCCTGAACTATCTAAATGGAACTGATTGAATAATCTTAGAATATAACGAATTACGAGCTTTGTACTTTCTGAGGAGCAACATTAGGCTTGAATATATTGTTTTGGACAATTGAGTAAGAGCGGGACTTACTGAAATAAGACAAGATGCTCCATCAGGGGGCAATAAGTGAGATTTCAAAAGAAATGGTGTTGATCTTCCAAAGCATTAAGGACAATATGACAAAGAATTACAGGGAGATAAAGAACCTATTATGGAAAATGGGAACCTATTATGGCATAAATGGGAAAATAGAAAACACTCTTCAACTGATAATGAATGAAGACCAATATTCCAGGAAAG